>NC_048237.1:4487421-4508313 GCF_002007445.2 Ailuropoda melanoleuca
CATCTCTTCTCCCTTCCAGAGTCCTGACCACTAGGGTATCAACGTTTTTATTCATAAGCAGGTGAATGCCTAATAACTCCCTAAATGCTATGCTAATGTTAATTTTTGTTGCACCAAGATGCTTAGACCCAAGATTATCATGGGGTCTTGTCTTTATTATTTGGAATCTAAGTGTCCACTTAACATTGCAATATATAACAATATAGACCACAGACCTCTAGAAGGCGAACACTGGGCCCTGTCTGGGTCTGCAAACTCAGGGGTACAGAGATGGTTGTATGTACCTGGGCACAGGAGCCAAAAGAGCAGGAAACTACTCCCATTGGCCTTTAAAGTGGGGAACGTTAGCGCTGGTGAAAAATGCTTTTCAAGGATATCCTGGATTGCAACCAGTCAGACCAGTCACTCTTCCTATGGGAAGCCTGTAAGGGCTGATCTGTTAGAAGGCTTCCTTCTCTATGGGCTGGAATGAAAAAGTAGAAGAAAGAAGAATTTTCTGGCTCACTACTGTGGAAAGCCAGGGGGTCCATTTTGAAATTAAGGAAACTGTTGGCACACTTGAACATGTAATAAGTATTTCTATCGAAGAACATAGAGGAGTTCATAAAGCAGAGAAAAGAATCCATTGAGGGGCACCTGGGTGGCACAGCGGTTAAGCGTCTGCCTTCAGCTCAGGGTGTGATCCTGGCGTTCTGGGATCGAGGCCCACATCAGGCTCTTCCGCTATGAGCCTGTTTCTTCCTCTCCCACTCACCCTGCTTGTGTTCCCTCTCTCTCTGGCTGTCTCTGTCAAATAAATAAAATCTTAAAAAAAAAAAAAAAATCCATTGAGCCCAAGATAGGAGACTTAAAAGTCGTAGTAANTCCATTGAGCCCAAGATAGGAGACTTAAAAGTCATAGTAAATCAATCTTGAAAGAGACCTTAATGTTATCTGTTCAGTGATCTTTCCATTTGATCCACTGAGCTCAAGGGATTCCAAGAAATTTACTCCATGGCCACTCTGAGAGGGACCACAAGGAAGGAAAGGATGGGGTTCAAGGCTCCTACCTACACTGTTACAATAGAGATGTTCAAACTTAAATTATAACATCTATTTAAAACATTGAGGTATTTTTCAAAAGAAATTTGGAAGACGGTCATTGAAGAATGACCAACTTAAATACCAAGAAATTAGAGAATGAATCAGTACACAAGGAGCTGGAGAAGACCTTGAGGGACTTTGTGGAACATGCCAAACATTATTCAATATTAAAACATTGCAGTATTACTTTGCTTCAGTAAGGAGAGAACCACTTGTCCACTTAACTTAGGGAACAATAAAGAGGCAAGAGAAGGGTCCTGATTTGCCAGATCTCCATTACTTTCTGACTGAGGGATCCAGGAGGGGGGCATTTACATGAATGAAATCATAAAAGGGTTTGATTTAGGGCTCTGTTAATACAAAGAAACTTGAGAGAACAAAGCTCCCTCCATCTGGAGACACTTTCCTCCTTTGGTTTACAGGAACTGTACCATGTTGGCTTTTGTCCCTCCTTGCTATGTTAGGATGAGCCATGGCCCTGGTTTAAGACGGGAGTTTTCTAAGTGATACTTGTGAAGCATCACTGATCCAGGGATCGGCAGCATTTTCCCGTGCAAGTACAGACAGGAAGTATTTTAGCTCTGCAGGCTAGAGGGCCTCCATGACAAGCACTCAGTTCTACAGCAGGAAAGTGGAATCAGCCATACACAATATGTAAGAGAAGGTGCATGGCAGAATTTGGCCCACAGCCTATAGTTTGCTGACGTCTGATATACACAAGAGGACGGTCTCGTTCATTCAAGTTTTCCATTTTGTGTTCCAAAAATTACACAGCTGGCTTCAATACTTTATAGAAGGACATACCTAATAAATCCCTACATTTCCCATTAGCAAAACTAGACATGCCAGGTACGTGCTACTCATAGCATACTACAGACAAGGCTTCTCCATTAGTAAGTATAAATTAGGAAACGTGATTAGGATATTTGCGAAAACATTTAACCATGTTACTTCTTCCCTCTCTACCTCTCCCTCCTCTGCCATCTCCTACTTTTCTTAATTTTCTCCCTCCCCATGTTGTCAGCTACTAAGGATCAGCTACTAACCTTCCCATCCTGCTATCATGTGAGCTTAGTGAGCACAGAGGTCTTTATTTACTTTGTTCCTGATGTGGGATTAGCTTAGGCCTGTGGGCAGAATAGGCAAACTCATACCTGGAGTGTGTGGCAATTCAAGATGGACCATAGAAGAAGCATAATAGAATCAACTTCCGGTCTCCTCGAACAAGTGGCTGGCCTCCTCGAAGACTGGCGCCATATTGGGAGAGCAGAGTCAGATTCTGTGGTTGGCATTTTGGACACTTGGCAGTTGTAACAGCTCAGACACATCCTTGGTGAGGGAGCCCATGCTTCTGGCCCATAGAATATTTATCATGCATCCGGTTTATCAGCACTGAATTAGCTGATGGCAGAAGCTGGCTCGCATCAGTTGGTCAAGGCATTCTTCTGACAATTTGGCTGTTTCATGCCTCTTCCAGGGTGGTATTAAATCCTACCTGATGGAAGAATGCTTCACTGTTGATGAACTCTGTCTTATCCAACTTTATGTTGTGCCCTTTTTGACCTACAGCTCTCCGGACTCAATTCCATTGTATGCTTCCTAAGCTATTGTTGATACTTGTTCCTTAGGTCCGGCAAGTGGCTTCTCTGGCTGACTATTGTGGTTAAACCTAGTTATTGGTTTGGTGGCAATGAGAGGAGTGGAAATAGATCCTGAGTTGGAACAGATGTGTTTCTAATGACAAGGGGAAGACAGAGGTATCTATATCACTTTCAAGGCAGAGAAGGAGAATGCTAGTCTTTGAGGAGGAGGAGTGTGCCACTTTGCAAACTCAGACGGTTAAGGGGGATCTGAAGATTTCGAGATTCATGAGTGCTCTGACTAGATATTCCTATCCCAAGTTTCACAGCTCCACTACTTTCCAACCACTGTTCTGATATTGGCAGAACAGACTTGCCATGGCTAGGAATTCAGTTTTTCCTGGAGCACCACTGTCTTTATAATGGATTCTAACCTGATCCAAAGATTATCTGCCCTTAAATTATAAAGGTAAGAGTCTCTTTATTGGCTGCCAAGGAGACCCTCTGATTTTAACATTTGTCTTAGTGATTAATCACTCCCAGGCTTTTTCTCCAATGAAAAAATGGCTCCAGAAATAGACACACAATTCCATTATCCTTATTATGATTATTTACTCTCAATCTTTCAAGTACCTGAGATATTACACCTTCTAGTGCATTCCTTTCCACAACTATACAATTTGAATTTATCCCTGGGGAAAGTTTTAGTGACTGAATCAGTACAGCCTGTCAGAGATAAGACTTCTTGCCAGATTGGCCAGTTGACTGGTAGGTGATCCAGTCTCAAAGTTCTGTTTCCCTGGTCTACACTCTTGCAATCAACTGTCTTCACGTCTTCAGTCAGGTTTCCCAGAAAACAAGTCGTGAGAAGGAGAGTTACATACAGCAGGTTTACCTGAGTGTGCTTTTGGCAACACCTGCAATGGAATTATAACAAATCCTTGGCTTGTTCCGGGGAGCGGGGGCGGGGGGGGCGTGTCTCAGGCATGGGGAGGGTTGTTCATAGTTGTCCCAGCCTGTGGAAAGAGGACCAGGCCTTTGGACCTCTGTACCAACCAGTACTCAATGGATGTGAATTGTCCCTGGAAAGGGAATGTAACCTTAGAGAAGGCAGCTCCCTTTGATTGAGAGAAGTTCCTGGTTGGAGGGAATTCCACTGGGAGCCACCAGCAACCACCATCCCAGCAGCTAGAGGGAAGGGTTTCCTTGATCCTGAGTGATCAGAGCTTTGCACCACAGCATCCAATTAAGACAGTAAGAGTGGAAATAAAAAGGAGATGTATTTTAGATTTATTTAGGAAGTGGAAGTGACAGGGCTTAGATATGAGGTTGGAGGAATCAGGGAAAAGAAAGAGGACGGAATGGCACTAGATTTTTAACTTGGGTGACTAGTAGAATAGAGAAACCATTCATGAAAAAGCAAACAAAGCAGGATCAGTCGGGGTTTTTGGGAAAGATAAGTTAAATTTTGGACTTTCTTTGTCGTCTGTGGAGAATTTAATGGAGCTTACCAGATGTTTGGAAAATTATGAAATATGGTAACCGGGGAAATGACAGTAAAATTGTTCTAACCGAGATCACTGACACCCTCCTATAGACAGAGCTAATGAACGTTTTAAAGTTCTTGGCTGGCCCAACTGGTTTATCGCACTTGCCACATCTGGATGAATTCAGAGCTCCCTATAAAAGAGAAGCAGGTGCTGCATAGTGGAGTGTGAGGCCAACAGATTCATATCCTAGACACATTTAAATTATACAAACTTCGTCTTTCTCTTCCTTTTTCTTTCCCTACATGGATAATGCATTGCTACGGGCATTAAGTGGGCCAAAGCATGCGGTTCTCCCTGCTGCGAGAGGGAGGAGTGGAGGTGGACTAGAGCGCACTACTGGCATCAGATAGAGTAGAGGAGGATGTCACGGGAAGGCAGCACAGCGTGGGGTGTCAGAGCCCAAAGAGCCTGACACGGGCAGGGCTGGCAGGGGTGATGACCGATCATGGAAGTTAGGACCCAAACAGGATGAGGAGAGCACTCAAGCACGGGGGTGGGTCCCACATGGAATATTANCGACCGATCATGGGAAGTTAGGACCCAAACAGGATGAGGAGAGCACTCAAGCATGGGGGTGGGTCCCACATGGAATATTAAAGACAAAACTGGGTGAAGAGTACACCTCCTCCATGGAAAATGGTTTTATTGATCATCAAATATCCAAAGTGTCTGTATGTTAATGCATTACTCATATTTCACTTTCATGTCACATTTGATACTATTGATAACTGTTTTCACTTCTGGCTTTTAGGACAACTTTCCCCCTTGATTCTTTACTTCTTTCATATCCTCTGCAGATTTCTACTTTTTCTACCCTTAAGTAATGATTTCATTCTCAACCTCCTATTTTTCTCATTTTACCTACCCCTCCCTAAATGATCTCATCAACTGCCCCCTTTATACCAATGATCTACGAGTTCTGCATGTACCAATGAACAAGTACCCTGGCACCAGTTTGGAACAAGGTGGCAACTGAATTAATATAAAAACCTACAGAACCGTTCTCTCCTGACTTCCAGACCTAGATAGCTCAACTATTTTAAACATCTTGGGAGAATGCTTCCCAAATTCTCCAATTCATCCTTGTCACCTCCAAACTGCTACTTCTTGATTTTTTCCCCCTTTTCTTCTCTCACATGGCAGCAATTCCTGCCTGACTTTCAAAGCCAGAAGCCATGAGAATCATAACTATGCCCTCTCCTTTGCTCTCATGCCAAGTCCCTTACAAAATCCTGTTGATTCTGCTTTATCTCTCTTGAACCTCTCCCCATCTCTTGGTCTCCGACCTTGTTTCCTTCAAGTCATTCCTTATATTGCTTCCAGTGATCTTTTGGACTGAACATATTATCATGCCATTCCCCTGCTTAAAATTCTTCAACAGGTTCCCGTTACCTAAACAAAATACGCGAACCTCCTTGGCATTGCCTACACAATACTTTATCGTCTCATCCCTGACGATCTTACTCTCAGCTCCAATAACACTCTACGTACTTGGATCTGAATGCGATGACTTGAAACAGGTTTCTACTGAGGTCTGATCTCTGCTGGGAGTTTTTAAAGATAATTGTCTCCATTTGTCTGCAAGAAAACTTGCCCTTGAAACAAATGTGAAAAGTACACAGACCATTTATATCCTACAGTCAATGAGTTTCTGAAATAATCAAAATTGTATTCTAGGAACAGGACATGAAACAGCACAATGACTGCAAACTTACCAATCTCTTGGAATTTAATTTTGTGAACTTGATTCTATAGATAAGAAAGCAAAAACCTTTCAAATCATTAAAAAAAAAATAGGTACTTACTTCTGTAGAAAAACCAGACAATGGGGAGGAGCTAGAAAATATGATTGAGGCATGTCCCCGGTCCTCTTTATGGCCTGGATGAATTTTGAAACCCCAAATATCTTCTTTTGAATATTACTTTCTCTTCTAGGATGTGTTCTGACTCTTAAATTTATGAAAAGTCTTCAAGTACAAAAATAAGTCAGCCAGTCCTATAGGTAAGACAGGCAGACAGCATTTGGAAGTTTATGATCATTTTACACTATTAAAATCACACTAAAATTTTTGGCCATTAATGAACATTAGCAATATTTCAATAAAAGATGTAGGGAAAAAATTCATTTTTAAATCTTTATTTTTATGAGCCTGGACCTAATACTTCTTAATGGACTGTTACCTAACCACTTCATCGAAATACAGTAAGGCCACAGGGAATTCGAATTTGAGGATCCAAGTGCACTCCCTGATTTCTGGACACATTTTTATAATCATTGAATCCATTTTTACAAAATTATATTTATTTTCTTAAGTGGCAGGATATTAACATACTTTGAGACGTACTTACTGCAGGACTATAGACTCATTTCAGTACGTCCTTTACAGCACACAGGACAAGGTCTTCAGCATAGATGTTCAATAAATAATAAATACTTGTGGATTCAAGTTTAATTGTATTTCACATTCTGTAGGAGAGGTTTGATATTTGGCGCTTTAGCTGGGTGAAGCTAATTCTTCTGTGTGTGCCTATTATTCCCATCTCTGTGGATGCACAGAAAATAAAACTGCATATTTGGTTACTTTCATAATTTCTCTTTCAACTTAACATTAAAATTCACTGACTGTATTGCCAAAAAAGTTCTCTCAAAAAAAAAAAATGTATTCCTACTTTATTGATAACTTGACAAGATGCATGAAATCAAAGAAATAGAACTAGGCAATGGGGTTTGAAGAAGCCCAAAGAAAATTTCTATTCAAACCAGCACCCAGATTACCTAAGCAAGGACAAGGAAATGGTGCATACGCTTCTATAACAAGCCGCAGATGATGCTAATTGAGGACCAGTGGTTCGGTAGCATGTGTCTGACCATTCTGTGCCCAGAGACACATCCAAGGTGTTGATGAGACTTCATGAAAGACAGCCATTCTCCTTGTGTCATTGTTTTTAACCTTAATTATGTTCCTTCAACTTCATTTTCACTGTATTTGACTAGACAATGACAATCTAAGCACATTTCCACAAAATGTGCAATTGCCATGGGAATTGAAAGTGCACTTGTAAATGTAAAGTTCAGCTTCTTGCTGATCATTTGATAACTTTATTTCCCACGTGGACTTAAATCGCCCCACTTGCTTACAGAGCTGGGAGCGAGCATACGGAGACCAAAATTCTCCTCTTAGTATATGCGAAAGTGTCCAGTTCTGGGGTAAAATACCATTACGATTTTTACACTTTCTGCTTTTTCATTTGAGTGACTTCTAGGGAAATTTTTCTTAAGTTTTGTGATCTGTACTTTGAAGAACTGTGTATAATGATTCAAGACTAAATTAAAACAGGACCAGATTTTTAAAAGAATGTAGTAAGATTATTTATTTTAGAAATTGTATTTCAGAGAACTTCTATGCACTGAATCTCTAGAATGGCTGTCTAAGAAAAACTGAAATCTAAACCTTTCAGGTTTTCTTATATTTTGCCTAGAGACACAGCCATTCTCTTCCTCCATGGCATCACCACCTTCTTCTCTCCCATCCTCTAAGAATGTATCTAGTTTAAGAAATATGTGTTAGCACAAGAAATGTGACTCTACCCTAATAAATCAATCCAATGTAATAACTGTCATGGCCTATAACATGAAACCTGAAATATGGTTATCTTGGAAAGGAAATATGCTGAAACTCTCCACATGAGACGGGTTATTGCATCGAAATGTCCAGAAGTCCTTGGTTGCATCTATGGGA
Source organism: Ailuropoda melanoleuca (assembly GCF_002007445.2). NCBI lineage: Eukaryota > Metazoa > Chordata > Mammalia > Carnivora > Ursidae > Ailuropoda > Ailuropoda melanoleuca. Next base: position 4,495,375 of record NC_048237.1, read on the forward strand.
CAACTCCTTAACATAGTTCTAAGAGCATTCCATTATTCAATAAGTATTTACCCAGCATTTAGTCTATACCTGGTTCCATTCATGGAAGTAGATAAGACAGACACGGAGCTCACATTAATCGAGAGTGGTGACTTGGAGGAGAGAGATGATAAACATCTTGCAGGTAAAGATACGTTATATAAAGCAAAACAAACAGGAGGACGTACTACAGGACGTTTTAGTTTTCTATTATTGCACAACAAGCCAACCCACACTTACTCAGTTAAAACAACAATAATCATTTATTCTGCTAATTGTAATTTGGTCCCAGGGCTTAGCTGGGACAGCTCATGCCTATTCTAAGTAATGTCAACTAACGTGACTTCACGCGCATGGATGGCAATTTGTTAACAACTGTTGACTGCTTTTCTCCATGTGGGTCTCTTCAGAGCATTGCTTTGGCTGCCTGACAGCATGGCATCTGGGGTCTATGTGTATGCGTCCCAAGAGGCAGGAAGAGCAAGCTGCTAGTCACTGATGGCCTGAGCCTAAAACCTAGAAAAGCAACATTTGTGCTGTGCTCCTTTGGTTATGTAGTCACTAGTCTGCTCAGACCCAAAGGCAAGGTTTTAGACCCACTTCATGGGAGGAATGGAAAGTAATCTTTAATCTGTTCAAAGGGTAACTGGAGGGAAGGGTCAGAGAAGAACTCTTTGAGGAGTTGACATTTAGGTTGGGACCTGATGGATTAAAAGGAGCCTAAGGATAAGGCTCATTTAACATTCATTCATCTAGGATTATTGTATACCTCTCATTCATGAGGCACTTTTAAAGACAATAGATACATAAGCACAAATAAGGTGCTGTATTTTGTCTTTGAATTTTTATATTCAAACAATCAAGTAAAGTATATAAAAAGAATAACAAGAAAGCAATACGGTAAGTGCTCCAAAGTATGAGTAAATAGGTGTTGTGGGATTACATAGCAATTATTAAACATGCTTGGAGAGTTTAGAGAGGTCTTCTTAGGGCAAAGTCTGAGCCAAGTACTGGAAGGCAAATCTATCAGATGGATAGGGAAGAGAGACAGTGAGGGAGGTGGGAGTTAGAAGAAAGGAGTAGATATTGGCAGAAAATGAGGAGCGATATGGGAAAAGGACACCTGCAAGAAGATTAAAATGGCTTAGTTAGAGGCTCAGTTGTGAAGAGGAGCTGAAGCTAGGGCAGAAAACGGAAGGTGTGGCCAGATCACGAAGGCCCTTCCACATGCAATGTACCCACCAAAGAGAAGAATCTATCTTGCAGATTAACGAAAAGCTACATGAGGTTCTAAACTCCAGTTACGTCACTAGCATCAGTATAATAGAATTATATCTAAGTGTGTTAAATATCTGATCTTCCTTTTTAAAAAAAAAAAAGTTTTTATTTATTCAACAGAGATAGAGACAGCCAGCGAGAGAGGGAACACAAGCAGGGGGAGTGGGAGAGGAAGAAGCAGGCTCATAGTGGGAGGAGCCTGATGTGGGGCTTGATCCCATAACGCCGGGATCACGCCCTGAGCTGAAGGCAGGCGCTTAACCGCTGTGCCACCCAGGCGCCCCTGATCTTCCTTTTTAAAATACTGTGTGCTCATTTGATACCCCAGCTCCTGGAACCAAAAGGAAGGAGTTAAAATTCTGGTACCATGACTTTCTCAGTGTGACCTTGGGTAAGTTACTTAATCTCTCCGTGTCTTAATTTCCTTCTCTGTAAGATAGTAGTAATAGTCCCTCTTCTCAGTGATTTGTTGCGAGAGTTTGAGGAAATCATTTTATGGGAAGCATTTAGATAGAACAGCACTTGGCATGTGGTAAATATTCAGTGCTTTGATTTTTATGAGACAGTCCTACTCTTGCTTTGTGAGACTCTGTGCCGTACCCACCTCCAGAGCCCTCCTCTGAGTTAAGGCAAAGACAGCTACAGTACCCGCACCGCTAAAATGGGCACCCCATGCTTCTGGAATTAAAATTTACCATTGGAAAGAGTTCATTATAAATATAAATCTAGGACATTTATCTATCATTTCCACATTTAACATAAACAAAGATATTGTCCTGCCCTTTCAAAAGCCCTCTGGAGTGAATTTTATTCTTCCAAACACAAAGTCAATTTAAGCACGGCTCCTAAAATAGACAAAGTAGTAGTCAAAAAAAGCCTTGGTTTTCTTTCCCTGACCCTGCCCCCCGTTTACTTCTCCCTGAACCCAGGTCACATTTCACCCTTCCCCCTTCCTTCCTCCTCTGCCCCGTCCCCAGACTCCTTCATTTCCTCTCCTTTTCTTATACCTAGTTAAAGAAAATCTGTTAATATCTTCAAGTTAAAAAAAAAAAAAAAAAGCCCACTGGACCTGTAGTCAGTTTCTTGTAATTGACAACACCTATTTTAATTTGAAGCTAAACTGCTCTCTCTCAGTTGCCAAGTGGCATTTTGAATAAAGAGAAATCTCTTATGAAACAAAGTTACCCACTTTAACGGGAAAGAAAAAAAAAAAAAAAGGCATGAGAAATCCATTTCCACCTCCAGCAAATGCCGATCACTAGGCTGAACTAGTGGCTGGGTCCCTGGTCATTGTTAGTGACCAGAAAGGGCTATAAAAGAACCAAGGTCTTCCCTTTCTAGCACCCTCTGGGTACACTTCGGTGCTCAAGTGGATGGCACACAAGCCCGAGGTGTTCGCGTGCGTCATGCAGCTGGATGAGAGCTTGCCTTCGGAGGGCAACGGCTTTCTGTGGTTGCCCGCTGTGCTGGCATGCTGGTACGCGTGCGCGCAGCCTCTCCTCTCCCAGAGCTGCGCGGCTCCTGACCCTTGTGACAACTGATGAGGCCGGCCAGCTGGGCGCGGCTGCTGTGTGGGGTGTGCCATGCCCAACAGCCAGCCCGAGACAGTGTCGGGAGGGGAAAAAAAGGCATCAAGAGCCAGTGCCATTCGTATGGAGATTCAAAACACCAATTTCTGCCTCACTTTTTGAAATTAGTGGCTCTAGGTGGTGTTATTGTTATTTAACATTTTTGAATACCAACTGCGAAGTCGTCTCTGAGGGGAATATTAAGAAACTACACTCTCTACCCAGCGGGCTGGCAATTTAAACAAGACAGACAGCACAAGAAGCACTGGGAGGAGGGGACTCGCGCACACCTACGGAAAGTAGCAGGAAAGGATTCCTCTGGACTCCCGGGAGTCCTTGGGTTTTTCCAACTGCTCTGTTCCCACCGCCATCAGCGCGCTCTGGGGTGTGCACATGCGCGCCATCATCACGCCCTGTGCATCAGCCATAGTGAACAAGCGCTGCAGAGGCAAGTCGAACTATTCGGTGCTGCTGGGGCTTGAATTGCTGACATCGGCTTTCCAAGGAACACGTTCTGTATTGATAAATGTCAGGACCCGAAGAACAAATTTAATTCCAGGCAAGTCCAAATTTGACTTCCCCAGATAATGGCACAACATCCAACTTCACTAAAGAGTGTGTGGATAGAGTCTAATCATAAGAATGAGGGTGTTTAATAGTCTTGTAGAGAGTCAAAGACAGGCTACTCATTGCTCATCATTAGCCGCTTTGGACATTTTTACTGCTGTTTGTCTTTACTTGACTCTCCCTTCATATTTGATTTGTTCGCTTGAGTTTGAGATCTATGTTCAAGCAGAAATGGTGCATTTATTTAATCCAAAGCAAATGGATTTTTCATATTTATTATTTAGATCAATAAAAGGACCCCCTATACATTCTTTGCTGAAGGGCACAAGTACAAATTTTAAAACACTGGAATCAGCAGTATCACAAAAATTCTATTTTAAAAGCAATTCCTCCAAAATAGCCCCCTCTCAAGGATCACTAGTTTGGAAAGTTATGCCCTGGGCTTCCCAGGTCACTTGATTTAGGCTCCCCCAACCAAAATGGAAAGGGACTTCCATAAGCAAATGAAAATGTAAGGTATCAAATAAGGAGAGTTGTTTGAACATGAATATTTAGTTTTCAGAAATGTGGGAACTAGGTTATGTCTTGATACACAGCTTTCCACGCTGCTACATGGAGAACTAAGTGGCTTCTCAAGGGTGGTCTGTAGATTCCAGAAGTGGTCATAATTTGTAAAAAGGAAGCAGGCTATGGTAGAGACTCTTTCTATATACAAAATTCCTACAGGAAAATCGTATTAGGCTTCCCTTTATCCTACCTCAGACAGGTAAGTCACACCATTACAATCCATGGCCTTACAAGCCAACCCTCATATGTTCAGTTCCATGCCCCTCTTTAGCCATTCACTTTGTTGGCCACACCATGGCTCCTTTCTTCTTACTTGAAATAGAGTTCCACAGAGCCATTTCTTCACCCAGAACTGCTTCGTCCCTGAAACCATAATGCCCATTTCATTTAGTCCTTACTTCCTGCTGGAGTGTGCCTGAGTTCCTTCAAGGACTTGATTCCTTTGACTCTTGCTGTTGTTCCAGACCACTTGCCTTGCCAAGCTATTCACTCTGTGGATTTTTCCTCCACCACATTTAAACCTGTGTAAGCTTCTCTCATCTCAACAAACAAATAACAAAAAAAATTCCTGTCAATCATATGCCCTTCCACAAGTACTGTCTCCGACCCGGTGTCCTGGAAGACTCAGCTACGTGCAAGGTCTCTACATTCTTGTCTCTTGAACTCCCTGCCATCCTCCACTGGAATTGTTCTGGCCGGAGTCACCAGTAACTTTTTAGCAACCTTACATTGATTCTGCTGCTGGTGCATTGACCTGCCTCCCCACCACCCCTGGAGGTGGTCAGCAGCCCCTCACAAAAGGAGACCTGACGAGATACACTAGGGTTTCTGGACAGATGGACTTCCCTAAACAGCTCATTGCGCACATCAGCCCTGGTTTTCCACCAGCTCTGCCCTAACACTGTGCTGACCCTGCATAGGTCAGTCTTCATTTTAACCACCTGAGCTTTTAATACACATTCGTTCTTCTCAAAACGCTCTCCTCCCTTAGCTTTCATTGACATCTTTTAGTTTGTTCTTCTTCATTCTTCCCCATTTGTATCTTATTATGGGATGACTCTAAAAGTAACACACAAAGAAAACTTGCATAGAGTAAAAAGTTATTGTTGATAATTACTGAAATTGTCAATGAAATATAAATGTGCCAAGATGTTCACACTCTGAGACACATGTAAGAATTGAAACCTACTGAGAGGATAACCATGTCTTTCAGCTCATGCTCAGTCAAGGCTGTCTATTTCATGCAATCACATACATTATTTACATTATTGGGGGGTTTTTTTGCCTTTGTATAGAGTGTTTTTTATATTTTTGTAATATTTTAAACAATCTCAGGGGCACATGGGTGGCTCAGTCAGTTAAGTGTTTGTCTCTTGATTTTGTTGAGCTCTGTGCTGAGCATGGAGCCTGCTTAAGATTATTTCTCCTTCTGGCCCTCCCCCCACCCCACACCCAGCTCACACAGGTGCACACGTGTTTTCACAAAAAAAAAACCCAGTCTCATAGAGAAGATGCAAACATAGTACAAAAGTTGTGTTTTTTGTTTTTTGGGTTTTTTTTCATGATTCAGAGTAAGTTGCCCACATGGCATCCTGTCATCCTAAGTGTGTTTCCTACAAGACAAGGCGTTCTCCTATATAATTATAATATGGCCTCCATATCAGGAAATGATGGTAGCATTATCGTTTAGTCTGAGTTTACCACAGTTTCCTCATATGATCAATTATATATAATTCCTGCCCAGAAACCTAAATTAGAGCAGGATACAGAAACCTATTGACCAGTCAGTAATAAGAATCATCAGAAATCAACATAGATGGAACCACAAACAAGATTTAGGCAAGGGAAGAAAATTCCACAGTATCTAGTGAAAAATAAATTGGTCTAAATATAAAAGAAAAATGTCAGCATGATTTTAGTGGCCTCCAATAGAGAGGCCAATTCTTAGTACTTGTGCACTATAGCAGTTTTACTTGGGTTTTGGTATTTTTTTTTTTTTTGAAGATTTTATTTATTTCACAGAGACAGCCAGCAAGAGAACACAAGTAGGGGGAGTGGGAGAGGAAGAAGCAGGCTTCCAGCGGAGGAGCCCGATATGGGGCTCAATCCCAGAACACCGGGATCACGCCCTGAGCCGAAGGCAGACGCTTAACGACTGAGCCACCCAGGCGCCCCGCGGGTTTTGGTATTTCTCAGACTTAAAAAATTTAAGATTTTCATTCATCTTTTAATCAATTATGCCCGCTCTGTGTGTTTGGCTCATGCTCTTGCATTTAAAAATTTTGTCTTTAAAGCAAGTTCTTTAAATTAGTAGTTCTCAACTGAGGGCAATTCCCCCCACCCCCCAAGGGTTTCCAGACATTCGGCACAAAAGTCTGAAGACATTTTTGGTTGTCATAACTGGGAAGAGGGCTACTACTTGCTTCTAGGGAGCAGAGATCAGGGATGCTGCTAGACATCCTTCATGCTCTGAGAAGTCCTCCATAATAGAGTTATCCAGCCTACAGTGTCCACCACTAAGGTTGAGAAGCCTTGCTCTAAAGCAAAGTGGTTCAAATTCAATAATACATTTTTTAAAAAATCATTCAATACAATCAAGTGGATTTTATTTCAGAGATGCAAGGGTAGCTTAATATCACAAGTCAATGTGATACAGCACATAAACAAGAATAAAAACCCTATGATCATTTCAATAAATGCAGAAAAAGCACTTGACAAAGTTCAACATCCATTCATGATAAAATCCCTCAACCAAGTAGGTTTAGAGGAAATGTACCTCAACATAATAAAGGCCACATATGGAAAACACATAGTTAACATTATACTCAACAGTGAGAAACTGAGAGCTTTGCCCCTAAGGTCAGGAACAAGGTAAGGATGTCTACTTTCACCACTTTCATTCAACATAATACTGGAAGTCCTGGCCATAGGAATTAGACAACAAAAAGAAATAAAAAGCATCCAAATTGGAAAGGAAGAAGTAAAACTTTTACTATCTGCAGATACCATATATAGAAAACCATAACAACTCCACCAAAAAATTACTAGAAGTGACCATTTAGAAAGGCCGCAAGGTACAAAATCAATATACAGAAATCTGTTGCATTTCTATACACTAATAATGAAGTAGCAGAAAGAGAAATTAAGAAAACAATTATATTTATAATTGTACCCCCCAAATAATAAAATACCTAGGAATAAACTTAACCAAGGAGGTGAAAGACCTGTACTCTGAAAACTATAAAAGCATTGATGAAAGAAACTGAAGATGAAGTCTGAGACTAGAGCTAAAAGCAGCCCTCACAGAGTCCTCCCTGAGTTTTGGGGAGGTGAGTACCCAGAAAATAGGGCTCTGCAGGAGGGCAGACTGGGCAGGAGATGTCATGGACCCCACCCTTGGGGAGTGGCCTGGTGGATGCTTTCTTAGCCAGAGCTTGTAACAGACTCATAGCCAATGAGTCAGTGAGTAAGTGAGTTCAATGGCTGAGGTGAGGTATCCTGCCTGAGAGCCTCATAATCCAATTCAGACTACTCTCTCCTGTCCCCTAAAAAAATAAATAAATAAATAAATAAATAAATAATAATAGTATAATGAAATAAAGAAATTGAAGAGAACACAAACAAATGGAAAGATATTCCATGTTCATGGATTGGAAGAACCAATATTGTTAAATCTCCATACTGTTCAAAGCAATCTACAGATTTAATGCAATCCCTATCAAAATATCAACAGCAATTTTCACAGAACTGGAACAAATAATCTTAAAATTTGTATGGAATCACAAAAGACCAAGAATAGCCAGAGCAACCTTGAAAAAGAAGAAAACTGGAGGTATAACAATCCCAGATTTCGAGATATACTATAAAGCTATAGTGATCAAAACAGTATGGTACTGGCACAAAAAATAGACACATGGATCAACAGAACAGAGAGTCCAGAATTAAACCCATGATTATTTATTCAGTTAATCTAGGACAAAGGAGGTTAAGAATATGCAATGGGAAAAAGCATCTCTTCAACAAATGGTGTTGGCAAAACTGGACAGCTATATGCAAACAAATGAAACTGGATCACTTTCTCACATCATACACAAAAATATATTCAAAATGGATTAAAGACCTAACTGTGAGACCAGAAACTATAAAAGTCCTAGAAGAGAGCACAGGCAGTAATTTCTCTGACATCAGCTGTAGCAACATTTTTTCTAGATAGGTCTCCTGAGGTGAGGGAAACAAAAGCAAAAATAAACTATTGGGACTACATCAAAATGAAAAGCTTGTATGCAGCAAAGGAAACAAAAAAACTAAAAAGCTACTGAATGGAAGAAGATATTTGCAATGCCATATCTGATAAAAGGTTAGCATCCAAAATATATAAACAATTTATAAAATTCAACACTAAAACCCCCCAAATAAGCCAATTAAAAATGGGCAGAAGACAAAAACAGACATTTCTCTGAAGAAGATATAAGGATAGCCAACAGACATATGAAAGATGCTCAAAATCACTTAAAGAAATGAAAATCAACACTACCATAATATATCATCTCACACCTGTCAAAAGGGCTAAAACAAAACACACACACACACACACACATACACACACACACACACACCAAAAAACAAAAAACCACAAGAAACAGCAGGTGTTGGCAAGGATGTGGAGAAAAAGGAACCCTCATGCACTATTGCTGGGAATGCAAATTGGTGCAGTCCCTGTGGAAAACAGTATGGATGTTCCTCAAAAAATAAAAAACAAAATTACCAGATGATCCAGTAAATACACCACTGGGTATTTACCCAAAGAAAATGAAAACACTAATTTGAAAAGACACATGCCCCCGTGTTTACTGTAGCATTATTTACAATAGCCAAGATATGGAAGCAGCCCAAGTGTCCAAATGGATAAAGACGTGGTATGCATATGCAATGGAATATTAGTCATAAAAAAGAATGAAATCTTGCCATTTACAACAACATGGATGGATCTGGAAGATATAATGCTACGAGAAATAAGCCCACCAGAGAAAGACAAATACCATCTGATTTCACTTCTATGTGGAATTGAAAAACCAAAACAAATGAACAGAAAAAAAGAAAAAAAAAGACAAGCCAAAAAACACACTCTGGGGGCGCCTGGGTGGCACAGCGGTTAAGCGTCTGCCTTCGGCTCAGGGCGTGATCCCGGCGTTATGGGATCGAGCCCCACGTCAGGCTCCTCCGATATGAGCCTGCTTCTTCCTCTCCCACTCCCCCTGCTTGTGTTCCCTCTCTCGCTGGCTGTCTCTATCTCTGTCGAATAAATAAATAAAATCTTTAAAAAAAAAAAAAAAACAAACAAACAAAAAAACACACTCTGAACTATGGGGAAACTGACGGTTACCAGAGGGGACATGGGTGGAAGGATGAGTACAATAGGTGAAGGGGACGAAGAGCACATTTAGTATGATGAGAACTGAATAGTGTATAGAAATGTTGAATCACAGTATTGTACACCTGAAACTGACATAACACTGTATGTTAACTATACTGGAATTAAAATTTAAAACAATAAACCAAACTGGTTCAAGCTGAAGTTCTTTCAACCTTGCTTCAACACACTGATAAGTCAAATACCTTTATGAATGAATCTCATTACTTCTGAAATTATTTTTAAAAAATTGTTGAGTGTTCTGGTTCCATATCCCATAACCTGCCCACACCTGAGAACTCACAGGTGGGGCCCATGTGGGAAAGTAGGCATCTATAGCCAGTCTTCATGAGATGTGGCAGAACTCATATCTATTTTCAGCCTAAGTTTAAAAAAAAGGAGTGTAGCTATTTGAATCAAGAGTGAAGCCAATCCTCAAAAGTAAACCATGCTCCCACTGAGGAAATTTCTAAGTTTGTAAAAGTACAGGAGGCAGAAGAATGGAATGTGTTGAGACCTTGCTGCTCATACTTACGAAGTCTATCAAACTGTTACGTGTCTGTAAGACAAAGACCCCAAACACCCAGAAGAAATATTTCCGCATGGAATGGTTGCCATTAGCAACAGCATCCTGTTGCTAGGCAAGTTCAGGTCAGCTCCGGGAGTGAATGAGCAGCCTCCCATCACCAGAGGCATGGCAATGAAGGATGTACCGCTCCCCCACGACCTGCGGAGCATATTCCAGCTGCTACTGTTTCGTTCCTGCAGAGGTGAGGGGAATAGGTTGGTTAGAGGTCCCCATTTGATTACGCTCGCCCACACGCGCAAATAGAAGCTGGCTTTGAGAACATCGAAGGTGGTTTTTACACAAAGTCCTTTGTTGGATGAAACTACATTTGAGTGAATTTAAAGCAATAATGAGAAATGATTTTTCATTTATCAAATAGTAAGATGTATTTTTAAAAAATAGAGAAAAACTTGGGAAGTGAGCACGACAAAGGGTGAGCAACTCCAGCCACAGCACTCCTAAGACAAACTAGGAGTTGGAAAATCAGTAATGGTTTATAATGCCCTTATAGAAAATATTTTAATAGCAAGGGCCAAGCTGAGAGTAAGCCTGTATATAATACTGTCTGTCTTCATGTTACTAAGAGTAAAGCTATTTTGAAATAACATGACAGGCTGGCCAGACTGTCAAAGGGCCACCATAATGAACTTACTTGCCCCGCTCACCTTCCCCACAAAACCTAGGCTTTAAGCAGAGCATTAAAATTCCCAGGCTACGCCACCTGATACCTCACCTCTGTGAGTTTGTACAGATTGTTTCTTCTCTTATTTGATTGACCAACTCTATTTATTCTTTAGAATATATCTCACTAAACTGACTGTAGCAACCTAAATTATGAACTAAAATGTAATTCCAGAGGACCATGACCGCTTCATGAAGTAATTCCTGATTATTCCAGATAATCATTCCTTCTTTTATGCTCCGACATAATTTACCTCTGGCGTAACTACAGTGATGGTGTATGTATCAGGATTTCCCGGAAATTCTAGTTTTTAACACTTTAACCCGGGAGTCATTGTTTTTGGTTCCACAACTATGGTCATCCTTTTGTCTCCTTTGAGTAATGAAACTCCTAGGGAACATGGACTATTTCCCTCCATCTTTTTATTACCGGTGCCTCAAATACATCAGCATATAGAGATCTAGTTTAGTGTGTTTGTTGGATGCATTAGTGAATAGATGAGTATATGTTTATTTATTGCAACCTTTTAAGTCTATAATATTTACTCTTCTAAAATGTTTCACGTATCTCAAGTGGTACCTAAAGAAATAGGATGAGGACTAAGGGTTGGAGAGATTGACCCAGTTCTTTCTTATCACATTGATAGTCGGTGGTACCTATTATGCCTGCTGTGTTCATTAATGTCCTGGCTGCTCTAGGTAGGATAAATACTTGGCAAACATAGGAAAAGATAAAGTTGGTTTTCAGTACCCCTCCAGTTCTCTGTGTCCTTTTGCTACCTTACCATTTTCTGGCACTCAAGTAGCTGAAAATCTTCCATTTCTCTCCTTGAATTTCAGGTTGTAGAATTGGGCTAATCACAAGTTTATGACATACTCTCATCGTTGACCCATATACATTTTCCGTTATTTAGATACGATATTTTTAATAATGAAATAAGCATCCACGAACCCACGGCATAAAACAAAGTGGAACCTGACAATGACCTATGTGTTACCATGTCCGTTCCCTCCGATCCTATTCCCCTGACACCCCACCACCACCTGAAAGAAAGGCCATTTTGAATCTTGGCCTTATCATTTCCCTGATTTCCCTTTTACATAATGTTTATTTTATAACATTCAGACGTAGCTCTAAAAGCAGAATGTTTTAGCTATTTTTAACTTTATATAAAAGGTATTGTGTTTTGTTATGGTAGTTCATTCTTTGCTTCTACTGATAGACATTTGTGCTGTTTCCAGGTTCTTCCTAGTGTGAACAGTGCTGCTATGAACATTCTTGCATCTTCTGTGGCACGTGGGCAAAGCATTAGCTGTATACCTAGGGGTACAGTTGTTAGGTTCTGAGTTATAGGAAGTAAATGACATAAGAATGCATACCTTTGGGATATAGCATTATTCTGTTTTCCAAAGTGGTTTCACCAATTTACAGGTCAATGAACAACGTGGAAGAGAATGTGTGGATCCACTCTCTTCAATACGGAATTACCAAACATAAATGTTTGCTAATTAGATAGGCTTAAATGGAGTTTTATTGTGGTCTTCAATGGAAATGGGCCTCTTTGCCTCATTCTTGATTATAAAGGCAACACTTCTAACATTTCATCATTTAAGATGATGTTTGAAGAGGTTTGTCTCTTTTCTTTAAATAATCAAGTTAAAGGAATTTCCTTTCTAATTTACTAAGAAGTCTTTTTATCTTGAACAAGTGTTTAGTTATATAAAATGCCTTTCCTACATCTTTTGAGATGATCTTGCATTTGTTTGTTTCTATTATTAAACCAGCCTTGCATATCCTGGATGCATCCAACTTGGTTGAGGAATAATGCATTTATTGCTTGAATTTATCAGCTAAAATTTTGTAAGGATTTTGATACCTACATGCATGAATAAAACTGACCTATAATTTCCTTGTGTAGTGTGGGTTTTGTTTCGTTTAAATACTGAAGTCCTACTGCCCTTATAGAAATAATTAGGAAGTCTTCCCTCTGTTATTGGCAAGACTGTAAATAAATTAGGATGATCTTTTCACAGAAGACCTTGGAATTAACTTAACCAGAGACGTAAAGGACCTATATCCTAGAAACTATAGATCACTTTTGAAAGATATTGAAAGACATAAAAAGATGGAAAAATATTCCATGCTCATGGATTGGAAGAATTAACATAGTTAAAATGTCCATACTACCCAGAGCAATCTACACTTTCAATGCTATCCCGATCAAAATACCGAGGACATTTTTCAAAGAACTGGAACAAATAGTCCTTAAATTTGTATGGAA
>NC_048237.1:4509111-4582040 GCF_002007445.2 Ailuropoda melanoleuca
GGAGGGCACGTATTGCATGGTGCACTGGGTGTTATACGCAACTAATGAAGCATCAAACTTTACATCGGAATCTGGGGATGTACTGTATGGTGATTAACACAATATAATAAAATAAAATTAAAAATAAAAAAAATAAATAAAAAAAAAAAGAAGAGTTTGGAAACTCTTCTCCAACATCATCTAGGCCTGATATTTTTTCTATCCGGAAAGAGGTTAAACCCTTGCTTCGAGTGTTTGATAATCTCATGACTATGTTATTTCTTCTTTAGTCAGTTTCAGTAAGTTGTATTTTTCTAGAAATGTATTTCATCTTAGTTTCTGTAACTTTCCATAAGAATTGTATTTCAGTAGAAACAGATAGCCCTGCATGATGAGAGAATTTTTTTTAAAGACTTATTTGAGAGAGAGAGACAGAGAGAGAGACAGAGAGAGAGAGAGAGAGAGAGAGACAGAGCACAAGTGCGGAGGAGAGGGAGAAGCAGGCTCCCCGCTGGGCAGGGAGGCCAATGTGGGGCTCAATCCCAGGACCCTGGGATCATGACCTGAGACAAAGGCAGACACTTAATGGACTAAGCCACCCAGGTGCCCCAAGAGAACATTTTTTACCACAGATTTCCGTTTAATATATATGGAAGGAATAATAGAATAGTTAGAACATATTGGTTGTCCCTAATGACATAATTGCCTTAAGAGAAATTCACTGATGGATAAAACCATTAAAATTTGAGACAAAGGTTTAAAACGCAGGGATTAGGCTGTCACAACATGAACCTGACATCATATGCCTAGTTATGTGATCCAGGATTAAACGTACATGCCACTTTTTCTATTCTTACCCAAAATTTTAATTTGAATCTAAGCCTTTAGAGCTAGCTTCCATTCAAGGAAAGGAAGTTAAATGACACCATAAAAAAAAGCAAACAAATTAATCCAGAATGTGAGAAATTCTACAGGCCACTGACTCAATTTCTACAAAATTGGTGTGATAAACAGAAGCGAGGTGGCAGTGGATCTTGAGTGAAAGAGATTTAAGAGATCCCTAAATGTAAAGTATGGGTACAATTTAGACCATAATTTGGGAATAAGAAAAAAAAATACACACACACAGACACACACACACACACACACACACACAGAGAGACACAGTTTAAGAAAATTGAAAAAAAAAATGGATAAACTGATTGCAGAATGGGAGACTGACCCAGGGCTTGGGGCCTGACCCGAATGGAGACCATGACCTGAGCTGAAGGTAGACACTTAAGCAACTGAGCCACCCAGGTGCCCCCAAATACCTCTTTTATCGCATCCCACATATTAACCCACGGAATACATAACAGCATCTTTTTTTTTCTATTTATTATTTTCGTATTAAGTTACAAGTTATCTATGTGAAGCTCAATCCCAAGACTCTGAGATCATGACCTGAGGCAAAGTTAGACATGTAACAACTGAGCCACCCACGCACCCCCCTTTAACGTAAAGGAGAAATGTTACTTCACCATCTTGGCATATTATAAAAACCTGATCAGCCTCACTGGCGGCCAAAATTAAAAATAAAAAAAAATAAAGTGGGGCGCCTGGGTGGCTCAGTTGGTTATGTGTCTGCTTTCAGCTCAGGTCATGACCCTGGGGTCCTGGGATCAGGCCCCACATCAGGCTCTCTGCTCAGCGGGGAGCCTGCTTCTCCCTCTCCCTCTGCTGCTCCCCCTGCTTGTGCTCGCTTGCTCTCTGTCAAATAAATAAAATGTTAAAAACAACAACAAACAAACAAAAACAAAGCGCCATTTTCGTCTACCACCCTGGCAAGCAGTATTTTAAAATAAAGATTCCCAAATTTAACAAAGATTTGATATATTTTTTCAAGATTGCTGGTGAGGTCTAGGGAGGTACCATCTATTTTGAAGTATGTATCAAAAATCGGGTAGCCCATAAATTCTTTCATACAGTCACTCCACATTTACGTTTAACTACAAAAATATCCATTGCTGTATTATTTATGATAATTAAAAACTAAAAGCAACTTCAAGTTTTAACACTTGGGGATTTATTACCTACTTATACTATGTTCAGAAAATATTCTGCAGCCATTTAAAGGAATTTTTGAAGACCACATATAAAATATAGGGTATATTAAAATATTAAGTGTTTCTATCTGGGTAATAGCACTAGCAATAATTTAAGTTTTCTTCTTATTACTTACCCAAGTTCACGAAGTATTCTCTAGTGAATAGGTATTACTATATTGTTTTAAGAAATTACCTTCTGTACATCACTTATCCTTAAAAGCTCTGGACTCACAAATGATAGAAAATAATCAACTATTTTTGTGGATTAGCCCTGCAGCGTCTTTGCATTTTGACCAGTACCTTTATTGTCTTGACAAAAGAACAAACTGTGGAAATGGTAGACACACCAGGAGCTTTCAGGAAATAGAATAGCCCTCATATTCCTGACTCATTCCATATTTCTTGTACCATCTTTCTATTTGGAGACACACACACACACACACACACACGCACACACTCATTCTCTCTCAAAATGTATATAGAACACGCTGGGGCCCACTAGTTGTTAACCAGGACCTAGAGGGTATCAGAAAGGAATACTACTCTCAGATAAACACTTAAGCACAAATCTTGTATGATTCCTGTCATGACAACCTGTTAAGTTAAACATACCGTTCCGGGAATCAGGCATTCAGTAATCATTACTTTGTCTAGAGCAGAGGTTCTTAAACAGGGTTCTCTGGATCCCCTTAATAGGCCCATAGGGCATCAAAATATTCAGACTATTAAAATTAAAGGTTAACTAATGACTTTGGGTGGTAACAGCATTGTTTTATCTCCTACCTTAAATATGTCAGTCTTCACTAAGAATTTATTTTACTTTTTCTTTTTTTTCTTCTTTCTTTTTTTTAAATTTATTTGACACAGAGAGAGACAACCAGTGAGAGAGGGAACACAAGCAGGGGGAATGGGAGAGGAAGAAGCAGGCTCATAGCAGAGGAGCCTGATGTGGGGCTCGATCCCATAATGCCGGGATCACGCCCTGAGCCGAAGGCAGACGCTTAACCGCTGTGCCACCCAGGCGCCCCAATTTTACTTTTTTCTTAAAAAGGTAATTTGGGACAATCCGAGAAGAAAGAATTTAGATGAACCACTTCAGTTAGTCAGTCACTTGGTATGGTTTATCTACTATGGAGAACTGTAATGTATTTTGTGTTCCCTTTCATAGAAATATAGCTGAATCTCAACCTAGAGAGAAAATGAAATCATTCAGTTAAAAGTCTAACAGATACAGAGAGGTTGACCCAACCAGGTTTTTTTTCTTCCCTCCATGGCCAACACCCTTAGGCCATCTTCATTTCTGGGTAAGACTCTGGAATGTTCTAGGACAACCCTGAAATCTTATTACCCAGCACTTTATCCTTTACAAGCCAGTCAGATTTATCCTTTGGAAATGCAACTCTGATCATGTTATTCGTCCATTTAAAATCCTTGAATGACCATCTTTCACCTTAGGATAAAATATAAATTGCTTAATAGGTCCGATAAAACTTGGTCTCCAAGATCTGACTTCTGCCTGCATTTCCACTGTCAGTTTACCCCCATTCTGCCCATACCAGACTGCATTTAGTTCCCAAAGTACACCTTGCTCTTTTGGCCTGATACTCACTTCTGACTGGTGAGAGCCAGTGGGATAGGGGATCTAATGAGGTACATATCAGGCTATAAGGACAGAGAAGGAGATGAATGGACTGCATGGAGAAACTGAGAAAAGAATTAGAAGCAGGTGACACTTGGCAGGCTCTTAGGACTGTTGTAAAGAGTATGCCTAATTCAGTGCCAACATTTTAATGTAAAGATTCACAGACTAGAAATTGAATAACATGTATTTCAAGCTCCTTTTATTCACACACACACACACACACACACACACACACACACGTATATATATAACATAAGGCATATGTATATAACGTAAGGAATTAGGGTCCGCATTGTAGTACTTCTATGCATTCAACATTGAACAAATATTTATCAAGTGCCACTAACATGTCAGACGCTCTTGTAGGCCCTGGAGATATCATGTAATATTGAACAAGTAGTGGTCCTTGACCCCACATGTCTAAACTTGTAGGGTAGAAACAAACAATAACACAAATAGATACATAAGTAGTGAAACCTTCACAAGGAAAAATAAAACTGAGTAATAGAAGTAAGACAAGTATGTGAGAAGAGTTGCTATGTTAGGACGTCAAGGAAGTTGCCTCTGAGCGATCACATTTGAAGGAAGATTTGAATAAGGAGAAGGATAGAGCCACAAAGCTCTCTGGAAAGCGTGTTTAAGGCTGAGGACCACATTTAGCACCACTGAGCCGAACCATATTCGGGAGGCTAAAGAACATGAAAGATAGGGAGTGAGAGGGAGAGTGGTAGCCGGGGTCTGATTCTCTAGGGATGTGCAGGCCTTGGTAAGGACTTGAGATTTCGTTCTAAGTATAGTAGAAAGCTACCAGAGCATTTTAAGAAGGGGGGATGTCTTGATGGGACTACTCATGCATAGATAGGGTTTATAAATGGCAGACCCGGGTGGGAGAACTCACATGAACGGCTAGTCCTGATTTGCACATATTGGCCTGGCATGTTTACTCACTGCACTCCCCTCACTCTCACTGGTGTCCCCCCTCACTCTCACTGGTGTCCTGGGATGGACTGCACATTAGATAACAGCCTTGACGAGCAGCCAAGTCGCCCTTTCCCTGACTGGTGATTTTCCTGCTATGCTGTGCACTGCATGCTAATCTATTTGGCACCAGTATTTCAATCTGTTGTTGTTTTTTTTGGTTTTTTTTTTAAATAAGGAAATCCATCTCTAAGCATACACCATAAGAGAGAGAAGCTGTAATTCATAGAGAAATATAAGATTATGTAAATAATCTACTTTATAGAGACTAGAACTCTTGGCTGGCTCACTTGGATTGAAAGCATCTCTACTGTAGAGTAAGGGATAGCAACCCGAGCAGCAGATTGATGCCACAGGCTTCTTGGCCAGTCCCTTCACCTGTCACCCCATGACTTTGCCATGAGGCCTTGGCCAGCTAGAATCAGTCTTAAAAGGCTCATGAGGACGATCTGAGAAAGAGAATGAATGCTACTCCTGGGTGTAGGGAACCACTCTGCTGCCTCGTTTGTGCCCCAGAGCCAGGCACGTAACAAATATGTTTCAACAAACAGTCAAACAGCCTGAATAAGATCAGATCCTGGAATTTAAAGATCCTGAGTAGGATTTCATCACCAATTAGACTGACACAGGATAACTAGCGGTTGTATGTAATATATTTTATTGCATTCTGTCATTTTAATGAAGTGTGACTTCTGTCATTGTTTTCATGCCTAGTATATTTTTCCCTAAATGTGATTAATCTGTCAAATAATAATTGATAGCAGTTAATGAACCACATTTCCGAGACATAAAGGTAACCTACAGTTATTCAGTTACTCAGAAACGGCATTTTGCTGTGTGAAGTATTACGAAACTGTGATTTCCACCCGTACGGTCGCACAGACGCGTCCACACACAGCAGAAGCCACATGAAGTGAAGGATCGTACAGCAGCATCTGGCTGCTAGTTCATGATCCATGTGGTCAAAACTGTAGTCAGACGTTACACCTCACGGCTGTGGGTTTTGACACGCAGTTTTAAAGTGCAGTTGTATTTTCTTACGGTGGCAATCATCGTCTGTACCAGACTGTAAACGTCCCTCTGAGCGTGTCTGAGAAGCCCCTCTCCTTCTAACAAAGCACTTAAGGTATTACAGAACCCGTTGCACCTTAAACACATCGCTGCAGCTTTCTTTCTACTTCTCAGGTTTTTCTTCATTAACATTGCGGGCACTTGTTTAGGGTGGAACAGGTCTCTTTGCAAAGACTCTCGGGAGAAATAGAACAATAACAACAACGAGACAACCCTGGGCTAATGTATCCTTCTTTGTAACATCTTCAACTTAACCTAATTATCTAGAACATTGAATTTAGAACTTTTTGCTGGGCTGACTTTCCTCCTAATAAAACAGACCTCTTTTCCTCAGAATATGTTTAAGTCCGGTTATCTGGCTGGGTGCAGCAAGCCCTCTGGATCCCCATCCCACAAACACGCTTTCACTCATAAAACTACTTATCAGCACCCGGGGCTGTCCATTTCGTTGGTGCAGTACAACTATTGCAAGTGTTTTTCTGAGTTTCCAAATGTAATAAATCTGTTTTGAGAAAATGGGGGGAACTACTGGTGCCCAGAGTAGACTGTGTCACTTCAGGGCATCAGCAGAACAGCACCGACCTGTGGGCGGATGTCCGAAGCCGCAGGTTCAAGCCTGACTCTCTCCCTGGCTGGCTGTGTGACCTTGAGCGACCCATCTGAGTTCTCCAACTGTGTCCATTCCCTCACTCCTATAAAAGGATCGCAGTGGATAATCTGCAAAGCCTTTTCTAGCTCTACCATTTTTTTTTTTTTAAACGCTCCTTTTATTTTAGAAAGAGAGGCCTTTCTTTTGGCTTGTATCTGACCTGGTGTTTTAAATCTTTTTGGCTTGCAGCCGATTCTCTGTAAAGTTAAACGTTCATTCTCGCGTCTGCCATGGTTTATTAGAAATGAGTGTCAGGAAATGTGGAGAATCCTATATTTAACATCTCAGAATTGGATACTAGTTTGATATAAATAGCAAGTTGTTATCTGAGTAGATTACAATGGATTTACTATCAAGTAAATTAAATCACTGGGGACAGATGTGTTTTTAGAATTGTCTGAGACAATCAATCTGTGAGTAGAAAATTTTTGGTACCTGCCAAGCTGTCCTGTATAATTCAAAGATATGTCACCCAAGCACTTCCCTGTCTGTAGCCAATAGAGAGTGTTAGCAGGAAAGAAATGATCAGAGAGGGGGCAAGTGTATGCTATTCTAAATTGTGTACTACCAGCTTTCTGGAAGTTATGAAGCATTTGGAAGGATGAGCAAGATGCAGTAGAAACGTTCAACAAGAAACAAGATGAATAACAAAAGGTGCAGGAGACGAGGGAGAGGCAAAGAGTTTAAAGTAATACCGTATGGCCAATAAGGTGTCTGAATTTTACACAAAGAGAAAAGGGGAATAAATAGTAGCGGGAATATGACCAAACCGTGAGCTAGAAAGATGGTCTGAACTCGTTAGAATGGAAAGAAAATGATGAGGCAGAGAAGGCCCTAGATGAATATGTGACTGCACAGACATCGAAGAGATAAGGGATATGGTAACCAGTCAATAGGGAAACCCATCTTCTTCAAAATGCTTTCCCAGTGAGATTGGAGTATTTATTACTAAGGGCAATATTCAGTTCTTTAAAGACATGGCCAACTTTGGCCAACTAGAACCATGTTCTTTCATCGTCCCAGAGGAAAAATTTCTATCACTAATCAGCACGGTCCTTAAGAGGGTGTGTTTGGCAAACAGGAGTTAGCAAACTTACTCTGTGAGGGCCAGACTGTAAATACATTTTAAATTTTATGGTTCCGCTCTTTCCTGTTGATTCTGTAATAAATTATTGCAAACTCCGTGGTTTAAAACCACATAAATACCTTGTCTTACAGTTCTCCAGATCAGAAGTCCTAGAATCAAGATGTTGGCAGGGCTGCACGCCTTCTGGAGACTGTAGTAGAGAACTTATTTCCTTGCGTCTTCCAGCTCGAAGACCACCTATATAACCTGGATTGTGGCCTCTTCCTGCCTCTTCATAGCTAGTAGCAGAACATCTCTGAATCCCTTTCCTGACCCTGATATGGGTGGGACTCGCTCAGATAATTCAGGATAATCTTCCATTTCAAATCCTTAACCACATCTGCAAAGCCCCTTTTGCCATATAAACGAACATATTTACAGGTTCCTAGAATTAAGACAAGGACATCTTTGGAGGCCATTATTCTGTTGACCATATGGGTTCTTTGTTCTCTTGGGGCATTTATTCATCTCTGACACCGTAGAGGAAGAATAGCCATAGACAATACATAGATCAATGGGGGTGGCTGTGTCCTAATAAATCCGCCGTTATAAAAACAGACCATGAGCCAGAACCGTCCCATGGACTATAGTTCGCCAATCCCTAGGATAGATTTTTTTTAAAGCACCCGTGCTAGATATGTCAAGCAGGCACAAATTTAATATAGAGAATTAGAAGCCTGCATATACATTAGAAGAGCTGAAAGGGATGAAGAAAAGAGAGGGCTCTGCAGGCTTTTAGCATCTCCAGAAGGGCAGAAGCCTCAAGGAAGCGTATGAACTTGCTAACACACTGGTCCGGGTACATTTCAGGAGGAAGCCAGGAAGCCCTAGAGGCTTTACCATAACGCAAACACCTGCTCTTAGCCGGTACTGAGTCAGGGGAATGTGAGGTCCTGGGTTTTAGCTTCTTAATGGGAGACCTTGGAAGGCGATGGGTGGTATTCAACTTCATCAGATCGTACTGTCGAAGATGGTAAACTCTGGTTTCAAAAAATAACTTGAAATGAGCATGGAGAGATGCCATGGAATGGCAGCTACACCAGAGAAATATTTGTGGGAAAGTAAATGGTCTTCCTTCTGCCAGAGTCTATTTCCCGGTTTCCCAGTTTGGCTGATTGTAAATAAGCGTGAGAGTAGGTCTGTTTATGTCCGGTTTTTGTTTTCACTAACTGGACATAATGCAGCTTGGTCGGACAGCTTTGAGGACAGTTAGGGATGGATCTCAATTCTGCTTCCACGTCTCTCCATCTAATTTACCTTGATCACTGCCTTAGCGTCAGGTTTCTCAGCAGTAAAACCCTTGTGATAGTATCTGTCATGTGACTTAGGAAGAGAATGAAATAATACATGCCAAGTGCCTGGTATAAAGTTGATGCTACCCTTCCTCCTTTGCTCCTGAGATGGAGAATCTTAAAGAATTGTAAATAAAGGATGGCTTCTCCATCAAGTGCTCTTACTGGGGGAAATTCCTCAGTTTGTCCAAGAACAGCTCGGACACCAACTTTATGAAGCAAATGTACCAGGTTTATGGTGGTGGCAGGCGTTTCTGGAAGGAACACCATTTTCTGCCAACCTTTGCACCTCTGATTGAAAAGGGAAGGACCACGAACGCTCAGATACTGTCAGAAGTTGTGGCGAAAGAAGCTTCCACCTCTTTCCTTCTCTTTTCTTCACTGACTCCCTTTTCCCTTGACAGCTTTCATTCAACCCGCCCCACAGAGCAGAGGACCGCTGTCTCCCCAGGTACAGTGGCTCACTAATCTCTCTTGATTAGTGATAATCGGTGATTAAACACAACTGAAGAACCAGGCAGGGCGGCTAATGCTATGGACCTGGCCACCCTTGAAGGAGAAGGACATCTCATTTTGGCCTCAAGTCCCTGACGCGTTCTCAAAGTTTTATGATCAAGCTGAAGTCTGATTCCCATTTGATTTAGTTCTCTTGTTCACACCCTGAGGTCAGAACTTGGGGTATGTGGAAGAGATAAGCGTTAGGATTTATATACCAAATCCTATTTTGTACCCTGAAGAATTGGCTTGAGACATGTTCTATTTTCCTCTTTGGTTAATAATGACTTTCACTTAAAAGTTTATTAACATAAAGCTAGAAACGTATGCTTTACTTTCTACTTATTATTCAAAGACATATAAAAACCTCACCTAAAATAATTGTTTCCTCACAGGCTGTGCTAATTTCCTGAAGAAGGTGAGCACCTTTACAACAGAGCAAGATGGTGGGTAAGTTTGGGTAGAGAATTATAATGGCTCAGGAGGCAGGAAAAGAGGTCGAGCATGTACAACATGCATTTATGCATTTTACTGCTCGGGCCCATTACATATTTTGTCTCAATTGAAGTTTCTCCTTTTATTATTATCCTTGTAGAGGAGGAAAAACTGGTTATGTAACTTGCCCAAAGCTCACCAGCAGATTTTTTTACCAGTGTCCTCAGAACTAGCCAGAGGCAGAAACTTAATGAAGAAATACTCAACTTTGCCGTCTGTGGTTCTCATCCTTCACCCGGCTCTTTATCATGAGTTTTGGAGTGGGCACAGAGAGGCCCCTCATGTACACATGCCTAGGAGCTCCTGACGGGCCTCATGCACAGAAGGGCCCCTGCAGCGAGCTGGAAATCAGCAGTACAGCTAGGCTGAGAAACCCTGCACTGCCAATCATACCAGAGGCAAGAGCGAGTGAAGAATATGTTGTCAGCTCCTGGCATTTCTCCCTACAGAGGAGAGCGAGCACCGGCTAATAGAGGCCAGAGGTCTCTGTGGCCTTGGGATGAATTTAGGGGTTCAGTGATTGAGCAGAAGGGGGAGGACCTAGCCTAAGGGAGGGTAGTAAAACCTCTCTTACGAAGCAGAAAATCAGCTACAACAACCCACTCATAAGTAATAAACTGGCATTAATAACAGCCTAGCTGACTCTGAGTTACTGTGTGCCTTCTGGTAAACCAACAGAAAGATAAGCTTATCTATGGCTGTTTCTACAAGTACTTACTGCCTATAGGGGAACGTTTATAAGACCCACCTTTCATTTTCTCATTTGTTTGGCTTTAATATCTGGCTTAGTATCAGTAGGAACCACCACTCAAAAGCATTGAGAAAAATTAAAATTCATATTGCTGGGAATTCATAAAAATCATTCTAACTTCTGCTCCCACACATGGAGTTGAAAATAATGGCAAGAAGAGTCTTCCCCCGTACTAGTATTTAAACTCGAAGCAGCATATCTCAATTAGTTAGAACACCAAATTAAGCATCAGCAAGTAGGAATTCCAGAATCCTAGAGCTGCAACGATCATAAGCTGTCTATCAACTAATCCAAGTCTCAAGTCCCTGGTGAGAAACGTACAACCTGGTTGTCGAAAAGGCCAATTACATAGTAGCCACGAGAACACTGAGAATCTCAAGTGTTAGAAAAAGGTAGGCTATATGGTTTTAGAAATCTCTGTCATCCTTTCACACAGCATGGAATCACGTCAGTAGTGGTGCAGACATGCACTTCGTGGAAGAGTCTTTCTTCTCAGGGAGACTCCCAATTCAGGTTTGCAAACCCAAACAGGATTCAGGAAACACACTTCTCACGTAGATTGAGAATCTCCGAAAAGACCAAGAGCAGATACAAAAGCAAACCGCATTTGAATTCACTGAGAGGGAGGGGGCTACAGGGTGCCCCGCGTTATGGTCTTAAACGCGATTTTATTCAACATCTTTATTAATCATCTAGAAGATAAGCAAAATGGCACATTAATTAAATCTGCAGATGGTGCTAAGCAGAGAGACATTTGAGTTCACTGTGGGCAAAGTAACGATATAAAAAGACTGGGCTTAAAAGAAGGCAGAACAAAACACTAACGAGCGTTTGTTTCGGTGCCATCAAGGCTCAAAACATGCCTAGAGCAGAGTGGGAAATGCTGCTCAAGGCCTAGCACAGGGCAACAGAAAATAATCAGCAATGATAAGGATACAAAGTACAGTATTACTGGCAGCAAAAATAGCTGTTGAACTAAACTCCTATTTTATCACGTCATCTTTCTGCCTGACATCCAGACAGAATTCACCCCATAGGTGAGGCATGCTAGACATGATGGGGACCTGTGTACTGGGATGTGGGCCTGGGAGTATAAGGGGACCACTTGGGGAGGTCCCCTCAAATACGCACTCTAAGATTGATTTCATCAGGCCAGTTCCCATTGGCTAAGTCATGGGCCTTGTGTTTTCAGAACCTTGCCCTAGTTTATCCCGCAGGAAGCCACCAGACTCATCATCTTCCTCTAACACCGGTCAACTTGCCATTTTGCCATCTCATGAAGCAACACATAAGAAGCTTAAATATTCCTGAGTTAAGACCCCTATCATTTTTTTCCTTTTTTCTGTTTTGTTTTTAAGATAATCATTAGGTTCTAAAATACCTGTTCATTGCTCCTCTGAATACTCTTTAAAACTTCTGATGGGCCATCCACTAATTTTCTTTCCATCCCTCTCCATGTGTGTCAGGCAATGTCCTGATGAGTAGACGGCACACTCAATACTTCAAAAAGTGTTTATTTACAAAGAGACTACTTACAGAGGTATGGGGTTCAGGGAACCACATATTGGGTGCAGTTACCCAGGGTTTAATACAAGGTTAACTGACAGGTTTCTTATCCCTTCAGATCAAGGGGGTCGATCACAAGTCGTGTAAGTTTGACAGCCTTGAAAGAAGCAGTGACATTTGATTCAGGTGCATACAGCCAGCTGGAAACACTTTTGGTGGGATGGAATGAAGGGAATAAATACCCTCATCTCACAATCTTACCTCCATCCAATCACCTTTTTGGGCTCACTATTGGCTGAAACTACTAGAAAACGACATGGAAAGTCCTTCATATGGCCCATATACTTCACCTTCCCATGGCAGGGAGAAGAGTGGAGAAGGGTAGAAGGTTATACGTGGGGGGAGGGGGGGGCAAGTGAAGGATATATGGCATGATATGCTCACTTAGCACTTCGAGAAGATAAAGTTTTGGATTGAGGCTGCAGGTAAGTGAGCCACCTTGACTGTATCCTAGCCTCCTCTTGCCTAAGAATCAAGTCAATTGAACATATAAAATAATAGTCAATTTACCTACGTTCACCATGTTCTAAAAACTTGAGACCGTTTTGTTATCTGTATGAAATATATATTATATAACCTATAATCCTTAAGTTATAGACAATAATTACAGATTAACGCCCAGGAATACATAACCCATCTAAAATAGACCATTAGCCTTACAGTGAAGTTGCCCTGTGTACTGTCCCCAACAATCTACTCTAGAGAAAAAATATTGCTAAAGTTTTGTGTCTATCATTCCCTTGCTTTTCTCCATAGATTTTTTTTTAACCCTAAACATTTTAATATTGCCAGTTTTTAAACTTTATATAAATGGGATCATACTGTATGTGCCCTTACAGGACTTGCTTTTTCAAAAAAATCACTCAACATTATATTTCTGAGATTCATTCATACTATTGCACAAAGCTGTTGTTCATCTACTTTCATGATGAATCTCATGGTTAGTTGTTCATCCTCCTTTGATGGACACGTGTTTTATTTCTAATTTGGTAGTATTGAAAGTCATTATGAATATTCTCCATCATGTCTCCTGGTATACATGTACAAGAATTTCTCTAAGATATTATCTAGGACCGATTCAGAGGGTATGTATATTTTTAGCTTTAATAGATAATTCCATAATTTTGTTTCTGTTTACTCTCCCACGAGCTGTGTTTGAAAGTTTCTATTGCTTCTCATCCTCACCAACTCTTAGCTACGTCATTCTTTTAAGTTTTGTGAGTCTAGTGGATGCAAGAGAGTATCCCATTGTGGATTTTTTTTTTTTTTTGCTTTTTTGTTTCCAGATCAGTGATTGCTAATGAGTTTGAGCAACTTTTCCCTCTCGTTTTCTCCCGTGTGAATTTTTTTTTAAATGTTTTGCTTATTTGTGGAGTTTTTTTCTTATTTGTAGGAGTTCTTTGTATGTTCCAGACGTGAACATTTTGATGGTTGTGCTGCGAATATCTTCTCTTAGGTTGTGTGTTTCAAATGTTCTTTAATATCTCTTTTGAGAACCAGAAGTTCTTAATTTTATTATAGTAAACTTTTTTTTTTCCCTTTATGGCTTATACTTTTATTGAATAAATCATTTTCTTTCTCAAAAACAAAAGAATATTCTTGACTTTTTCAGTAAGCTTTGAGGTTTTTGCCCTTTATATTTAAGTTTTTAATCCACTATATACATCTTCTTCAATATTGTTTTTCTTGGCCATTCAATATCAATTTAAAAACTTTTGTTGAGATTATGATTGGCACTGCATTGAATATTTTTTATTTTTTTTAAAGATTATTTATTTATTCGACAGAGATAGAGACAGCCAGCGAGAGAGGGAACACAAGCAGGGGGAGTGGGAGAGGAAGAAGCAGGCTCATAGCGGAGGAGCCTGATGTGGGGCTCGATCCCATAACGCCGGGATCACGCCCTGAGCCGAAGGCAGACGCTTAACCGCTATGCCACCCAGGCGCCCCTGCATTGAATATTTAGATCAAACTGGGAAGAACTGATACCTTAGGATAGTCTGCTTATCCATTAAAATTGTATGCTTCTCTGTTTATTCTTTAATCTCTAACAAAGCACTCTACTTATCACCACAAAAGGTCTTAAGATACCATTAGATTTATTTTATCTAGTTATTTCTAGTTCTGTTAGAAAAAATTTCTAAAGCCTGAATTTTATATTTTTTAGCCATTTTTCCTGATGGATAGAAATGCAATGTTTAACTTACTGATCTTTCATTAAGCAAAGGTGCCAGCCTTTTATTAAATCAGAGTATTTATAGAGTATTGGTTTTAAAGGTAGACAAAACATCTGTGAATAGTTTGTTAATTCCATTTCAATCCTTATGTATTTGCTTTTTTTTTGCCTGATGATGCTGTCTAGGATCTTCAGTATTGGATAGATGAGGCAATTATGGACACACTTATCTTGCCCTTGAAGAGAAAGGGAATGCTTCCATCACTTCACCATCGGGCAGAATTTGTTTTGTAAATAAGCATATTTTGAAACTAAAATTTTGTAACCTCCCAGATTATCTTTGTGTCAACTCTGGAATCACTTTTGTTGAAAAATACTGACAAATTATGTTGCAGAAATTGATGCTACGGAGACCTAAAATTAAGCTTAAGAAGGTCTAATATTCAAGCAGCTTTAGAAGAAAACCAGAAAAACAGAGTAAATCTTTCCTCTTTTCAATGCTCCTCCCTGCCAGACTTTATCCCTCCAAGGTCCTAATGCACCTCACTCCATTATTGTTACCCAACCTGAAGAATACAGTTGTCATTGTTTGAAATGCTAGAGATTAGGGAAGCAATAGGTTTGAGTATGAAACATTAGGAGTACAATTTTTTATGTACTTAAGCAAAACGGATTAAATATCCATCTAGTAATGGCAGCCAATTGCAGAATCTGGCGTTCAGGGTAGAGGTCCAGGCTAGTGGTAGGAATCTGGGACACATCAGTATCTACAGATTGCAATTAAAGTCATAAGAATCTGGATGGAATCACCAAGAAGTGAATGAAAGGGTTGAGGACGGGGAACTCATTTTGAAACTTAATAGATGAAGTAAAACCAACAAAAAGACTAAGGAAGAACCATCCATGAAGAAAAAGAACCAAGAGTGCATGGAATTATTAAGTGCAGTGCCGAAACTGTTTCAAGGAGGAGGATACAGTCACCTGGGTCAAGTGATGCTCATAGTTCCAGAAGAGTAGAACTGCACACTGAGCACTGGATTTGACAACACAGAGGTCATTAGTGGCCTTCACAGGTCACACACAAGATGAGTGTACTCTTGATTCCCTTCACCTATTTCTCTCATCTTCCCATCCACCCTCCCTCTGTCAACCACCATTTGTTCTCTGTATTTCAAGAGTCTATTCTTTTGTCTTTTTTGTTGTTCATTTGTTTTGCTTATCCTTTTAGGTCATCAATTTTAATGGCTAAAATTGTACTCTTACATGTGATTGTGCCACAGTGCATATAATTTGGTATGTCTGGATATATGGGTCTTTTTTCCTTTTTGATTTAAATACACTGGAATATTTTAATACTTTTTATTTCTGATATTCTATATTTCTTTAAATTGCCATAGGCAGACTTGCTGGCTCAAAGGATACATGTAACATATGCCATATAAGCATATATAATGTTATATATCACAAAAGAATACAAATGGCTAATGGTGAAATCAAAACCATGTTTATCTATTATCAATCCAATAAAGCAAATTAAACCTGTTTAGAGGAAGTTTAATCAGAATTTCGAGAGCTATGCTAAGACTCCTTGCTTAAATGAAAGTAGTTTAGAGTCAAATCTGGTTAACTTTTTTCCCCTTCTCTCTTTTATTCAACATATTTTTGAGTGATTGCAATATGCCTGACCCTGGGGAGACAATGACTAGGAGATAAACATAATCTTATTAAACTATTGCCATATATCATCCTGCATTTTCTTAGCAAGCAGTGTATAAAATAGTTTTGCCTTTATCTACCCTTTTGCCAGTTGATAAGTAGGATTTATGTAATTTTTGCTGTTTAACTGATCTCTTGATGCTGCGTAAGAGCCATTTATACCAGTGATTTTATAAATTTATTTTTATATCTTGACAGCTAGAAAATTTTGAGGTTAATTAGCCTTATCCCTTCTATAACCCCTAATTATTACCCTGTCCTTTATCATGGGATATAGATTTTTATATTTTGAGGTCAGAATAGGAGGAATGAATGTCAGAGAATCACAGAATGTTCCAGTATGGGGTGTTTGAGGTTTTTTTGTTTATTGTTTTTTAGTTTTTGTTGTTGTTGTGGTGGTTGTTACTTGGTAATTGGGGATTGGTAGGATAGTAGAGGTGATTTGTTTATTTAAGACATGGTTAAATAAAGGCAGCCCTTTTGGATGATGCTTGAAATGTACAGAGTCTACTCCCATAATACCAGAGTCAGAGAGAAGAATAAAACCTCCCAAGATTCTTCAAGGCAAATGGGCTTCTAGCTCTGTTACAGGAAAAAAAAAAAAAAAAAAAAAAAAAAAAAAAAAAAAAAAAAAAAAAAAAAAACCAAAAACAACAACAACAACAAAACCTGATGGGCTAAAGATGGATGACTGTTGGTGGTTGTAACAAAAACAAATAAGATACCATTACACTGGTAAAGAGAAGGGGGTGAGAGAGAAAGAGTATGTACATTTGGAAAGGTACAGGAGAGAGCAACCCTCTTAGCCTGCTGGTGGGAACATCAGTTGGTACCTCCCTGGAGAGTAATTTGGCAACAAGTTTTTAGAGCCTTCAAATGTTCCACTCTTAGTAATTTGTCCCAGGGAAATATGTGGAGGTGTTGTCAAAGATTTATGCAGTACGGTATTTATTACAGCGCTATTTATAAGAGTAAGGAGTTGAAAACAATATAAATGTTCACCAATAGGCATTTGGTAAAATAAATTAAGGTCTATCCATGTGATTTATTACTATGCAGCAGTTTATAATCATATTTTCAAAGACTACTTGATGACATGGAGAAATAGTCACAATATAATGCTAAATTAAAACTGTCAGATACAAACAAACAGCATTAAATAGCTACCACTTATTGAACATTAATTTTGTACTAGGATATGTATTCAGGGCTTTAGAAACACCTCATTTAATAACCCTCCAACAAATCTGCAAGATAGCTATTGCTATTCTCAATTTATATGTTGTGACTTTAAGGTTGAAGTTAAGCTGCATTTCAAGTTCAAGTTGTCCTACTAAATGGAGCAGCCTCAAATATGCAGAGACACTGAAAGGGAAATGTTTCTTGAAATCAGAGAAATTTTTTGTGGTTCAAGGTCACGGGAGAGAGAAAGCAGATTATGAAATAAAGTTAGAATGTATGGAGGGTTATATCCTTTCATATATTTTCAATTAACCTGGAAAACGATGAATAGGCTTTCAAAGTTTGAGAATGAAATTATCCGACTTTTGCATTAGAATAACAGAAGAACTGTACCAAGAATGGAATTTTATAGGACATGTGACAATTGTTTAAACACCAGTTGATGAAGACCGAGTCTGTAGGAAGTAATAGTAAAGATGGAGAGGAGGGACAGCTTAGAAACATGGTGTTAGATAAAGAATTAACTAGACTATAAGACAAATAAGTTCTAAGACACAGAAGAGGGAGGAGACAGGAATGCCTTTAAGTTTCCATTACCAGTCACTATATACATAGGAGTATCTAATGACATAAGAAACACAGGGCAAGTTCAAATATAGGACAAGATCCGGAATTTGGTTTTGAAAATATTTTATGTGAGGAAGCATTTTAAGGAGGCAATTCAGAAGCAGAACTTTTTGGAATTCAGGGGGAGAAAACAGTTTTCTAAAACTATACTAAATGTATAGATTTTAGGGTTATTTGCCTATTAAAGTTATCTGAAGCCATGGGAGTAAATGAGATTTCCAACAGAAAGAATATAGAACAGGGCTCCTCAAATGGGCACGGATGGGTGTATCCAAATTGCCTTTAGAGAGTTTCTCAATTATATATCCAGTCATTGCCCACTCAAGAGATTCTATTACATCTCCCCCTTTTATAGTGGATGGGGAGACTGGTTTGAAAAGGTAGGACTGAGCTCACCTATATGTGTTTTCAACTACCATACATACTGATAGATGCTTAATACACATTTATTAAATAAATGAAGAATTTATGGATGCAATTAGAATTCTTGAAACAAAACTCCCTGAATTAAATGTTGAGGTTAATAGAACTCTGATCATGTCCCTAATTGGTGATGGGATATATCAGGAAAGATATTTCCTTTGTAAGAGCAATAGGGCCTGAAAGAAATCACTTAGCGTGTCTGAACTTACATGTGGTTTGCATTTCAACATTGTATTTGTAATTAGGTATTGAATCTTTGAATTCATTTTCTCTCAGGAATAGTTTCGAGACAAACTCATAAGGGCCTATTTCATTCCAATATATTCCCAGGTAGTGTAACTTTTTCAAAGAAAACTGAAACCAAATCATATTTTTATAACCTCAGGACAGTGTTTTAAAACAGAGGAACCATAAAAAACACACAGAATGGACTGAACATACAAGGTTATGCCTGAGCTAAGAAGATGACAGATGCGGGGTGGGGGGGAGATTGGGAAGGAAGAATCATAATGAGTGAGCTATTAAGAGAAAAATGATGGGTATAAATTGGAGATCTCAAGTGGTAGACGAGGTAATGGTCCAGAACATCTTGAGTGCTCTTCAGAGAGGTGTCAGTTATGGGTATGAAGAAGTCAGGTGATACCAATCATCTCTTCATAGACAAGATTTGAAGATATGCCCCTTAATTCACCAAGGTGTTTACTTAAACTGGAAAGGGAATTTTTGTGCTTATACAGAGTGACCAGAAGAAAACAGAACATCAGATACATAGAAGCTTGTTATCCTCCACATCTTGTGCACTTGAGCTCATCTTGATCGTGATGGGACATGATGTTAATAATCATGTATTTCCTATACCGAATGTATATTAGAGAGCTACAGTGAAACACAAGAGCTGTAATTTCCTTCCTTTACAACTTCTGAATATACCTCTCAGAGAAGAAAGGGATTGGACGGTAATTCGGTAAACTTTTGTGGTGGTATATTTGAGTATTGTAGAAAAAAAATAGGAGCTTTTCCATAAAAAAACATTATAATCCATTTTAAAACAGCCAGACTGAAAATGAATAAAAGTATAATGAAGTATAGTTTATACTTGAGTTAATTAGATGGGCACTATGTTAACCCCACAGAGGACATAACCCTCTCCTAAAATTAGGTTCTGGAGTAAGAAATGAACTGCTAGGGATGTCATGGTAACATTCCAAGCATGGGCTAATGGAGGAGAATCTGGATTTCAGCGATAGTAGAGATCAAGAGTAGAAGACAGATGAGACACAGCTTAGGGACAGAATTAACTAGGCTCAGAGATGCCCCTCCCACATTTAGGTCTAGAAACCTATCCCTGCCACTCAGCCCGTGTTCTTCTCTCCTGTGTACACCAGAACCAGCTTACCCTCAGGTCTACTGCACAGAAGGTCCTGATGTGCTCGAGCTCATTCCCAAGGCAGATGGCAGGTTCTCAAAATTGGTCTTCCAACTTGAACTCACTCATGACAGCTAGATTCTAAAGCTGGATATCCATACCTGGAAGCCTGCCACCGAAAAGGATAGAAGGCGGACCTTCTTCAGATTAGGTGGGGAAGAAACGTAAAAGCCATGTTTCAGGTGGAATGAGAAAACCAGTGTGGGAAGAAGTCTTGCAACAAAGACTGATTATTTTGCAGGGCTCCACATAGAAGCATAGGTGTTTTCCTAGTACGGGCAGGGCAGGTAAACTTTAGGAGATTGAAGCAAACCCTATGACATCTCTTTCTTGACATGTTTTTCTAACTCACCCTTGGCCCTTCTAAGAACGTCTTAAGGTCTTTGACCAGGGTATGGGGGCGCAGACATTCTCCGAGAATGTTTAGTTTACTAAACCATAAATTGGCATAAACTCTTTGGAAGGCAATTTGGTGCTATATATATATATTTTATATATTTAAAATATATTTATATATATATCAAGGGCCTTAAAATTAAATACTCTCTCCTTTGATCAAAAAAGACCTCTTCTAGACTTAGTATAGCTGGTTAGCTTCCAATTGGACACTAAGACTGTGGTCCAGAAGACCTAAGTACCTGAATTGTACTTAAGGGAATTGTTGAGAAGAGCTCGACACCATTTGTCAGTACTTCCCTAGCTAGCTCATGAAGCTTAGCCTCTTCTGGCCGAGACCCATGATCCAAATATCTCCTAGAAGACACAGGCCTTAACGGTCACTGAATTTCTTCCACTGGTATTGTTTAGGTCTGGACTAGAATCCTTATTTGCCAACCTGTGGTTTTATCAATGTCTTAACTGTAGAAACACATTTATTCTTACTCTTGGAGGCACCATCTTCCTATTCCCACATCTCCCTGAATCACTGGAGTTTATTATCCCTAGATAGAAAAAAATTCCTAAGGTCTAGGACCTTTAAAAATATAGCACCAAATACTGATGGGCTTTTTCAAGCCCTTCACCTCTCCCACAGGAAGCTCAGCGAACAAACACATATTTATCAAAAAAAAGTGACCATGAGAAATAGCTTCATTGTGGAAATGAGGCTTTCTCATTAATTTTGGTTTGAGAAATCAAACATCTGGTAAATCTAGAATCTAATTTTATCCAAGAAAGTAAAGAGGAAATAAAACAGCCATTCAAATAAGCCTTGGCCAAAATGAATATGCTGTTTTGCCATGTGCCTCCTACCTGGAGGAAGTTTAATCAGTCATAGTCTAACCTTTGATAAATGGAACCTTGTTGATCTCCATTAAAGGAACATGGATCCTGGAAGAATTCTCTAAAGGTAAGATACTAAATACTTTCTCTCTCACACCTTCCCTTGATTATCTCCAAACTTGAAGCTTAGCATAACCAAGAATAGTCAGATTCAAAAAAGAAGGGGCAAGTCCGCTCTCAGAGGAGATTTTCAGGAGAATTGGAAACAGTGACTTAAGTGCTACATGTATGCAAATACACTGGGGACAGTTACAGTAACTCATCTGAATTAGTCGAGTGAAGGATCTGGGGCCCAAAGGAGGGGGCTGCTGGAAGCTGACGGTGGAGCTGGCAATCTAGGAGGCTCTAAACCCTAGAATATATTCATCTTGACTTTCTGGGCATAGAAATTGAGAGAACTCCCAGAATAACTGTCTGAATTGTATTCCTGAGCATGAGGAATCAGAGATGGGAAACAACAAAGGGAGTGGAGTTCTGAGCTGCGCCAGGCTCAAGTCTTGAGAACAGTTTTGTTATCGTTACTTACTTACTTACCTAGTTACTAGTTACTTACCTAGTTACTTACCTAGTTACTTACCTAGTTACTTACCTAGTTACTTACCTAGTTTTTATTATGATGTTAGTGACCATACATCATTAGCTTTTGATGTAGTGTTCCATGATTGTGTATACCACCCAGTGCTCTTTGCAATACGTGCCCTCCTTTTGTTTTTAACAAGTATGGGGTGCAGAGATAAACAAGGAAGTAGAGAATGGAAGACTGTATCTGCGAGCTAAAGACCCCTCAGAACCAAGATAATGTCAGCCGAACGTCAGGTTTAGAGAGGGAGAGAACTGGGGAGGAGGGATAGGTAGAGCGAGCGTGATCTATCTTCCAGGCACTGCTATTAAGAAGCTGGGGCCCCTTTATAGGTGCTTGTGGACTTGCCCAAAAGTCAGACGGAGTTGCTGCAGTGCAGAGATAAGGCCCAGGACTTCAAGAAGAAAGCCCAGTAGTCAGCTTCGCTCTGGGTGACAATACTGTAGAGTTAAGGTTCAAGAATGACTAAACGTACTATTAGATTCTTTTCGTTAGATCTCTGAGAAGGAAAACAGATCCTTAGAACATATTCAAAAGTAAAATACTTTTACTCATCTAGCGTCGGTCTAGGAAACCTATGTAACTTAATTTTAAGAAGTGTTTGGCAATTATGTATATATTTTGCCAGGCAAGGGCAGTCCTAGGACAATTTTGCTGACTGAGAAGAGAGGAGAATTGAAACTTTGAAAAGATCTTCAGGAATATAATTTCTGGATGGGAATACGCTGGTTTTCAATATCCTCTCCACCAAAACTTCCAACTTTTTAGGTGTTGTTCGAATAGTTTATGACCTGGCCTTTTGCTCCAGTTCTTAAAGTCAGTCTCCTACCCAAATTCTCCAAACCCTGCTGAGCTGAGCTGGTGAACTACCGAAGCTTTCACCAGTCACAGGGCATACGCCTTACCTGGAGAGCTTGTTAAAAGGCAGGGCAGGGTTCGGTAGGTCTGGAGTAGGGCCCAGGTGATACTGCTGGTATTGATCTGAGAGTAGCAAGGAATTAGGCCACTTGCACTATGTAAGTTATGAATATAAAAAGTCTATTCTGCAACATAAGACACCATAAAATAAACCTCAGCCCTCCTGCCCAACCATTAATCTTGTTCGTACCTTCTGTTTGTCAAGTTTAAAAAAATAATTCCGTCCTAGAGAAATGTGACAATAGGGAAAACACGAAAAAGATATAGGTGCATTTTTAAGGAGCAGGACAGCGTTATCAGTTTTTCCTAATAGGAAAATTTTAGGACAAATAGCATTTCTGTGAACTTGATTATTAGAAACTCTGAAAAAGCTGTTCTAGTCATCAAGAAATTCTGTTCCTTATTCCACCTGGAGGGGAAAAAAGGCGGCACTTTCCTTGCCTTCTAAAGCCTAACATTTCCACAAGTCCTGAAATATCAGAGTCGTCCTGGCATAAGGGAAAGATTTGCGCTTCCTAAGAGCCCAGCACAGGACACTTCCACATCCTTCCTCCAAGACTGTCAAAATCCTTTGCCGAGCTTAGCTGAATCATCCTCATTACAGCCCAGACAATAGGCATCTGAAGATCTCACAGCATTTCAGTGTATGAAGGGAACTTTAAATTGAGGCGCAGAGTGTCTTGACTGGGGGGATCAAATCAGGCTTTTTCAAAAGGGAACACCGAACCCAATATCTAACACAGGAGTTAGAAAAGTAGTTTTCTGTTCAACTTGTCCAAATGTTCTTTACTGGTTGACAGAGAAAGTAAACATTCTTACGTGGTAGTTTGCGAGCATGACTCATAGCCTTAAGGCATAGAAATGTACAAAGGAAAGGATGGGGGGGCTAGGACTTGTATCCCCAGCCTGCTCCCACGACAGGGCTTTGTTTTCCCCCACGCTGTGTACTCAGGGAACTTAATACTAACTCCGTAAGTAGCCCTGAAAGGCATTTAAGAGTTTAGCTTTCCGGACTCGGATCTCCAACTCCAGGCCAATCTTTATTTGTCTGAATGTATCATGCCCTTGAATTTGGCCAATATTCCCTGCAGGAAGCAAAGAAAGGTTTTCTCTCACTGAAGGGCTAAAAGGGCACCGTGTTGAACTATGCAGAGGACAAGTGGTTTGTGTGTTATCTCAGCATGTTTTGTCATCTCTGCTAACCTCGTATGTGTTTTCTGTCAATAGAATATACATTTTAAGAGGCGAGAAAGTGGTGTTTGTAATTGCACTTTGAATCCAGGATGAATTCAAATGTATTAATAAATGACATTGACAACCAGCAACATTAAGGACGTTTGAAGAAGCTGATCTCTGGTTCGTGAATAATGAGTTATCTTGGTTTTAATAATTTACTTTTTAAAAATCTTTTCCCTCTATTTTTGCTCTGTGAAGTTGCAAGAGCTTCCCACCTCACCTTAGATGATTACCAGTTACATTCCTAGAGGGCAGATGTAAGTTAATGAGCAACAAGGGAGGGGACAAGGAAGCAAGAACAAAAACAGCATATTTCCTTCAGGACTATTCATGCCCCTTTGTGGAGGATGGCAACAGCTAATGTCTGGCAAGAGCAGCGAAGGAAGAAATTGCCGCGGGTTCAGGTGAGAGAGTGAGTCACCTTGAGGCTGGCACTGCTGATGAGGTTTGGAGAATAATCTTTCCATTAAGAGTGGGTCCTCCTTTGAGGATGGGGCCATTATTAATGTCCAGCACTTGAAGTGTTTGATTTACTTCCTGTGTACTGCACAGGAACCAAGCATTATGGCCCCACACATCACAGAGCCACAGAGGGTTTCGGCAAATGCATCTGTTCTCAAAGATTTTAGGGTCTGGGGCGTTTCTCTTAGTGGGTGGGCATGTACGCGCTCGTGTGTGTGTGTGTGTGTGTGTGTGTGTGTGTGTGTGCGCACAGAGATGCAAGTTATTTGAAAGGATAAATAGGTAGGTAGGTAAATACAGGTGGGCAGCTAGATAGGTCATCACTTAGGATTTTTAGCAGAAAAATGTCATTACATCTTCACTTGTCTGCACGGTGACTTGGCAAAGTTCCTGTTTACGGGAAAATTGTTCCAATTTAGATACCAAAATAGTCAATTCTAACATACTCATATGAAACCTGTGGAAAGTATCTAGAAGATTAATAAAAGTGCAATTTTTCTAGGGCTGGATTTGGAATCGTGTGCCTTCCTTAAATGTCAAGTCATTGTAATGAGGTATTAGCTTGCTCTGGCTTAAATTTGTATATTTTATCCTTGCTCACTTTTAAATACCTTTTCTTAATCCCTTATTTTTGGCTCATTTGATATGATT
Organism: Ailuropoda melanoleuca; assembly: GCF_002007445.2. Taxonomy (NCBI): domain Eukaryota; kingdom Metazoa; phylum Chordata; class Mammalia; order Carnivora; family Ursidae; genus Ailuropoda; species Ailuropoda melanoleuca. Next base: position 4,533,921 of record NC_048237.1, read on the forward strand.
ATCATTCCGATTTCTTGCCTCCTGAATAATAGATTCTAAATCATTCTCATCTTGGTCTTTGATTCCTTATTAAAAATCCTGAAGCCTAACAGCTAAGATGCTATTGATGCTTGGTAACACTGCATTTAATCAGGGATTTTTTTTCATTATTGCACACTGTCCCTCTTACCACATCAGCGATCATTTTTGTTTCTCCATTGCATTTCCTTTCGTTATTTAAAAAGCTGGGGATTCCCATTTGTAGACGGACAGCCCCCAAAATAACCATCTACCTAATGGGGGTTTTCACTTCTAATCCATATAATTTCATGTTTGGCGCTTGTTTCTGAAGCAGCTGCAGGTACGTCTATGTATAGCTTTCTTTATCTACCCCGATTTCAGTCTGTAGGAATTTTGTTTAGAAAAACTTCATGTGTAGGGGCGCCTGGGTGGCACGGCAGTTAAACATCTGCTTTCGGCTCAGGGCGTGATCCCGGCGTTATGGGATCGAGCCCCACATCAGGCTCCTTTGCTATGAGCCTGCTTCTTCCTCTCCCACTCCCCCTGCTTGTGTTCCCTCTCTCGCTGGCTGTCTCTGTCTCTATCGAATAAATAAATAAAATCTTTAAAAAAAAAAAAAAAACAACTCATGTGTAGGAAGCAAGTCATCTCTGACATAGGCTATCCAATGTTCTTGGAGATAAAACAGTTCTGTGACTTTACTGAACATAGTTTCCTAAAGAGCTATCAATTAAAAGATGCCAGATTCCCCAATGTCCGATAGCTGCCATTTGGTTTCAGACTAGCTAAATGGGTTTAAAATTGGTCTTGTATCAGTGATCGTAGTTTGACGATAATTTTAAAAAAAAAAAATCTGTGCTCACTTGGATAGCTTAAACAAAATCTGCAACTTGTTTGGAATTGATATTCTAGGTTTACCCGGTAATGAATCATTCCAAAATGCCCTATGGAACATCAAGGTCTTTTTTGTCGTTGTTGTAAGATTTTATTTATTTATTTGACAGAGAGACAGCCAGCGAGAGAAGGAACACAAGCATGGGGAGTGGGAGAGGAAGAAGCAGGCTCCCAGCAGAGGAGCCTGATGTGAGGCTCGATCCCAGAACGCCGGGATCACGCTCTGAGCCAAAGGCAGACGCTTAAGGACTGAGCCACCCAGGCGCCCCTCAAGGTATTTGTTAAATATTAGTCTATGTGAAATTTATGGCATGTGTTTACCTGACTGAAAATACCCTGGTCAGCTATGAGGAAGCACTGAACCTGGGTTCCCTTCTTCTGTTCCCACATTCAAGATGTACAACTGTATGCTAGGGTCTCCAGGAAGACCTCATTGTAGTGTGAATAAGGGAAGGAAGTTCTACTGTGGGGGGAAAAAGGGCTCACTTTATACTTTTGGTCCAATAGGCCTCACAGCACCTTATGAAGCATATTACAAACAGGCACTGCTTTACACTTGCGAATGGTATCTATTAAGTAGGTATAAACCCGGGAGAGGCAAGAGATCATCTTCAGCTGACAGAATCTTTTCCCTGAACTTTACAGATTCATTTGTAGAGGAATAAGGATGAATATGGGGCAAAATAAATATCCCCTTAGATAGAAATTCCTACTCCAATGTGCCTCCTAATGACTTGCTAATAAAAGCATTAAAAAAAAAATAATGCACTTAGGTACATGCAAAAACAATTTTAAATTGAGTGGCTCCAAGAACGAGACCTGGTGATAGCCAAGTTGATACATATTGTATGTACTCTTTAGATGTGTAGTAAGTGGATGGTTTCATACAGAGCTTAAAGGGCTAGAAGTGCCAGTACGTATGTGATGTGTATAGAACACAATACAGGAAGGAACATCAGTGATTTGGGCACTAGCGAAAAGTGCTATGCAGAGTGAATTATTTGACTTATTTTTTTTGCCTGGTAAAATATCTATTAAAATATTCTACCTCTTGGGGCACCTGGGTGGCTCAGTCAGTTAAGTGTCTGCTTTCGGAGCCCTGGGATGGAGCCCCAAGGTGAGCTCCCTGTTCAGGGGGAGTCTGTTTCCCCCCCAGCCCCTCCCCCCACTCATGCTCATGCTCTCTCAAATAAATAGCATCTTTAAAAATAAATATTCTACGTCTCTATACTCCAATTTCATCTGCTCCAATCAACCCACTGATGGCTAAAAGACTTTCTGCAGTCTTGGGTTCTGGGATAGGACTGCTACGGTTAAGTGATAAAAGAAAAAAGAAAACAACTTCTGATTAAAAATGAATATTGTAGTTTAAACTTCAACCTCTTTAAGTGCCGTTTTCCCTTTTTCATTGAACATGCCAGGCATCTTGCTACTTGTCCAAGATACAGCATTAAGTAACAATTATGGTGGGTGTTTGGGATTGTCAGGTGGGAGAGGGAATTCTCTTTCTATGCTGTCCCTGCCAGCATTCCATGAGGTGGTTCTTTATTTCTATTTTCAAGCTGTATCCAGGATCCCATTGCCTCTTCACCTCTCCCCTGCTACCAGGTCTGAGCCCCTCTCCTCTCACATGTGGGTTTCAGCCAATTTCCTGATAGGTTTTTCAGTCTTACTACCCTCACCCATTGCCTGTTGCCTATGGAGCAAAAGCGGTACTTTTAGAATGCAAAGTCAGACCCTGTTCGCTCTCCGCTCAAAGCCCTGCAATGGCTTCCATCTCGCTGACCGCAAAAAGGGCCCTGGGCCCCATTTCTCTCACCTCATCTCCTTATTGTCTCTCTTTGTCCGTTCTATTCCAGCCACATTGGCTTCCCTCCTCACACTAAGTCATAGAACCTTTGCAACAGTTCTAGGGAGAATGATCTTCACCCAGAAATCTGTTCTTCAGTTACTGCTCAAATGTCACTTCCTCAATGAGGCCTTCCGTGACCAAACTCGCTTAAAATTACCATCCCCTCTAATAAGCATTCTCCTTACTCTGTTCAAGGTTTCTGTTTTTAAAAGTCACTTTAACATACTGTGGTTTAAAATTACTTGCATTATTTATTTTCTCTCACTAGAATCTAAACCCCTTAAAGGCAGAGATTTGGTTCAAGTAGGTTGAACAGCATGCTTGACACATGACAGGTATTCAATAAATAGTTTATGTTTAATGAGTAAACCAAATAAAAATTGAATTAAAATTATAATAGTTGACAAACATTGCTATTTGTTTTAAGTGCTTTATAAATAAGTTTACATAAAATTATCTTATTTTATCCTTAAAGTAACCCTATGAAATGGGATACCATTATTACTTTTTTTTTTTTTTAATCACTTCTATTTTAAATGTGAAGCAACAGAGACCTGAAGGTTAACTTGCCCAAGTCATATGCTAATAGCTGGTGGAGTTTGGTTTCAAAGGCAGGTAGCTCAGCTTCCAAGGAGGCCAGACACTTCCTTGTGACAGGCTGCCACTTCTCATGGTCATGATGCGAGCAGTGCGGAAAAAGCACATACAGCAAGGACCTGGATCTGGGGATCTAGTTTGGGGCTTTCCAATGGCATGGCTTTGAATGGAGATAAAGACAGGTTGCATTTAGCTGGTTGGGAAGAAGCAGCCATCTTTCAAAGTCAACTCCACTTTTGAGAGCTGAGATAATGGGAACTTTTCAAGCTGAGGATTAGTTGGCAATAAATTCCACTAATGCCACTAGGTGAGTGAGCTTCATATTGGTCACACTTCCTCCTTTCTACGTGGTGGTAGGGTCAGAGAAGACGTGGTTTCGTGGCATGGTTAGAGACAATCAGTGTGGAGAATGTCTCATGCTAACCACATAAATGAAGTATAAGGTCCCTCAGCTATTCAAATTCTAGAACACCACTTTGAGAAAGTAAAGTTGAGGGAAATCTAATACATTCTGTTGAGGGGACTGGGGAGGTTGCTGTTAATGGGGTTATTCGTGACCCCCTGTGACTGAGTGGGTTTCACTAGCAGGTCTAGGGCTGTAGGAAGAGACTAATTAGTTCCTGGGGGTGGCTTGTGCCTTGGAGAAAACCTCACCTGCAACTGTTTTGAGAATTAACAGCATGAGGCAGTGAGTAGACCACACATTTCTACTTCCGTGCTTAACTACAAGTGGAGAAAGTAACTGGGGCGTGCACACACCAAGAGTCTTACACGGGCATGGCACCTGGCGTCCTTTTCCCAGTACCCTCTCTGCTTTCTACTGCTCTCCATTTTCATGGAACCCTCCCAATAATTCACTTGTTCTAATGTTCTCCTACAGGCCTAAGAAGTGAGACAGGGTTTCTAAGACCTGTATTACAGCCCACACTCCCAAACATCCCATCGCCAAATATGATTTATTCAGTACCGATATGGCTACAAATCGCTGGCAGGAAAGTTTGTTCTTTATTCTGTCTCCTATAGGGTGGTTGGAAAGGATGCCAGAAGTGTACGCTATCAGCAACATTAAACTTCAAATATAGGAACTAAAATTTATGGCTATCTGTTTCAGCCAATGTCTTCTGATGAAGCTATTGGCGGGAACACTTATGTAATTCCTAGCTTTTTAAAATAAATTACATCTTTGAAAGATATTATACGCACTAATTTGTATTAGAGATTTAGGTTACAAATTGGTTATTATTAGGCTGCTAAGACGTTTAAACCCAATTTGCTTTCCAAACTTTGTTTCCTCTTCGCAAACCTAATGAAACCTCTAGCAAAACGAGCCCAGCTATTCCCCCCAAAATAGGACCTGAACTTTTTAGACTTGCACACTCCCTACCTAGAATGTCGCTTTTCCCATCTTGCTCTCAAAATTCCATCTCTTAAGACTTGATCTGATCGGTTCAATAGGAATCGAGTATCCTATAGAAAAACTGACGTATATGCTAATTGTGACACTTATTCCTTCATTTCTTCAGTCAAGAAATATTTTTATGCTACTTTTTTGATACTGGGACTGGTTTAGGGACATAGCAGTGAAAATATAGCCTTGCACTTATGAAACATGTGATTAAATAATCAGATATGTAGAAAGAGGAACTGTAGCATTGTGTCGGAAAACTCCAGGGTGCCAGAAGAAGAACATTAAAGGAAATAATTTAGAGGGGAAGGTCAGAAGACTTTTCTGAGGAAGTAACATTTTAGCTGATTTCTGATGGATGACTAAAAGTCATTCAGGCCCAGTGTAGAGGGAAAAATTTAAGACAGAAGGAATTACATATGCAAAGTCTGAGGTAGAAAAGGTCTTGGCACCTTCTAGGAACTGAAAAAAAGTCAGTGTACCTTATTTTATATATGCAACTTTCTTTTCAGTCCAGATGGAAGACAACTTTATTTTTTTTGTACCCCATAATGATTAGCATACTGTTTTATACAGAGTAGGTACTCAAAAATGTGCTAGAAGACCTTGGTTTCCAGTAACAAAGCAATTTGTTTTGAACTTGTCCTCCTACGTAAATAATAATACAAACTTGACCAAAAAAATGTGAGACAAAGACTTTCAGGAAACAAAGAGAAGTCCTATCATCCTTGAGAAAGGGGAAAACCAGCTTCTTATTATCCCCAGATTTCTGCCTGGAACACTTTCCACAGCCCTGCGGTAGGGAGAGGGGTCCAGGAGAGAGCAATCTCACTGAGCGGAGGAGGGCCAGAGTCGAGTTTGAAACTACTAAAGAACCTGGAACTGGAGGGATGGGATATGGAAAAGGAAGTAACTGTATGGGAAGTCATCCCAGAATCCGCACGAGGGCTTACCTCATTCCTTGGCTGAGAGTGAAGATGCTCCTTCTCAGGGGAGTGTCTGCAAAGCCTAGCTGAAAATGGCTTCCAGGTGGCCAAGAGTAGCACAGAGATGCTAGAAGTTACACAGGGCTAAAAGTAATTAGAATCCAGGCCACCTGGACGGCAGTGACCTAATTTAGGCATATAATTAGATCTTAGAAAGATGATGCCTTATAGGAAATACCCTAGACCCAATAAGAAAAACTGAAATGAACCCATAGTAAAAAAAACCAACCCTAAATCATCAAGATAATCCACTAATTAACTGTCTAACAAAAGCACTTAAACAAAAAACAAAGGATGAAGACAGTGAACATGAAAGTCTACAAAAGTAAACATGCAAAATAAAATTTATTAGACAGGAGAAAATGCAGGAAAGTGCTGCCTACAATCAAGGAAAAAAAAGCATCTAATGGAAATAGATGCCCCCCTCCCTAATCAGATATAAGAGCAGATAGGATTTTAAAACAGCTATTATAAACACCCAGATTTAAAGGAAAGATGGATAATTTTCAGTGAAAAAACTATGAGAATAAACAAATTGAAATTCTAGAACAAAAACCAACAATTTTTGATGGGTTAACCAACAAATTAGATGTAGCAGGTCAATAACATTATCCAAATTAAAGAAGGGAGAGAAAAATATTTAAAAAAAAATACTGAGGCAACAACAACTGAAAATTTCCCAAATTTGGTGAAAAACAATTCCATACAGATCCAAGAAACCTCAAGTTAAAAACAAACAAACAAACAAACATGTAAACACATACTCTGTTAAAGAAATACATACAACTTTGTATTAACAAATTTCACAAGTGAGGTGAAATGGACAAAATGCCGGGGGAGGGGAATAACTCTCCAAGTCTGACAAAATAAGAACAGAAAATCTGAATAGTACTCTGTTTATTAAAGAAAGCTAACTTTTACGTAAGCAGTCTCTCTACAAAGAACATCAGGTCCAGATAACTTCACTAGTGAATTCTATCAGCTATTTAATGAGGATTATCAATTTTACACAAACTACTTTAGAAAAAGACAATGTGGCAATCTTTTCTATGTCTTTTCAAGAGGCCAGCATAACCGCAGCATAAACAAGAATGTCAAATAAGATTACAGACCGATATTTCTTATGAAACTATTTATAAAAATTGTTAGCCAAATATTAGCAAATAGGATCCAGCATTATGTAAAAAGGTAACACATAACAATCGAGTGAAATTTACTCCAGGATTTAAGATCGTGAAAATTTTTAAAAATCATAGTAAAAGAAAAAAAAAAGTCATAATTATCTTAATTGAAGCAAAAGAAAAAGCACCTGTATTTAACATTCATTCACGACAAACTCTCAAACTAAGCATAGAAAAACACTTCAATTATATGTGACATCTGTGAAAATGCTCCAGTTAACGTATAGTTAAAATTGACACACATAACACATTTTCTCCAACAACAACAAGATGAGTGAGGGTGTTCACTCCTACCACTTCTCTCGAACATTGTACTGAAGCTTCTACCCAGGGCAATAAGTCAAGATAAAAGAAATGGTATAACTATTGGAAAAGAAATTTGTCTTTATTCATAAAGGACACTATATCATGATTGTGTATGTAGAAAATCCTATGAGACCTAAAAAAAGAAACAACTAAAGAACAAGAAAGATCCTAGCATAAAAGTTCAGGATACCCCCCTCCAAAGTCAATTGAATTTAATATATTAGCAACAATTAGAAAACGTTAGTAAGTCACATCACTTAGTAGCACCAAAGGAAGGGAATTTTAATGAAATACATATTTATGTCCTCTACATTGAGTACTAAAATTGCAAGTCTTAAGATTTAGAGATGACCTAAAACGCCATACTCATGGATTAGAAAGTCAATATCTTTAAGATTCCCATTCTTTCCAAATCAAGTGCAATTAAAAATCATAGCATAGACATTGACAAGCTGACTCTAAAATGTATTTTAAAAAGAAAAAAGATCTAGAATAGACAAAACAATCCTCAAAGGGAAAAAATTTGGAAGCATTAGACTAATTTTAGTAATCACTATTAGGTGACAATAGTTGAGGCACTGGTACCGGAATAACACAAATAGATAAATAGAAACAATATGCAGAAATACCTACCTACCTGCGAGGTTAAATGATGCCAATGCAATTTAATGGGGAAAAGAAAGTCTTTTCAACCAATAGTGTTGCAGCAAGTAGATAAAGTAAGGAAAACAGTAAACCTTGATCGGCGCCTCACATCACATACAAAAATTCAAAGCTGAAACTGTAAAAACTTCTAGCATAAGAGATAGAAGACTAATTAAAATCATGACCTTGGGTTAAGCAAATATTTTTTAGCCAAAACACAAAGAGCTGTAAATATGAAACTAAAGAGATAAATTCAACTTGATTTTAAAATGTCTGCTTATCAATAGATGTCAAAGAAAAAGGAAAGATAGCATACAGATGGGAGGAATGTATTCACAGCACCTATGTTTGACAAAGAATTTATATTCAGAATATATTAAACACAATTAAGTAATACAAAGGCAAACAACACGATTAAAGATGAACAAAGGTCTTTAACAGACATTTCCCAGGAGAAAAAATATAGACAATGTGCCTAAGATCATTAGACAAAGCTACAATGCGATAATACTTAACTTTAATCAAAACAGCTCAAAACTAAAAGGCAGCACTAATTTTGGGCAATTTTATGGAGCAACTAAATTCATATGTACTATTGATGGAATAAATGTACATTGGTGTGCTTTAGAAATATCTAGTGACTCTTTATAAAGTTAATTATATGCCTACCATATGACCTGGCATTTCCACTCATTGTATAAAACATCAGTTATAATATCAATATTGCTGTTCTAACAAATTATCACAAACTTAGTGGTTCAAATCAAAACAAAGTTATTATCTCACCGTTCTGGAGTTCAGAAGTCCAAAATGGTGATGTAATATCAAGGTGATGACAGGGCTCCATTCCTTTTTGGAAGCTCCAGGAGAAAATTTGCCTTCGTGCCTTTTCCAACTTCCGGAGGAGGCCTATATTCCCCGGCTTGCGGCCTTCTTCCAGCTTCAAAGCTGGCACAGCCAGACGAGTCTCTCTCTCCCCTCACGGCGTGGGCACTGACTCTCCTGCCTCCTTCCATATTTAAGGACGCTTGTGATTACATTAGGCCCACCTGGACATCCAAGCTGTCTTCCTATTTTAAGGTCGGCTCATTAGCAACATTAATTCCATCTGCTACCTGGATTCCCCTTTGCCATGAAGCTAACTTCTTCACAGGTTCCGGGGATTCGATGTGGCTATCTTTGAGAGGCTGTAATTCTGCCCACCATGGGTATTTACCTAAAAGAAATGAAAACATGTGATACATGTGCATAGATTGTTCAGAACAACTTTATTCAGAATAGCCCCAAACCAGAAACAACTCTAATGTTTATCATTAAGTGGGAGATAAAAAAAGAAATTCTGGTAAACCATTAGAATGAAAAACTAAAATATTTTAAAAAGGACAATTTAATTGATACATTAAACAATTCTTAAAACATTATATTGAGCAAAACAAGCAAGACATAAGAGAGTAAATACTCTATGATTTCATTTTTATGGAATCCAGGAACAGCAAAACCAAATGGTGGTGCCAGAAGAACATGGGTGCCTTCAGGGGGCCAAGATTGACTGTAAGGGGGCACAAAGGACATTTCTGAGATAGGGGGTGGAAATTTATGTGTGTATGTATGTATGTATTTATTTTTTATAATTCCAATGTAATTAACCTACAGTATATCAGTTTCAGATGCACAATATATTGATTCAACAATTCCATACATTACGTAGTGCTCTTCACACTGAATAATTTGTATCCTCTTAGTCCTCTTCACCTATTTCCTACCTTTCCCCACTCACCTCCCCTCTGGCAACCACCAGAGGGCCAAGAGACACATGGAAAGACGCTCAACAGTACTCTTCAAAACTACAGTGAGGTAACACCTCACACCTGTCAGAATGGCTAAAATAAACAGCACAAGAAACACGTGTTGGCGAGGACGTGGAGCAAGAGGAACCCTCCTGTACTGTTGGTGGGAATGCAAATTGGTGCAGCCACTGTGGGGAATAGTACAGAGGTTCCTGAAAAAGTTACAAATAGAAACACCAGGGGCACTTGGGTGGCTCAGTCAGTTAAGCCTGGACTCTTGATTTCGGCTAAGGTCATGACCTCAGGGCTGAGAAAAAGCTCTGCGTTGGGCTCCCGGCTCAGCGGGGAGTCTGTATGAGCTTCTCTCTCTCACTCTCCTCCTCCCCCCTCCCCTACACATACATACTTTCTCTCTCAAATAATCTTTTTAAAAAATAAAAATAGAAATAAGATATGATCCAATAATTCCACTACTGAGTATTTACCCAAAGTTAATGGAAACACTAATTTGAAAAGATCTGCGCATCCCTACATTTATTGCAGCATTATTTATGATAGCCAAGGTAAGGAAGCAACCCGTGTCCATCCATAAGATAGGGAAATAGTTTATATTTTGGATGAGGTTGTCGTATATATCAGTACTCATGAGATCTGTGCATTCCACTGTGTGTAATTTTACTTGACAAATTAACATATCAGAGTAACAATTGACTTACCTTTCTATAATTAGATAAACAAAATCAAAAACAAAAAAAGAAAGAAATAGGAGTGGCCAAAATATCACTGTTTGTTGCATAAATTACAAATCCAAAATTTTAAAATATACCCTTCAATTTCAAAGTAATGTCCATGTAAACATTTGCAACAAATTTGAATGTAAATATATTTTTTTTTTTACTTGCTGGCGATATTTTGGAGCTTTTCAAAAATGTAAATCAGATATTTTTTTCTACCTTATTGATGTGTAACTGACAAAGTTGTACTATATGTAAGTGTACGTGGTGATTTGATAAACATATACATTATGAGAGAATTCGTACCATTAAATTAGCTAGAACTTTTGGAAGTTCAGGGGTAAAAATACTCCGTGAAATTTCCTCCTGTGCCACCAGGGGATTTTACTTGTATTTATATAATGAAGTCAGAGGCCTTCGGGGTGGTCACCCAATAGATGATTAAAGTTTTCCGAAAACTCCCTGTGCTGGCAAAACTGATGCCACTTTGCAATCAGCGTCTCAGTGATTCGGAGCATTTACTGGCTCTGTTGGGGAGATCTCCTCCCCCGGGAGTCAGGCTTGGGTCCCTGGGGCTAGAATAGAAAATAATCTGAAGGACAGATGCAGTATTCAGGTTAGAACACCGTCCTCAGCCTCCAGAGCTTTGACTTTAGAAAGAAACAAAAAACAAAAACAATGTGCCTGCTCTCTACTCCTTTTTTTTTTTTTTTTTACCCCCAAGAGTCTCCTCAGCAGTTCGTGCGAAAAGACTGGTAGCTGACCCAGCCCTCTGGCTCTGGACACACTGTTACACGTTTGAATCTAGGATAAATGCAGTTTAGCTTTCCAAATTGGGACCACTGCTACACATAAAAGGTCCATGAAAAGATGCTGGGACATCAGAAAAGCCAGCTATAATAAGACAAATTAATTGACAGAGTCTCCCACAAAGTAGATGATTAATAAAAATATGTTGTTGTTTAAGAATATGTCAACAGAGCTTGGTACTGATTTGCTGTCCAGCTCCGACTGCTCGGCCAGGCTGCTGATGCAGAGAACATGGCAGAAATGAGCCAAAGGTGGGGCATTCCTGGGATGACCGGCCGTAGCCAGTTTACTGAGGAGTCCGTGATAGACGGTGCTAGTGAGTCAGCGTGGAAGCACCCCAAGGTAAAATCGTGCAAGAAAGAGATCGTTTGGGTGAAGTGAGAAATGTGGAGAGAATAAAGCTTTCACAGAATTCAAGAGCAAGTCTCATGCAACCAAGAGAGCGAGTCACAATAGGTAAAAATTATATGAAAGGTCTCAGGCATGTATCAATGAGCGGGTTGCTGATGCAAGATCCAGACTGTGCTGGGTGGCCTTAGAGCGGAGACACAGAGCCAGCGGCAGTCTTGAAAACTCAACATAAGCAGTACTCAAATATCTGAGAATTATAGGAGAGCTCAGAGGAGGAGGAAAACTAATGACTACACTGGGTGCTAGCAATGTACCGACCCGGGTGTCACCAGTCACCACCATGTGCTGCATGCTAGAAGGGCTGGTAGAAAGGGAGCGTTGGCAGGGAGGGATGATGCATGCATTTGTGGGGAATTTGCTTCACCTGCATCAATCTCAGATACAACCATCTTTTGAAACTCAGTTCAAGGCACTTCTCTGTGAGAAGTCTTTTATGGATGGCACTCCAGCGACTTTGTTAGCTTGTCCTTATTCGCCCGTATTCCACTCTTTTACTCAGTGTGCGTTATCACGTGGCAGACAGCGATACCCCAACTCTTCTCCTAGATCAGGAGAAGCGACATCGCTGAACCTGACCTGGGTTCCTAGACGCTTGTGCAATTAAGGAGAGGGGGCAGGACCGAGCTACAAATGCAGAGCATGGAAATGAGAAATCATCACGGAACAAAAGGAAAAGAGCACACCCCATACACAAGCATGCGAGATTCCAGTGGAAAAAGTACTTATGGCGCAGATCAGATTCGGGTGTAAGATTATCAGACTATTGCAGGAAGGTTCAGAGCAGGTGAATAGGAGTCAAAACTAGGAGAGAATCACTACACATTCGCCTACAACCTATACAAGCCAAGAATTTTGTGACTCATAAACTTTCCCACAGCTGCATATACAGTCATTAACCTCCTTAAAAGGTTTTGAAGCGATTCCATCAATTTTGAACAGTACCACCTGGCAAGATTGCAACGGAGGAAGTGCTGGAGGGGAACATGGGATGCCGCTCTGGTGTGGATTACTAAGCCGAGACAAGATGGCTAATGGCTGCAGATAAAAGACTGTCAACCATATCCCCAAGGTGTGAAAGGGACAGAATTCCCTTTCTGCTCCCACGGTTTAGCAAGTTCTCTGTATCACAAGAAACTGGGAGGAGGTCCTGCTTGAGCGGTTTTACCTGAGGGATGGGGTGGGGAGGAAGACAGATAAGGAGATACAAAGATAGAAACTGCAGGAGGAGAATCTGAGAGAGAGAAAGAGGTAGGGAGGGGAGAGAGAAAGCACATACCAGACTACATTGACTTTTAAGTGATTTGAGTGCAGTGACCACGCGGTGGTATAGGGTGGCGGGGGCTGTTAGCTCTCCTTTCAGAGTTTCCATCAGGTGCTCCCCTTCCTCCCCCATACTTTGATTTGAACAAAGGATTTCCCAATCTTAAATAAAACGCTATATAGTTACAGAGTTAAGATAAGATCCATAGTCCCTGTTTCCAACCAGATTGCCCCTTAAAACCTTCCTAAATAACCTGGATTCTGCTCAAGGATGTAGAGAGCTGGAAATACCATCTCTTCCACCCTCATAGTTATAATAATAATTAATGAATAAAATTGAAAAACTGGACAAATGTAAATTTATGTTTTTTTCTCAAATCCATTGGAAAAAGGGGACACATGGCCATCAACTGTCCCCAAATCCAAGGAGACACAGGCACCATAGGGACTGATGAGATGTGAACATTTGCTTACCTGGAGTAGATGCCATTTGACATCAGTAAGAAGAGCTCAGTTAGAACAGACCGCAGCTCGGTGAAGGGCAAAGGTGAGCGGGCAGGAGAGTGTGAAGCCCCTGTAAGACACAGAAGTTGAGGTTCCCTCAGCACCCTCTTGCAGGCTCTTTCTCCTCAAACCTCATCAAACTTTCACAAAAAAAAAAAAAAAAAAAAANAAAGGAAAGAGCCCTAAGAAAGCCTTTGTTGTGGTGGAGACCTGGGAGGAGAACAGCGGCTTATGCAGAAGGGGTATAAGACTCTAAGTAGACTAGTTTCCTTATTTTTCTTTGAATGAGAACCTTCATTGATGGCATGAAGGTCAACAAACATTCTTACCCTTAGGGCCAACATGACTCTGCAGGAGGCAACAGGAAAAAAAGAAATCTCTACTGTTTGGGAGGGACAGGAATACAGGGTGGGCCCAGAACCAAGTGGCAGGGAGGGGGTGAAGAACTGGAATGGTGCCCCCGCCCTCCACGATCCAGGGACAGGTGCCTGCCTAAGAATGAGGATTCATCAGAATACACTCCCCACCACCTCTCTCCCTTGCACTGGCTTCCGCCTGCTACAATAAGCTTCCTGTAACCAGTAGCAGCAAATCCTGCTGAGAGATCTACAAGAAACCCTCTCTGGGGACTAATTCAAAGAGAAGATCTAAAGTTGAGGGTAAAGGAGATTCTGCCCTGCCAAACAAGCTTCCTGGCCCCCAGACACGGTCGCTACAGGAATTCGATGCCTGTGATACTCTGAGGGTAACCAGAGCAATAACGGACTTAAACCCAGGGTAACCCCTAAATATAATATACTCAGATGCCCACACCAAAGTCCTCTCAGAAAGAGAGGTGTGCTTGTTTCCAGGCATAAAACCTACCTCTGTCTCCAGTGTCTACATAAGATGTGTGGCTTTCAACGAAATACGACAGAAAAAGTAAACAGGAAATCAGTAAAGATATAGGTCTGAAGACCATTATCTAACAACTAGACCTAATTCACATTTACAGAATACTCGGTGAAATAGCAACAGAACGCATTTTCCTTCCTGGGGCATTAGGAACAATAGCCCATAGCTCAAGATAGCCCCTATTCTGGGCCATAAACCCAACTTCAACAGATTTAAAATCATAGAAAAAATACAAAGCCTATACTTGGATTATAATACAATTAAACTAGATATAAATAGCAGAAAAATATCTGGAAAATCCCTAAGTGTTTGGAAGACCAACAACATACTTCTAATACCCTGTGGGTCAATGACAAAGTTTCAGTGGAAATTTTAAAAATATTTGAATTGAATGAAAAGGAAAATACCACATTTCAAAATTTAAGGGCCACGACCGAGGCAGTGCTTAGAGGGAGACTGATAGCATTAAATTATTTCTGCCCCCCAAGCTTTCTCTTTATTGAGATGTAACTGACATGTGACACTGTGTGAGTTTAAAGTATACAACGTGATGATGTGACTTATATACATCGTAAAATAATCACCACAGTAAGCGGTGAGAATGGACACCCTTCTCCCGTTTCTCATCTTAGAGGAAAAGCTTTCAGCATTTCACCACTGAGTGTGATGTTAGCTGTGGGCTTGCCATATATGGCCTTTGTGATGTTGAGTATGTTCTATACCCAATTTGTTGAGACCAGTTTTTATCATGGAAGGATACTGAATCTTGCTAAATGCATTTTTCCTGCATCTACCGAGATAATTATAGGACTTTTATCTTCTATTCTAGTAATGTGATGTATTTATTGATCTGTGAAAATTGAACCATCCTTGCATCCCAGGGATGACTCCTTCTCCATCACAGACTAAATCCCTTTAGTGAACTGTTGAATTTGGTTTGCTAGTGTTTTGTTGAGAATTTTTGCCCCTATATGCATCAGGGATACTGGCCTGCAGTTGGGTGTTTTTACTGGCTGGTCTCTGATGAAGAGTGGTATCATAGGGGAGCCTCCCAGCTGGTGGTACCATAGGCTGGGCTCCAAGGTTGGTCAGGGTCACTATTCAGACTCCCTGGTTATATGGGGCCAGAGGCTAGGTTCAACAGTTAGCAGGACTACTGGCTTGCTTCCCTGACCAGCCAAGCCACCAGATATGCCTGTGGCTGCTGGGCATCTGTGGCAAAACTTACTGGTGGGGCAGGATTGGAGGCTATGCTTAGCCTTGGAAGAGACTAAAAATTTACTTCTCTGACCACATGAGGCCCTAGAATGGGTCCCATGGCCAGTCTAGTCCATTGGCTGGGGATCTAAATCAGAACAGACAGCTGACCTCCTAGGCCAGCTGGGGTCACTGATTTAGCTTTACCCATGGGTACAGCCGTTGGCTGGGATCTGCTTGGAACCACTGCAAGTAGGAATGTGGTAAGCCAAGATCTGAACGCTGGTTGCTATAAGCCCTGCCACCCTTCTCTGTCTCCATCTGATCCCCAACAAACTAGCTCTGCAGGTTTCCCCAGTGATCCCCATGAGGCGGGACCCAAGCAAGCCTCCTGGGAAGAATCCTGCAACCCTGGAGAGTCTGAAGGTCCATCCCGGGCTCCCGTTTCCCACTGGAAAAACCAAAGGCCTGGGGGCGGGAGGCACTCTTAGTGCAGTGGTGGGCTGGCATGAAGGAGGAGCAATGTAGTCAGAGTGAAGCCATTTATCTCACCATTTTGAGGCAAACTCTGTTGTCCAGGGAGATGCTTTAGCCTTATTCCCAGGTTCTGGGATTTTCACGATGGCGTCTTGTCCATGGCTAGTTGCTAGCTGTTCTTTTTGTGAAGGGGACCAAAGTTGGGAATGACCTATGGAGGCTTGATGATATAGAGCTGGATAATGCCACCTCTCTAAATTCTTATTTTAGAAAAAAAAGAAAGGGTCTCAAATCAATAACCTAAGCTTCCATCTCAGAAACTATAAAAAGAAAAGCAAGCTAAATCCGAAGCTGAAAAAAAGAAAATAACAAATATAAGAGCAGAAACTCTTTACTAAAGAAAAAAAACCTCATTATCATGTCTGTAGTCAGAGAAAAAGCATTTGATAAGATTCGACATCAATTCATGCTGAAAACTCGTAAGAAAACTAGTAATAAAAGGGAATTTTCTTAATATTATAAAGCATACTTACAAGATATCTACAGATAACATCAGAGAGACTGAATGCATTAACCTTAAGATCAGAAACAGGACAGAATATAGTCTCTCAACACTCTAATGCAACATTGTACTGGAAATTCTGGCCAGTGCAATAACACAATAAGAAGGAATAAAAGGCAGAAAGATAGGAAAAGATGAAAAAAAACTATCTCTGTTCACAGATGACATTAATTATTACAAAATCCAAAAGATTTTATTAAAATGTCATCAAACAAGTGAATTAGCTAGATTGTAGGATATAAGACCAATATACAAAAATTAATTTTATTTCTATATATTAGCAAGGGATAGCTGGAATTTGAGGTTTAAAAAAATTATTTAAATAACAACCCCCAAAGTGTTAGGTATAAATCTAACAACATATTTATAGAACTTACATATTGAAAATAAAATACATTGGTGAAAGACATTTAAAAAAAAAGACCAACAGATCAATGAAACAGGAATAGAAATACACAAATATGGTCAACTGATTTTTGTCAGAAGTGCAAATGTAATTCAATGGAGAAATGATAGTCTCTTTAAAAAATTTTGGTGAAAAAATTGGGCATCCATATGCAAAATACAAACTTCAACCTACATGAAAACTAACTTAAAATGAATTATATACCTAAATTTAACATGCAAAGTTCCCAAACTCTAAGAAGAAAATTAAGAAGAAAATCTTGGGCTAGAGTTTTTAGATGTGGCACTAAAAAAGGATCCTCAAAAGAAAAAGATGATAAATTCAAATTTATCAAAATGAAAAACCATTGCTCTATGAAAGACAAGTTAAAAAAACGAAAGCACAAAGCACAAGTAGGAAAAATATTTGCAAATTATATACCTGACCAAGTCCTTATTTCCAGAATATTATAAAGACTTCTCAAAATTCAGGAATAAGAAAACAAAACAAAACAGGGGAGCCTGGGTGGCACAGCGGTTAAGCGTCTGCCTTCGGCTCAGGGCGTGATCCCGGCATTGTGGGATCGAGCCCCACATCAGGCTCCTCCGCTATGAGCCTGCTTCTTCCTCTCCCACTCCCCCTGCTTGTGTTCCCTCTCTCGCTGGCTGTCTCTATCTCTGTCAAATAAATAAATAAAATCTTTAAAAAAAAAAACTTTAATGGGATACAAGTACATGCATATTAGAATGGCTAAAATAATCATTTTTAAAAGGCAGTCACAAGTGTTAGTGAAGATGCAGAGCATGTGGTACATCGCGGATGGGAACGTGAGATGTTTTTGCCATTTTAGAAAATGGTCTGGCAGTTTCTCATAATCTTAAAAATATATTTGCCATTATGACCCAGCAATCTCATTCCTAGATATTTAATGCAAAACCATGAAAACTATTTTCATGTGAAAATCTTTATATGAATGCTTAATATACACTTTATTCAAAATCACCAATAAATAGAATAGATGTAAGCCCTGCCAATAAATAGATACCTTTCATTCACTGGTGAATGTATAAACAAGCTGTGGTACATCCATACAATGACATACTACTCAGCAACTTAAAAGGATGAATTGTTTTTGCACACAACAATATGGGTTACACTTCAATGTACCCTATTAAGTGAAAGAAGCCCGACCTCAAATGTTACATATTGCGTAAACCCACACGTGTGGTACTTTGGAGAAAGCATATGCAAGGAACCAAAGACAGAATAGGACCGATGCCAGTTGGACTGTGAAGGAAGACGCTGAGAAAACAAAGACTAACACATAGGAACTCTTAAGGTGATGGAATTATTCTATGCGGTAGTGCATCTAGGA
Organism: Ailuropoda melanoleuca; assembly: GCF_002007445.2. Classification (NCBI taxonomy): domain Eukaryota; kingdom Metazoa; phylum Chordata; class Mammalia; order Carnivora; family Ursidae; genus Ailuropoda; species Ailuropoda melanoleuca. The sequence goes on from NC_048237.1 coordinate 4,552,183, forward strand.
CTCCACGCGCTTGTCAAAATCCACCGAACTCTACTCCACAAAGAGATTTCCTTCTACATAAATGTAAAAAAACATCAACCAGGATGGGAGGGGAAAGATGAAATGCCAACCATGACAAATGAAACCAACTACATTACAGATGATTGAAGACAGTGGGGAAGAAATGAACTTGGGTAAATAAGTTTGAAAAATAAATGATTTGATTAGATCCTGTAAGTTTAAAGACAGAAATAATTTTACGCCACCTTTGCATTCTAGTTAGTAAATGTGTTTCTTGCAAAAGTATGGTTTGTCAGTTCTGAAACTATGCATACACTGCACTGAACAGATAAGGGAATATGCCGTGATAATGAGAGCCAAGTTTCTCACTCTAGGAGTGAGCACGTAAGCAAGGAGAGAAGGCCAGCATGAGCGGCATGGTTCTAGATTGGAGTCAGACGTGTTAGATGAATGCATGATGACTTAAGTTGGTGCAAACTGAACAACAAAATAAATAATAATACTGTTGAATTATAACCAAAGAATAACATAAGTATCCATGAGTTCATACAGTTATAAATCGGAAACTGAATGCATAAGTAAATGGGGAGAAGGGACACCACAGTACTAATTGCTGCAAGCAGGCTCTACCAAATGGCTGCTAGAATTAGTGAATGTAAATTTATTCAGACACAGGGTTCCCCTCAATATTTGTTAATTAAAAGCATATCCCCCCAAATATTTATTAATTATGAATGGAAACATAGTGACTTTACAGTAAAGAAACCTGGTAGATACTACCCTATCTAAGTGATCAAAATTAATATAACCAGGTATATATGGTGATATCATCTACCCCCCTGACAGGTGCATGGAACCTCTGTGTTATCTATCCTTCCCAATACTGCATCACCTCAATCTAATCATGAGAAAACATCAGACAAACCCAAATTGAAGGTCATGAAAGACAAGAAAACACTGATGAATTGTCACAGATTAGAGGAGGCCAAGGAGACATGACAAATAAATTCAACTTGAGATCCTGACTGGATCCTGGAACAGAAAAAAAGGCATTTATGGGAAATGCTGCGATCTGACTAAGGTCTCTAGCTTAATTAATAGTGTTGTGCCAGTGTTAATTTCTTATCTTTGATCATTGTCCAACGGTTAGATAAGGGTGACATGGGTGAAGGGCATACTGGGTACTTTCTGGACTACTTTGCAACCTTTTTCTAAGTCTAAAATCATATCTAAATTAAAAAAAATTTTAAATGACAAAACTCTCCATACTTCAATTCTAAGATGCCATTAAAATATGCGACATAAAAGCATACAAAATTCTCATGACTTTGTTTAGCATTCTGCATTTTACATTTCAAAAAATCAATGGCTTATTTCTATAATTTCCACTTCTTTAACTGATGAAATAAAAAGAAAGGTTTTAAACTATGAGTTATGAGCGCCTCTCTTCAAGTAACAGATTGTGGGTGTGGAGACTGTTTATCCCCCCTCAATGAAAAGCCAAATTAGATATAATCATCTGCAGATTTTCTCTGTTTAATTTTCAAAGTACCCGAGGCATCTTTCAATACCGAGCAGAATTCTGAACAAGTCAGTGTAAGTGCGGGAGCTGGATCTTGGGCTCCCAGGGAGGCAAATCTGCACTTACTGTCCTCACATTTCACATCAACCTACTTCAGCGTTGGCATTCCCTATTTTTCTCCGATCCACCCAGCTGCTCATCATGGGTATAGATTAAATAATACATTATTAAAAACAAAACAGCATAAACTCAAAATTACCATAATGGCACCGACATGAAATTGGGTAAGAGACTGACTAAATGACGAAATCATCAGCACCCTTATGTTTGGGAGGGCTTTCCTAACTGCTTTAAATTCACATCTCAGAAGCATTCAGAGGTTCCCCAATTATTCCATTTAAAATACAAAGACATAGGTTTCCACCATTTCATTTGAAAAGTGGAAATTAGAACAGATGACGTGGCCGACTTTAACGTCTCCCTGAATAATCTCACATTTCTGCACATTCACAAACTGTTGTTTGAAAGGCACAGGCCTGATGGATAGGTAAAGAATCGACCATTTTAAACTCTGTTTGTTTATACAGAACAGAATACAAAAAATAAAAGAAAGTCAATTTTGTATCATTTAGGATATTTTTAGCTACAGATAACAAGACAAGAAGCCCTAAGGCAGGGTGGCTGTACAGTCTGTTAATTCATCCACTTAATGAAGACCTAGAAAATCCAACCTTTTTATGTATTTCTGTTGCCACATTTTCCTACAGAACTTCCAGACATAAAAATGTCCAAAGAAAGAATTCTGTTGTTCTCTGTCACTCTTCAAAGTGAAGAAATCTTTCCAGGAAATTCTCACCACCTAGTTGACATCCTTTCATATCTCGTTGGCTAGAATTATGTCACTTTTCCATCCCTAAACCAATTACTGGCAGTAAACCAATATACTAATCTAGGATTGACTCCTGAATTGAGAATATAGTCACTTTCCCTGAAAGCTGGATACTTAGATAAAGCTAGTTTGTGTTGACAAGGAAGACTGGGTTAATGGGTATTGAGTGGGCAGCCTACTGTGTCTACTAAAAGCATTTTTGGGAAGGAATTTAAGTTTACAAAATTGTACAGAAATTGGGAGTGCATAAGTAATAAGAAAGCTTAATTCAGTGTTATGAGCTATGAGAGAAATATACCCATGATTCTATAAGCATACCCACGCTAGGAAGACTAGGAGCTAATGTCATCAGAGATGGCTGGAAAAGGTAGCACATGGACCGGATGGGGCTGGAGGAGTGTAAGTATGGATTCGAACAGTAAAGACAGATGAGATCAAGAAGTGCCCCCCATATTTTATGCCAAGGAGTTTGTGCACTGCCCTAGAATTGATTGAAAGCAGCGGAAGGACTTTAAACATGTAAGGGACATTGTGAGATTTGCTTTCAAGAAAGATGGCACTGTACAGCAGGGACAGACTGCTCCTCCCTCTGACATTTTCTGCTTTTTATTATCTGATCTTCCTATCTGGCACTTAGCATTCATGTCCTGATATGAGTTAGTCTTCATGTGCGAGAGAAGCTGAGTCTTATTTCCTAAACTACATTGCAAATGTTAAGAAGGCAGAAATGGATGCCTCTCAACACAGAGAATACTGACTAGCATCTAGAAAGTGCTTATGTTGTTGTCTGTCAACTACTTCCTTCACATTCCATTTGCAACACTGCGCTAACCATAACTCTAGACGGTATGGTTGGGAGTATGTTGGAAAAGGGTAGGAGTGGACTCAGTCAGAGTAGGGCATGAATGTTATTTTCTTCATCAGTAAAACAAGTGATTATGATCCCTCTCCTTCAGAGTTTTATTATTTATTTATTCATTTATTTATTCATTTATTTATTTATTTTAGAGAGAGAGAGAGAGTGTGAATGTGTGTTGCGGGGGGAGAGGGGCAGAGGGAGATGGAGAGAGAAGATCTTAAGCAGACTCCATGCTCAGCCAACCAGGCACTCCTCTTTCAGAGTTTTAAGGCTTAAATATATTTCAGGTGAAACACCTACATATTGGGGACTAAATAAATAAAATTTTGTCTCGTGTATTTCTTTATTATTTTCTCCATAATTGGGACATAAACTTCTATGGCAACAAAGACTTTGCTTATTTAGCTCATCAAAGTTAGATTTATAGCCTTGTTCTGCTACTGGTGAGAGTTGTGACCCTGGGCAATTATTAAGCTCTGTGTTCTTCAGTTTATTCATTTGTAAAATGTGGTTAATAATAGTAGTACCTCGTGGGATTGTTGTGTGAAGGCTATATATGTAAAGTGTTTAGCACTCTGCCAGATACAGAGCAAGCATTAGTAACTAGTGACATTTATTACTTGTGATTACTTAGAAAGGAACAAGGCAACCACTGTTCACTAAGATTAAGTGAAGACCAATGAATCTCACGGCAAACAACAGCAACAGAAGTAACAAAACCCAGAATACTAGTCTTGGAAATCAGAGACCAGTTCTACATAGAGTATGCTTGAAGTTAGCCAGGCATCTGGAACAGCTTCTCATGCTACCATAGTAGATGAGATGTAAGAATTGATCTTTCTGACAGCCCTTCTCAGAACTTAGTAGCCAGAAGGTTTCAAATCATGGACTATACCAGAATCACCAGGATGTTCTCTTAAAAATAAAGATATCCTGACCCTTGCCCCACTGTAAATCAAATGAATTCAAATTACCCAAGTTTTCTCCAAGAATCGACACTTTGATCAAGCTCCCTGGATGAATTTGGTTTGCTGCCAAGTTTTAACCACTGAATGCTACCATGCAGTGCTAAAGGGCAAGTGGTCCATCTTCGATGTTTTTACAGCTTTAATAATGATTTAGTACGGCATATAATAGATGTTCAATAAATATTTATTTGTTGAACTGTGAAATAAATCTCAGGAACATGCATATTACTATCCAGTTTAACATTTTCTTAAGCCATCTGAGAGAGACTGAAGGCATGCTTAACAAATTTACTGATGACAGAAAAGACAGAGCACAGCAAAGACGAGTGTAAGGTTTTAAAAAAATAAAACCACTGCCTAATGCATTTCACGCAGAAAAGAATCAAAGATCTTGTTGCCTACGTATTAATGTGACCCAACAATAGGACAAAGGCTATTAACAAAATGTGTGTTCTCTCCAGATACGTTAATCAGTGTGGCACAGCTTTCCATTTGCCTATTTCAGGGGTAAGTCAGCATCTGGGCTAAATCTGGCCCACTGCTTGTTTTTGCAAATAAAGTTTTATTGGAACACAGCCACATTCATTTGCTTACGTATTGGCTATGTATGCTCTCTCACTGTAGCTGTGGAGTCGGGTATTTGCATCTGAGATCATATAGCCTCCAAACCTGAAAATGTTTACTATCTGGCCCCTTGCAGAAAAAGTTTGTTAACCCTATTCTACTTCAAATCATATTCTCCCCACCTCCCTTAGTAATAGGTCCTACAACTGTTATCTGGGCATGTGACTGCCTCGATTAAAGACTGCATTTTTTGGTATCCTTTGCATCAGGCATTTCATGTAACTGTATTCTGGACAGAGAGACGTACGTAGAACTGTGTTTCAGCTTTCGGTAATCTTTCTGGAAAGATAGCTTCTTCACCCTCATGCTGGTTGGAAATAAAACATGATAGCTGGAGCTCAAATAGCCATCTGGGTCCGTGCAGATAAAAGCCTAGGTTTGGCAGTCTCGACCTGAAAGGGGCCCAAGTCCCCGAGTCCCTGGTGACTCTGGAATTTCCATAGTAGTCCTTCACTGCCAACTGCCAGGCATTTCTACATAAAAGAATTTTTTTAAAGTATTGATATTCATTTGGAATATTCTGTCACTTGCATATGAACCTATCCTAACAGATACAGATGTATAATGTCTAGTTCAACCACATCAGGAGTCTTTCTTGCCTTGTGAAGTTACAGGACTCTCCATCACTGGATGGTTTTAAGCAGATCCTGAATAACCACCTGTCAGACAAGTGATGCAGAGTTCCCTGAATTGGATGGAGGTTAAACTATATGACCTCCAAGATTCTAAGTTGGGTATTCCTGGACCACATTTTTCTTTATTAATGGAAAGTGTTAAATGGGTTCTTAGTTCAAGCACTTAAAATGATTAACGTAACCAGCCAGAAAGCCAAGCTGCCAAAGTGGAAAGTGCAGAGGGAGTAAAATATCAGCACAATTTCAACTTTCTATTTGCAGCAAAGCAATGATTCTGATGGTACATTAGGCTCTCACTCAGGGAAGCACTGACACATCAGATGACAAAACCTCCTGTCCAATAAGCTGCAGCTATCCATTCTCATAGAAATGCTGGGACAAGGGACTAATATCGTTTCTCCATATGGGTGATCCCCTTCTGCAGAAAATGTGTTTCGTATTTTATTTTATTTTATTTTCGATTAGTTAAGTCCAGCATGAATACCAATAATCCATAAATAACTTTGTGTATCCTCTATGACATAAACATGAAGGAATAGGAAATCCTTCAATGAATGAACGATGATAGTGATTGTGTGACTCCGGCACAAACATACCTTTCTCTTGCTGATGCCTCTTCATTTGTATTTTTGCAGGACTCATTGTGAATGCAGTTTCCTCAATGATTCTGCTGTGAAGGACAAGCCAGGTTTTCCCATTATTTTCTCTCATGTTATCTTATATTTGTCCTTCAGGGAAGTCGTCACAAATATGATTAACCAATCATTTGATCCCCTCCCAGTATCCCATAAGACCCATGAGCACTGTGGCCATGTTTGTCCATATCACTTCCTATTTCCATCCTTAATGCAGTGCCGGGCAAATGGAGGCAGTTCAAAAAAATAAATTTGTTGAAGGATGATGATGCCATTAGGAGATATAATTCTCTTCTTTATTATATCTTACCTCCACATTGGGGCGCAGGTGCAGATTTCTCTGCTTTAAATAACCCGAGGCAGAATGGTCCTTCTTGAAAGAAAAATTGTGCACCTGAACCAAAAACAGACAGCCACAATGATGACAACAAACCGGACACCCTAGTTGTAGAGCTCCGTTATTTGATTTGGCCAGCGAACATCCGAGAACTCTTTTCAATGTTTGGGGAATTCCCCGTACTAGTGAGACTGCCTCTCACTATAGAAGCTGAAAATAGCAGACGCTCACTTTCCCAGGCTCTCATGCACCTTGGGAGTAGATAATTGACCTAGACTGTAGTGATTAAATTAACAAGCTTCTGACTTTGAATCAGGAACCCTGGCAGCTTTTGTGACTTGCAAATAAGAACACCAATATAAAGCCTGGTACTGGGAGTGAGTATGTAACAAGAGAAGAAGAAAACAGCAGGTTTGAAGTGATGATGGTAGAAAGAATGAAGGCCAGACCTGGGTTCAATAACATGGATTTCCTTTAGCAAATGTCTACTAGGCCAGTCAAGCGACTGCTATTGATAAGTACCCCTTTGTCAACAGCACCCAGCTAATCAACCCTGATTGGGTATTAGGTCATCGATTACATGTGATGCATTTAACCATGAAAGGAACTTCAGTTTTTCCATATTAGAACAGATGGCCCTTATTGGTTTGGGCATTCTTTCCCCATCAACCATACTTACTTCAACAACCACCGCTGGAATTACTGAATGCCTTATGCCACGCAGTAATATCTCACGTAGCGTTGATAAGTACTTAAAATTATGCCTAAGATACAATTAAGCCAATAAAATGATTATCGTCAGATTTTCTAGTTTTGCCATACACTGCTTCACCCAGAAACAGATGGTTGCACGTGACAGAACATTGTCTTATTAAAGTATATTGTAGTGTCAGCTGCAAACGACTTGTGAGGCTGAAATATCATCTCACAAGGCGATATATACCATACTCTAAGCCGGAAACCAATACAATTACTCCCATAGTCAATATACAGAGTTCCAAAAACCAAGATATGGGAATATAAGTATTTCATGCCTTAACCTGGGTATTCTTGAAAGCAAGACTTATAACAAAAGCTTGTGCGTGGGTTATTTATTTGGTAAGTGAACTTGGGAGTCAGAAGGAGTGACAAGCGAGATGAAATGGAAGGAGTGAGTCAAAGACAAAACAACCGTGTATTTTCCAGTTAGCCACCACTGTGGGCAAATGGTACTAAGACCCGCATCTTACAAAATGATTCTCAGAATGTTCCTTCCGGGGAAAATGTAGCGGAAGCCTGTCTCTATTCCTTCTCTTCCCAGATGGAACAAAGGTAGCCCATGAACTTCTGGACTGCACATGTCCGAGCACTGAGTCGGTTCCTGCACTATTCATGACGCAGCATCAGAGAGGGACACAATACAGGCCCTAGGTGACACATTCCAGGTTGCACCTGCACAAGGCTGAGTGAAGCCTGTATGGGACTGGTACAACCCAGGTGGCTTGAAAAAGAGGTGGGGCTGGGTAGGTTGGAATGGCCAACACGTGAATGTTTGAAACACTTCAATAGAGTTGCCATTACTGGTAAACCTAACAACCCATGATTCTCAAAAGATTTTTGCTCCTAAGCCTGATTCTGTGTGTTAATGACTTAGAAATCTTAACACCAAAGAGGAGTGTTTCTACTAGGAGACACAACAATGTCTCTACTGAATTTGAATCCCTGCCATCACTTTGAGAAAAATTAATGTGAATTTTTGTTCTTGGGCTTTTCGTGTTCTTTTCCTTCCATCTATCCAAATATTTTAAATGTGATGTGTTCATGATGAATAACATTACAATTTAGTTCATGGATTACCCATTATTGAGAGAGGATTTCAAGAAAAATAACAGAAAAATAGACATTACCCAGAACCTTGCTTTGGTGTTGAATGAAGCAACTGAATAAAATATGGACCATCTACAATTAGAAATGACCAAGTGTATCTCTGGATTGCAGGGCATAATTGCACTATGTCAGGCAGGAGTTTTTCTCTTTAATGTTTAGAAAAAAGAATGCATGTTGGTGTTGGTCACACGAATGAGCAGACTATTTGTACAAATGAAGTTGTGTTCACTGCCATGCCTATGGTTTTTCCTGCTTATGTATGAAGAATTTTCTGCTTCATGAGTCCTTTGGGAACCAGAACTCCCTTCCTAGTTGTGATGGTACATTTTATGTGGCAATGTGACTGGACAAGAGTGCCCAGATATTTGGCCCAACATTATTCTGGACACCCTGCATCTGTGAGGGTGTTTTCAGGTGAACATCTGAATCAGTAGACAGTAAAGCAGATTGCTCTCCCTAACGTGGGTGGGTCTCATCCAAACAGTTGAAGGCCTGAATAAAACAAAAAGGCTGACCTCTTGAAGAGAGGGAACTCCTCCTGCCTGACTATTGAGCTGGGATATCAGTTTTTCTTGCCGTTGAATTTGAACTGAAACATTGGCTCTTCTTGGGTCTCAAGCCTACTGGCTTCTTACTAGAACTAGATTATTTGCTCTCCTGGTTCTCAGGCCTTCAGACTCTGACTGGAACTACACCATGAGTCTCCAGTTGACTGACTACAGATACTGAGACTTCTCAGTCTCCATATGAGAACCAACCCCTTATAATATATTATAATACCTTATATATATGTCCATCTTGTGGGTTCTATTTCTCTGGAGAACACTGACTCACACACTAAATAAAGATACCATGAGCTTGCTTTCCTAGACTCTTTCCAGCTAGATATGGGATACTTATCCAGATACTGCCAGGAAGATTTGCCCTAAAAGTCAAATGAGGAACACAGATTGTTTTCGACTACAATTAAGATTCTTTATCAATATGCATATTATCATAATGTTGGAGAAATGAAAAGTCACATTCAGACTGATTGAAATATATATGTATTTCTATATCAAACTGCAACCATTTATATCAAACTGCAAACCAATGACCATCCATTGGTTTAAAAATCTTGTTCAGCCCACTCCCTAAAGAGTACTTGCTGTTCTATTTTCTATTATGGTTTGATTGGAGCTATTTGAAAAGGTAGCTAGCACTGCAGTATATGGGTCTGGACAACAAAGTAGGCCTAAGGAATAAATAATTAATAATGCCAGATAAAGACTTTACCCATGTTATTCCCATGAAGTAATGACATACTTATAAACTGACAAGCAAACAGGTCATTTGCTATACGAACAATGTTAATTAAAAGAAACATTTGCCAACTGTATAGAAAAGTAATTAAAAAGAAAACCTAAGGGCAAATAATGCTCTCTCTCTCTCTCTCTCTCTCTTTTTCAATAGCTTACAATATCACCAATTTGATTTGCTTTTCCTAATTCTTCGTACAACTAACTTTTTTTTCTTAAAGATGTATTTATCTGTTTAAGAGAAAGAGTGTGGGGAGAAGGGGCAGAGGGAGAGAGAAACTCAAGCAGACTCCACGCCGAGTCTGACGTGGGGCTTGATCTCCGACTGGGATCATGACCTGAGCTGAAACCAAGAGTTGGCTGCTTAACCAACTGTGCCACCCAGGTGCCCCTGTGCAACTGACTTTTTAAAAGCTTAATAACAATTCCTGTAACAGTTACCTCTTTACCCACCCTTTTGTGGAAAGGAGGAAGAGTCAGGATTGTCTCTGGAGGAGAAAGGAAGAGGAAGGAGAATCATCCCATCACAGTCATCAGGATACTTCCAGATATGGAGCAACAGAAATTAAAATAAGACTATGGCTTCCATTTCTACTTTAAGCACTTTCTGGCCACAGCTCCACAGACATTTTCCAATCCATCCATAAATAAGAATAATTTTGTCTTCTCCTTTCCAGTTCCTGTACCTCTTTTTACAATTTCTTTCTTACACTGTCTCTGTTACAAATACTCAAAAGTATTTTACTCAAAATAGTAAAAAAGGGTGTTGTTTTTGACTAGCCATGGCAAGGATGAATCCTGATGGGCGAGAGACCCAGGGAACACTGAGATGGTATTAGTTTGGGTGTCATGTGCTCATGAACCCCGGTAGGAAAAAGAGAAATGCGTAGGAAGGGACGTGACTGAGAGATATTTTAGATATTTCTCTGCAAAGAGTTGAAAGGAAAAAAACTAAACAAAACAAAACTTCAAGCCTTCCTTGCAGCAAGACGGTCTAATTGTTACTATGTTTAATGGGGACTGAAATTGATTATAATCCATTCATCTAAAAAGAGGTGAGAAAAAAAGGATATTAATTAGACATCATGGTGTGTAGTTCTAAATATGTGGTTTCAAGATAAATTAAGAAATATTTTCACTTTCTCATACATTAAATGATCTGACACTCAAGCTATATTTGAAATATCTTATGATAATTAGCAGTATTCTTTCATAATTTTTTCAAAGCAATTTTACATAGATTACTTCATAAGGTTTGCCTGAGATTGGAAATATAGCAATGCTTTTAGCCTGTGCAGCATGTCAATTATCTTATTCGATACTCATAGTCCTACTGTATACTTCCTTTTAACTCATTCTACTCATTCACTAACAAAACTTTTGAACTTGTACTTTTCTAGATACAACATACCGCTCACACTTTATTTGCTAACCTATCCATCTGTAGGATTTCTAATCCATCCTTTGAAACTTGGTTATTCCATGGAATAGCCCTTATCTGCTGAATGTGTATGATTGTGTGTGGGGGGGCAGGTGGAAGTCATCAAGAGGGCAGAAATTGGCAGTGTTTCCTTTGCTTGGTCCCATGAGGTCAGCTAGTAGGCTTTGGCTTCAATGGACCATCCCTTGCAAGAATCAAGGTCTTTTAATGAGCCAAAGCCATAGTCAAAGGTAGGAAAGTTGCAGCTGAAAAAGGAGAGCAACTTTTATTATAGAACTCAGTTGAGGTGAGGGTTCCAATTTTGATAAGTTACACCATACCTATGCAGACATGTAAAGGCCAATGAACTGACAATTTTTTAAAAATTTTACAAAAATATAATACATCGAATTTTACTTAAATTTAATTACAGCAAAGAACTTGTAGTAAGTGTGAAAAATATACTTGAACTTTAATGTTTCTTCAACACAATAGATGTTAGTTCTTACAAGTTTTTTCTAAAGTTATGATTTATAGCTTGAAGATTTTTGTTGTTGTTTAAACGGCATATTTCTTAAACAGCTTAAGTTTCCAGGGAGTAAAACTGAGTCAGATGTCTCATAGGAATTAAAAGAGAGTCTATGCCTACGTAAAATATCAAATAATTTGAAATTTAAAAAATTTTTAAAGAACAGCTTTAAAAACTTACATTTACTTTCAGGATGTTTTTCCAAAAGAAATTAATTGAGAAAGATTGATCTCCAAACTAAATTTCCTATAAAAGAGATAAATGATGCTCAGGGTAAAACAAACAAGACCTGATTAGAGATTGTATCTATTATAAATCCAAAGGGACCGCTCATTAATTCAAGTAACTGTCAGCCTTTTGTAAATTACCTGACCAGTAGGGCTGGGTTTCTTGTTCAGGATGTTCTGAGTCACACACTTCCATCAAGTGCTGAGAATCAGGCCACATTTTACTTTGCTTCTTACCTGAACAATGACCTTCCATGTTTCTGTTTTCGTTTTTTCCTTCTTAGAGTTTTTAGTTCTCTACCTCTCATTGACAGAAAAGGCATATGCTTCCTCTTTTCATCCTTAATTATGATCCTCTTGATCATAAAATTTGTGCAATTTCTCAATTTTATTCTTAAGAATATTCTTTTTTTTTTTTTTTTTTAGATTTATATATTTATTTTAGAGACAGAGAGATTGAGGTGGTGGGGAGAGACTGAAGGGAGAGAATCCCAAACGGACTCTCTGCTGAGCACGGAAGCCAAAGCAGGGCTCAGTTTCACAACCCATGAGATCATGATCTGAGCCAAAATCATAAGTTGGACACTTAACCATCTGAGCCACCCAGGTACACCTTGAGAATATTCTTTGTGGAGCTTGCTGAATTTTGGCTCTAATCTGTACCACTTTAATTTGTGAATTTACATCTGGACCAATTTCATTTGTAAATCATGAATTTTAGTCTAACATCTATTCCTTTCCCATGTGACTCAAAGGGGCATTTTCTGGTCTATGTTTTAAAAAGCTTCTTAAAAATTTATTGATGCATAATTGATGATATACAAAAAAATTCACATATTTGCTGTATACAATTTGATGGATTGGGACATATGCATACACTCATGAAACTTTCTGTTTTGTTTTAAACAATCATGATAATCTTATTCTCCTTGCCAGTAACTGGTTTAGGAATATACATAGATACAATCCTGGCCACTGAAAAATAAGAGTAAATAGGCAAAAGGCATATTTTTATATTTGTTCACTGATTAAAAGTAGAGAGGAGTGAGCAAGGGGAAGAGACTCTTTTCGTTTTTTTTTCCCCCCTTTTCTTGCTGGACTTGCTCATGTCTAAATGTGATATCTGAACAGCTTTGGCCATCTCGTGACTGGGTGTGGGGGAGCTTCTAGAAGGTGGCGGAGTAGAAAGTTGAAAAGAAACTGGGTCCTTGGTGACAAAATTGAACCAATAAATTAATCAACCCTGGAGACTCGCTAACTCAGGATGTTCTGATTTTTGAAAAAATAAATGTTCTTTATTGTTCAAAGCAGTCGAGTTAGGGCTTTCTACTACTTGTAGCTAAAGGCATCCTAACTAACGAGCTGACAGCTCAGAATCGTTTTTCACCAGAATCCTAGGTTTGTTCCCCAATTCTTTGTCTCTCGCATCTTACTTTTCTTCTTCAGTTTCTTTTTGTTTTGCTTAAGTTTATCTTCAAATAAGTATTCTGTCTGAAAGAGTGTGTGACCTACACATCCTGAGTCATTGTATGCTTGAAGATACATGATATATACACTTACCTTCATGCTTGATTGATATTTTATCTAGACACAGTATTTTGTTTCAAAGTCATTTTCCTGTGAGACTTTGAAGGTAATGAATTATTAGACCTCTAGCTTCCAGTGATGCTGATAAGAAGCCTCACGCAAGTGTCGTTTCCATTCATGTGTAGGTAAGCTGTGTTTTTCTCTGCAAAATTTTAGGATTTTTTTTCCCCTCTTGAATCTTGTAGTTTTGAGATTTTACAAAACATTTCTTGCGTTCTCTTTTATACTGTCCCTTTGTACCCAGGAATCTCTTTTTATCTAATAGCAGAGATATTCAGCTCACCAAAATTTTCTACTATTCCCTTGATGATTTTCACACTTGCATTTGCTACTGGAAGTCTGATTAGGTAGACAAACCTAACCGCCACATCTTTTTAACGTTCTCATTTTCTCTTTTTTCTCTTTCATTATTTCTTTTATTTACCTATGTCCATATTTTTTGCACTAAGTTCCTCAACTCTTTCTTCCAATTTAAAAAACAATTTTATAACAATAATAAAAAATAAACAGATACAGTAGCTTACAGAATACTCACAACAACCCCAAGTGGTAGATGCTAGTATAACCCCCTGGTTTACAGATAAAGAAAGGGAGGAAAAGGGGGCTTAAGTAATTGTTCAATGTTGCACAGCAGCTGACTTGTAAAATCTGGATCAAATCCAGAGATTGTGACTCCAAACTTTGTACTTTGAACAATTATTCTATCGTGGCCTACTATTGGCCAGCAAAGAGGTTGTCAGAGATGTGGAGATCATTGCCCAAGGGATCAAGAAGACAGAGCCCCTCTTTGTCTCATTACGTCCTCATGGAGGCTTGCCTGAAGGTCCGGGGTCAACGCCATTGATGTGGAAAGAGAAGACTGCCAGGTCGAATTCTAGAATTGTAGCTTCTGCCTTTTATGCTGTTAGGCTGAGGAAGGAATCATAACAACACTCCAAATTTCTCTACTAGCACATTTGAAACATGTTGTTGTACCCTGTTGCATTCTGCTAAATTCTTTGCCTTACTACCACCAGGCTAGACATAGCTGACCACATGTTTATTCCACCACTTTCTTTCATTATTTTTTTTTCTTTTTAAATCCTAACTCAGACTTTCTAGGAAGCAACCCTCTTCTCTATGATAACTTTTTCCTATCTGTATTTTAGATTGCTGTCAACAACCCATCTGTTTTCTAGTTTTCAGACATTCTCCGAATTGTCCTGGACATTTTAGGCAGTCTTTCTTATTGCCAGAGATGTTATCGATTTATTCATTTTTTTTGAAGAGTTGTCTTGTCATTTTGGTGGTCGTGGTGAAGGGTAAAGGGATGATGTGCTCTCTTCCTCATTTCCAAACAAATGTATGGCAGTCTAAATTCATTCAATTCCTGAAATACTCATCCAAATACTCATCCATTTCTCCAAAAGACATTTTGGCCCATAGAATATGGAATAAGAAAAACATTTCCAGGAAGCCTGTTCCTGACATGACTTTGAGGAGACGAGAAAATTGTAGAAACCCTGCACAAAACCAGCTCATAAGCTATTGGAGTACATACTCCCATTGATTATATCCACCTCTACTGGATATACTGTCCAATTTTCAGAGTGTACTTGGGGATACAAAAGCTTTATCATTTTACTTTTGAGTGAAGGGAAGATAAACCTAGTATTTGGTTTAAAACATGATTGCATTTGGCAGCAGACATAAAGATGAAAATCATTTTTTAAATATTTGGCCATTTTACAAATGGCATTATTAATCTTTATTAATCCAGGCAGCATTTGTAGAGCTATGATTCATCCATTCCTTACATAAGGAAAAAAAAAAGATCAAATTCAGTAAATGAAAAACCCGAACCATCAACAACAATAAAAACACAGTATGTGTCATTAANTCTTAAAAATTTATTGATGCATAATTGATGATATACAAAAAAATTCACATATTTGCTGTATACAATTTGATGGATTGGGACATATGCATACACTCATGAAACTTTCTGTTTTGTTTTAAACAATCATGATAATCTTATTCTCCTTGCCAGTAACTGGTTTAGGAATATACATAGATACAATCCTGGCCACTGAAAAATAAGAGTAAATAGGCAAAAGGCATATTTTTATATTTGTTCACTGATTAAAAGTAGAGAGGAGTGAGCAAGGGGAAGAGACTCTTTTCGTTTTTTTTTCCCCCCTTTTCTTGCTGGACTTGCTCATGTCTAAATGTGATATCTGAACAGCTTTGGCCATCTCGTGACTGGGTGTGGGGGAGCTTCTAGAAGGTGGCGGAGTAGAAAGTTGAAAAGAAACTGGGTCCTTGGTGACAAAATTGAACCAATAAATTAATCAACCCTGGAGACTCGCTAACTCAGGATGTTCTGATTTTTGAAAAAATAAATGTTCTTTATTGTTCAAAGCAGTCGAGTTAGGGCTTTCTACTACTTGTAGCTAAAGGCATCCTAACTAACGAGCTGACAGCTCAGAATCGTTTTTCATCAGAATCCTAGGTTTGTTCCCCAATTCTTTGTCTCTCGCATCTTACTTTTCTTCTTCAGTTTCTTTTTGTTTTGCTTAAGTTTATCTTCAAATAAGTATTCTGTCTGAAAGAGTGTGTGACCTACACATCCTGAGTCATTGTATGCTTGAAGATACATGATATATACACTTACCTTCATGCTTGATTGATATTTTATCTAGACACAGTATTTTGTTTCAAAGTCATTTTCCTGTGAGACTTTGAAGGTAATGAATTATTAGACCTCTAGCTTCCAGTGATGCTGATAAGAAGCCTCACGCAAGTGTCGTTTCCATTCATGTGTAGGTAAGCTGTGTTTTTCTCTGCAAAATTTTAGGATTTTTTTTCCCCTCTTGAATCTTGTAGTTTTGAGATTTTACAAAACATTTCTTGCGTTCTCTTTTATACTGTCCCTTTGTACCCGGGAATCTCTTTTTATCTAATAGCAGAGATATTCAGCTCACCAAAATTTTCTACTATTCCCCTTGATGATTTTCTCACTTGCATTTGCTACTGGAAGTCTGATTAGGTAGACAAACCTAACCGCCACATCTTTTTAACGTTCTCATTTTCTCTTTTTTCTCTTTCATTATTTCTTTTATTTACCTATGTCCATATTTTTTGCACTAAGTTCCTCAACTCTTTCTTCCAATTTAAAAAACAATTTTATAACAATAATAAAAAATAAACAGATACAGTAGCTTACAGAATACTCACAACAACCCCAAGTGGTAGATGCTAGTATAACCCCCTGGTTTACAGATAAAGAAAAGGAGGAAAAGGGGGCTTAAGTAATTGTTCAATGTTGCACAGCTGCTGACTTGTAAAATCTGGATCAAATCCAGAGATTGTGACTCCAAACTTTGTACTTTGAACAATTATTCTATCGTGGCCTACTATTGGCCAGCAAAGAGGTTGTCAGAGATGTGGAGATCATTGCCCAAGAGATCAAGAAGACAGAGCCCCTCTTTGTCTCACTACGTCCTCATGGAGACTTGCCTGAAGGTCCGGGGTCAACGCCATTGATGTGGAAAGAGAAGACTGCCAGGTCGAATTCTAGAATTGTAGCTTCTGCCTTTTATGCTGTTAGGCTGAGAAAGGAATCATAACAACACTCCAAATTTCTCTACTAGCACATTTGAAACATGTTGTTGTACCCTGTTGCATTCTCCTAAATTCTTTGCCTTACTACCACCAGGCTAGACATAGCTGACCACATGTTTATTCCACCACTTTCTTTTATTATTTTTTTTTCTTTTTAAATCCTAACTCAGACTTTCTAGGAAGCAACCCTCTTCTCTATGATAACTTTTTCCTGTCTGTATTTTAGATTGCTGTCAACAACCCATCTGTTTTCTAGCTTTCAGACATTCTCCAAATTGTCCTGGACATTTTAGGCAGTCTTTCTTATTGCCAGAGATGTTATCGATTTATTCATTTTTTTGTAGAGTTGTCTTGTCATTTTGGTGGTCGTGGTGAAGGGTAGAGGGATGNAGGAATCATAACAACACTCCAAATTTCTCTACTAGCACATTTGAAACATGTTGTTGTACCCTGTTGCATTCTGCTAAATTCTTTGCCTTACTACCACCAGGCTAGACATAGCTGACCACATGTTTATTCCACCACTTTCTTTCATTATTTTTTTTTCTTTTTAAATCCTAACTCAGACTTTCTAGGAAGCAACCCTCTTCTCTATGATAACTTTTTCCTATCTGTATTTTAGATTGCTGTCAACAACCCATCTGTTTTCTAGTTTTCAGACATTCTCCGAATTGTCCTGGACATTTTAGGCAGTCTTTCTTATTGCCAGAGATGTTATCGATTTATTCATTTTTTTTGAAGAGTTGTCTTGTCATTTTGGTGGTCGTGGTGAAGGGTAAAGGGATGATGTGCTCTCTTCCTCATTTCCAAACAAATGTATGGCAGTCTAAATTCATTCAATTCCTGAAATACTCATCCAAATACTCATCCATTTCTCCAAAAGACATTTTGGCCCATAGAATATGGAATAAGAAAAACATTTCCAGGAAGCCTGTTCCTGACATGACTTTGAGGAGACAAGGAGAAAATTGTAGAAACCCTGCACAAAACCAGCTCATAAGCTATTGGAGTACATACTCCCATTGATTATATCCACCTCTACTGGATATACTGTCCAATTTTCAGAGTGTACTTGGGGATACAAAAGCTTTATCATTTTACTTTTGAGTGAAGGGAAGATAAACCTAGTATTTGGTTTAAAACATGATTGCATTTGGCAGCAGACATAAAGATGAAAATCATTTTTTAAATATTTGGCCATTTTACAAATGGCATTATTAATCTTTATTAATCCAGGCAGCATTTGTAGAGCTATGATTCATCCATTCCTTACATAAGGAAAAAAAAAAGATCAAATTCAGTAAATGAAAAACCCGAACCATCAACAACAATAAAAACACAGTATGTGTCATTAAAATCCACACTGACTTTGACTTATTATTACTGGAACTTTCACCACAATCTGTGGCACATTTGTAATAAATTACATTTTCCCCAGCATGTCAAATACTTCAATTTAGTTTTGGCATTTAATCTACTGGAAAAGCCATTTACTTCTATTTCTATGTGTGCCCCTGAAGCCATAGACATTATCCTTTAAGTAACTTTCCTTTGAATCCCAAATTAAAGATATAGTTAAGCATATTTAGATCACTTCATTTGCAATGTTCCTAGAAGTTGTGCTGGGAATTATAATCAAACTTTGTGCAGGGAGATCTTGGATGACAGTCAGGGATGGTAGCAGGGAACGCAGATTTCTTTTCACCTGCCTTAAGGATGCTGAGGAAATTTTTCACGAGCAGTCTTACTCAAAGTTGACTGTACATATTGGCCAAAGGGAGCTGTCACCCGAATTAACAGCCTAGATTTTGTTAGATGGGGAGCACATTGCTGTTGCTGCCTCTTCCCAGATTGCAGCTACTTTGACACTCAGAATTCTTTGTTTGCCAGATCCCAGATTGTAAGAGATGCCACGTGTTATATCTTTTTATTGTTTCTCCTGTGTGGACCACAGGTAATCTAGCCAACTACAAATGAAAATGAATCGTCTAGGGCGCCTGGGTGGCAGAGCGGTTAAGCGTCTGCCTTCAGCTCAGGGANCTGCCTTTGACTCAGGGCGTGATCCCGGCGTTATGGGATCGAGCCCCACATCAGGCTCCTCTGCTATGAGCCGCCTTCTTTCTCTTCCACTCCCCCTGCTTGTGTTCCCTTTCTCGCTGGCTGTCTCTATCTCTGTCAAATAAATACATAAAATCTTTAAAAAAAAAAAAAAAAGAAAATGAATCGTCTGCTCCATGAATGGTCTTCAATTGGTTCAGTGCCAATGACATTTAGGTTCAGGCACAGTTGTCTCTTTTGTCCTCTGATCTCGCCATTTCTAGTGTTCAAAAGAGTAAGGCTTCAGTATGAATAAAAACAGTGAGTCAAAACATAAAGCGACTGCCGCAATAATCTTAATAACAAAAAATAATAACACTGTCACTTTACACTTCATCTGTTTGCTCTGCTCTTTAAAATATGAACTTCTTATGGCTTCATTTCCCCAAATGTCACTCTTTAATCTTTTTTTATTCTTCATGTTAAAATAATATAATACCCAATATGGCAATCTTCATCACAGGATTTTTTTTCTTTAGTATATTTTGCTGCCCTGTCAATACCATTTCTTTAGTTGCTTTTCTCAGCCTGATGGTGAGGCATTTTCTCTGCAGCAAAAAGATGGGTAGTTTAAGAACCTACATGCAGAGTTAATTTCTGTAACTATGGACCACATTTAGAACAGAGCTTCCTTAATACTCTAGGACGATGTTTGTGTTCTGCGTGCATATTTCCTTTGCCTAGTCTTGTGTATCATTCCCCTAGGCTTAGAATTACGTTTTATTTTACCTAAGCCCATATGCTATTTTGTGCAGATGTTCACACCTATTCATTATTTTCTCCATAAGTGTTAATTCTTTATATCTGTACAGAAAGAATGTGCGGGAATTGGAGATAATTATTTCTTTCACTAATGGATTGCCTGCTTTTATTGGCATAAAATATTTGGATAACCAAACAATTAGTCAGAACTAAAATCCCTTTCTGCCTTAATTTTAGTACTATAAATAGAATATCTATCTGAATTCTGTTGGAAACACTTTTATCTTAAAAAAGAAATACCAAGAAAAATGACTACAAAAAACAAAAATGTAATAATAACGTTAATAACGGCAATAAACATATGCCTTGGAACTTGGGTAACATAGGTGCTGCTTTTTATAGCAACTTTTGATTAATCATTACTTTTTTCCTTTCCCACTGGAAAAGAAGAGGATAGCAGGAGTATGGAATACATTTTTTCCCCCTAATGAGCCAATCTAAGAAACACAAATCTAAGAAAGCAAAATTATATGATTTCTTAAAACTTTGCAATCCAGAACTAAAAGAATGTTTACAATTGTCCTACTGTTCATACATATTATTTGCTCCATCTCATCTGGGAGCCAGAGACTACTAGCTGTCATGCATATTTAGCATGTACTTCCATGGTATAAATATGTTTATTTACTCATTGGTTGGCTGGTGAAACCCTTGTTCCAGAAAGGATTTTTAAGAACTTAAAAAGGCACAAAGGTGCGATTAGACAGTATATATTAGGAAGAAAAGAACAAAGAGTAAGACTTGAAACATAAAATAGATTCATATATAAAGTTAAAAATTCATGACAGAATCAACTGTTGTAGTTGATATGAGTGGGTACGTAGTGATTTCTGAGGATCCTTGGTAGGGTTTCTGGAAAAAAAAAAACTTTTCTTTTTCCATATTCAAGGCATGATTTCAAGAAACATTATCTGTGACTTAAAAATGTTGGATTCAAGTTTTAGTTTAACTACCAAAGGAGATAGAGAAAGTTGTAAAGAAATCAGGAAAGAACAGAATACTTTGTCTCTTTTAAAAAGGCTTATTCTTTTCAATCCTAAAATATATATTTTAATCCATTTGAGTGAATATTTCTAAGCATGTCAATGTGAAGGATTATAATAAATATGATTGTGTGTGTGTGTGTGTGTGTGTGTGTGTTTGGGAGGGGGTGTACAAAAAGTAAGAAACCCCCAAGGAGTAATCAAGTAAACTTCAAGAAGGATATACTCTAAAATATTAACAGGTTTTCTCTTTGGGAGATGCAATGACAGGTGGTGATTTTTAACTTTCTTTTTTTATAACTACTATGATTTTCTACATTTTCTATAATGAAGATGCATTTATTTGTAACAAAAGATAAGCAACAAATTTTTTTTTCAAAATTAATGAAAAGTAAATAACATGATCACAGAGTTGGCTTCAAGGAGGTTAGGAATACATAATAGACACAAATACATACACAAACACAAAATAATAATAAAAAGAAACACAGGATAGCATATACAAATAACACAAAATTTGCACATACAATCTTATCATCATATTTTATCTTTAGGTCAACCCTGTTTGTTGGGTGTCAGAAGACTCAGTATTCTCACTTTAGTCAGGTGCATCCGACTGCCTACTCAACTTTTCAACTTGGATGCCTCAGTCTTCAAGTATGTTTGGAACTGAACCCCTAACATATGCCTTCCTCCCCAAACTGTTTTACCCATTCTTCGCCATCTAAATGGATGGTGACTCCTGTTGGGCTGGCCGAGAAAAGGGGCCAAGACACAAGATGGCCGACTCTCCCGCCAAGATAACCGACTCTCCCGCCAAGATTTAAACCAAAACCCAGGCGGGAAACAAAAACCCATCCTACCGACTTTCCTCACCCCCAGCAGTACCCAATAAAACCCTGCCACGACTCTCCAAGACAGNCAGGCGGGAAATCAAAACCCATCCTACCGACTTTCCTCACCCCCAGCAGTACCCAATAAAACCCTGCCACGACTCTCCAAGACAGACTTTCCCCCAGCCCCAGCGGTGCCCAATAAAAACCCTCGCTGCCCTGCCCTGGGCACGACTTCCCCGACTCCCCCCTTCAGAGTCGTGGAACCTCGCCCAAGGGTGCTTGCAATAAAACTCATCCTCTGGACCACGTTTGCCTTTGCAGTCTTGATTTCATTGGCGACGAGAAAAAAAACCTAACAACTCCATTATGCCATTTTGCCAAATATCAGGGAGTCATTCTTAACTCCTCTCTATTTTATTTACATATCACATTCAATCCACAAGGAAATCTCATTGGTTCTACCTTGAAAATATATCCAGATTTGGACCACTTTTCCTTTGTGATCACTTTCACATAGGCCACTATCACCTCTTGCCAGAGTCATATAATATACTCCTTATAGTCTCCCTGATTCCGATTTTGCTTGTCACAGTGTAATCTCACACAGAGCCGAGTGAGTGATCCTTTTACATCTGATCCAAGTCAGAACATATCACTCCTCTATTTCAATGTGCCAAAAACCTGCAGCAGCTCCCATATCGCTCAGAGTAAAGAACAATGTCCTACAATGAAATACAAATCCCTCCAGGTTCTGTTTTCTGCCCTCATTGTTTTTCTGACCTTATCCCCTCCTCTTCTATTCCTTACTCATTCCATCCTAGCTACAGTGACTCTTTCTTTATTCTTTGCTGAATGCCATCGGCCTCAGGGCTTTTGCACTGGTTGCTTACTTAGCTGGGATTGTATTTTCCCAGGAAGATATGTGGTGAACTCCTTTACTTCCTTCAAGACTTTGCTTAAATATCATCTTTGTAATAAGGCTTTTCCTAATAATCCCAGTTAAATTTCAACCCGCTTGCCTTCATTATCCTCTTTACTTAGTTCTATTTCTAAAAACTCATACTCATCAACTTGTGACATTCTACACAATTTACTTATTTACTTTGTATGTTTTTAAATGCCTGTGTATCTGTCTCCCCTCCTTAGAAGGCATTTGCTTTGTTCACCAATACCTTCCAAGCAGAGATGGTTCTTAATAAATATTTGTTGAATTTTATTATATAAACTGAGTTTTTTTTTTTAAAGATTTTATTTATTTATTCGACAGAGATAGAGACAGCCAGTGAGAGAGGGAACACAAGCAGGGGGAGTGGGAGAGGAAGAAGCAGGCTCATAGTAGAGGAGCCTGANAATACCTTCCAAGCAGAGATGGTTCTTAATAAATATTTGTTGAATTTTATTATATAAACTGAGATTTTTTTTTTAAAGATTTTATTTATTTATTCGACAGAGATAGAGACAGCCAGTGAGAGAGGGAACACAAGCAGGGGGAGTGGGAGAGGAAGAAGCAGGCTCATAGCAGAGGAGCCTGATGTGGGGCTCGATCCCAGAACACCGGGATCACACCCTGAGCTGAAGGCAGATGCTTAACCGCTGTGCCACCCAGGCGCCCCAATAAACTGAGATTTTTAAAGATTACATTCTTGCTCCAGTCCGCAAGAGACAAAGCTGAATACATCTTCTTGCTCTAAGTCCCTGCAACTTTGTAACTATGCCATGGGACTGTGATTAGTGCCTTAAGAGAGGTACAATCATGGAGAGAAATCACATCCAGTAGGGGAAAGTCCAGAAATGCTCCATGAAGCACTTCATGACTGACCTTGCAGGATGGGCTGGATTCTAAGCTAAAGTGAGGGAAAAGGACATTCTAAGAAGAAGGACAAGAATGAGTAGAAACATAAATGGAGCTGCTCAGGATTGGCTCGTAGTCTAGATTGACCGTGAGGGACTTGGAAGAGTAATGGGAAATAAGGCCACAAATGATCAGCTAAGGCTTACTCTGGGGAGCCTTGAATGCTAGGGTGAAAACTTAGTATTTAATTTAGTAGTCACTGGGAAGACATCTGACATTCTGCAGCAAGGGGATGACATGATTAAAGATAGACTTTAGGAAGATTAATACGTCAGTCGCGAGTAGAATGCATTAGGGCTTGGAAAGGGTAGGTGAGGAGACAGTTGGAAAGCTATTATGGTTGTCCAAGTAAGGAGTAATGAGGGCTTCTGTGAGGACCGTGTAAGTGGGAGTGGAAAGAAGGGAAGTGATAAAGAAGACATTGTGAAAGCAGTGGAAGCAGAATGAACACAAATTGGCAAGTAATATAAGGGGTGCTAGACAAGTAGTTAAGTATGTTGATGAAGGGTTTTGAGCTGGAGTGACTGAGCAAACAGGATCAGAAGAAGCTAATTTAGGAGGATCTGATGTGTTCTCTTTCTAGACGTTACATTTCAGCTCCTGAGAAGCTCCGATTGGCAGGAAATCAGCCCTGTGTTTGACCCGAGAAGATAGCCATTCTCCTCGGATTCGTCTCTCCCCTCATTGACCTCTACAGTGTCCCCTGTGAAGAGCAGAATGTCTTTTTCATGCTTGTTTCCAAGCCCTGGCACGGCACACTGGCTACCCAAGGTGCAAATTTCACTTTCTGATACAGAGGGAACTCTTTCCAGCGGTTGTCTTTTGTTTAGGTTCTTTTTCTTTCATCAAAGGCGGCTGAACCTATCAACTCCAAACTCTTTTCCAAACCCCGTTTGTTGCTCAGGAATATGAACTCGGCCATAAGTTGCCTTCTTCCCTGGCCGCTGCCGTTTATGACCTGGTTCCCCCTCAACCAGGTCAGGACAGCGCTACAAAAGTGCCTTAATTGCCACGATGATGGGAACTGAATTAATCCATAGCAGATGAACGAGGATAATGAAATCATTTTCTTTTCTCTCAATGGTCTGGGCAGCATCATCTCTTCTGATACACTTCAGCGTCTGACCTTTTAAACTGACAGGATGTTCACTGCTGAGGCTTTTTAAAGACATCTATCTCTCCACAGAAAAATGGAAGCCAGACATCCAAGACCGACTTATATTTGTCTGTGAATCAAGCTGTCATTTTTGTTCTGCCAGAGTCTGTTATCACGTCTGGACAAGTAATTATTCTCTAGGTTAGGTTCCTACAACCTTGAATTTTTAGGAAAGTCCTTGAGACTGAAAGCAGTCACTTTCTTGGAGCTACAGTTCATGCATATTAGTGAGCTATGCGGTGACTTGGCAGTTATTACTGCTATTAAGCATTTAGTCTATTAAGCACACAATTCTTTTAACTTCACAAGAGCTTCTAGCCTCCATCTGTCTCTCCTATTTATTAAGATCCCTCTATAGTTCTCCCACTGCATGTAGGCAACTGGCAGCCCATTCCTCGTAGAGCTGGTGTAAGCCAGGACAGTGAAGGACACGATGGGGCAAGAACAATCCACAGGCTTCTTTATGGTTCCTGTATGTTCTGGCTGGAATCACGAAGTAGAAAAGAACAGCTTCCAACTTAAGACCTGCTTTTGCTGGACACAAGAGAACCCGTTACATGTCGCTGGACAGAGCCTGGCCACGGCACAGTGAGGTGGTGCTGGAAGAGGACAGAAGGTCCCAAGCTTTTTTGCAGATGTTAGAAACACACTTCAATACGTGGAACGTGCAGTCTAATTCAAAATGATGTAGCTTAGCTAGGTCACTACACATTCCAAATCAACTCAGAATTAGACAGTTTCAATGAAAACCTTAGGTCATATTTCAGGGGGAGAAAATCCTCAGTGAGAGATTAAATAACATATAAAGAAACCAGTCCGTCCTACAGAATTCTGTTCGAGAGAGAGAATAGCTAGAATGAAATTCTCATTACCTACTTCTTTTTGGAAGAGAAACCATTTACAAGCAGTTAGACAGTGGGTCAGTCACAGACATACAGTGTGAATTTAAGTTTGGTAGTTTGACGAAGATCTTTCAACTGTATTTTGAAAAGGTCTTTTTCCTTTGTCATGCTCATTTATCTTTAGAAAGTCACATTCATGGCCAGAAACTCACTCTACCTGCTCTTGCTCCCCAACCCCAATCACCTTGCTTCTGAGGCTGTCACGATAAGTAGGATCTGGCGCATTGTCCAGAGTTTTAATCTTTAAATAGCATTAATGATATAAAATCATAGCTCAGCACCTAAAATAAAGATCGGAGAGGACAGGAGGCTTGAGTAAGATCAGGAGCTCAGTCTGTACTGCAGATTGATGGGAACAAAGAGGAAAGCATGCTTCCCAACCTTCAAAGAATGAAAGGACAGGCACAGGGGGCTGCATAGATCCCAATACACATCTTCATTTCCAAATGATAATGTGACCCTGGCCACTCTCCTGCTCTTCATATTACAGGATGAATGACAGTCATTTCCTCTGCTGTCATTTATGCATGAATGGTCCAAAGAGTCTTAGTATTATTAGGTAAAACACTATTAAAATTTGCTTAGCACTAGTTTTTCCCCTACAAATATCAGAAAGATGCTATATTTGAGGAAATAAAATTGCTTCTCAGAATTGTACTTTCTTATCTAAAATCTAATTCTCTTGTAGGCCCTGGAAACAGGCATCTGTTCTTTATGGGGGGTGTCCTCAGCTGAATACTTTTAACAAAACAAAGTAATATAGAATTCCCAGTGCATTAAAAATTAGGATGAAACATGATGACCATTACGGTATCCTTATAAACATACGTACTTGATAGCGACCGTTGAGTGATGTCGTCGTGACACAGGTACAAGCTTACCAACACTTCCCGGTCCCCGAGGAGACATCACCTGTGCGGCTCTGCTCTGACTCCTACCTCTTTCATTTAAGACTCCAGCAAGGACAACTGCCCCCTCAGTAGTTTTATACTTAGCCCTTGAACTCCTAGAGAAGCGATTGTCAAGGCTTTGCCATTTGTTGGCAAACCAACCGCTGAGTTTGCACTGTTGAGGGACCCTCATTATTTCTCATGAGTAATCACTGTCTGACCAATACATCCAACAGAAGCCACCAGGAAATCCTAAGAGCAAACCCTTTTCTGTTCCATGTGATCTGAACGATTTGAAGGCTGCAACAATATGAGGAAAGAGGTGATTTTCAGTTGCCTTTTAGGTTTAAATTGTATGACACCAAAAAATAAAATGTTTTTTCTTAATCTTCCTATTTTGTAAGCCCATAGCTGACGTTTTTCTAAATATTGGACTCCCAAGGCCTTAATTATTCAGAAAGAAAATTCAATTTCTTTAGGAAATTATCTCCCTCTTGCTTTTAGGAATCTGAGCTTTGCCAAACAGAAACCGTAAATAGGAAATAGTGTGTCTTTTTGAAGCAATTGGAAAAGCCAGAATGCCATCTTTCAGCTTGCAATGTACATTACCAAATGGGGACTGTTTTCTACAAAACATTAAAGGATCTTTTTCCATGTGTTACTTGGCTTAGTGCTCAGGGGGAAAAAAAAAGAAATTAATGTACTTAGGAAAAAAAAAGTGCATTAATTGAACTCCGCAGCATGTCTAATCCAATCCTCAGGAAAATGCCTTATCTTTGAGACACGAGCTGGGAGTGCCATAGTTACGTGTAAGGTGGGCGTAAGCGAATGAGCACGCACCTTGAGATATCATATATTTGTGGGCACTACAGCAATAACGAAACTGTGAAATAAGCTTCAGGACAGATTCTCTAATAGGCAACTTCAAAAAATATTTTTTCAGTTAAAGCTGTTTTCAGAAAACTAGAGGCACAGAGTAAATGTTATTCCAAGGTTGATATGCTTGAGTTCTACTCTCGGTTTTGGTGCTGTTTTCTTTCTTTTAAAATTCTTTCCCTGAAATATGGAAATGTCTAGAACGCAGGTGTCTCAGGACACAGGCAGACCTGACACTTCCACTCTGTTTTGTGCTCAGAGTCTGAGTCTGAGCCGGGAGCCCATGCCTGTGGTGGGATATCCTCGAAAGTTGCCTCATCTGGGCTGCCTGGATTCAAAGAACTTATTTTATGCTAGATCACTGAGTTTTACCGGAAGCTGTCTACTCTAGTGGCTGTTACCGAAGACTATTGCATAACCATTGCCCTTGGTTTGTGGAAGGACATGTGTGTCTTTGCTCTTGATCATGCCATCTGCCACAGAAGGAAGATTTCCAGGCCAGTAATTACATTTTGCAACATCCACATTTGTACCATTCCCGCTATGTCACAGGCAGAGAGCTATTTCTATCCCATAGGGATGACTGTTTACAAATCTGTCCTGTCCGTTGAGGATGGTTCTCTTGGCAGGTGGTGGCTACGGAGAGAGGCTAACATTTGGGATTTCCCTATTTTCCTAGCAGAGGCTGGTTAAGGAGGGCCGGGAAGTTCCAGACTTTGAAGCATGGTGGCTGATCTTACCAGAGCAGACAGTCCAGTAGTGTTGTGCAAGCAACTGGTACAGAAACGCCCTTCTTCTCTTTTCTGACACCGCCTGTGGTGCTGAAAGGACGAGACCTGAGGGGAGCTTAAGGCACTCCCGGATAGTGCTGTGCTGAGAGCGGAAATCCTTCAGAATGCCACCCCTGTGACTCAAACCCTAGCTCCAAATAAATAGCTCCCCTCCAATCAAGTCAGCGGAAGTCAGTCAACATCTCTCTCTCCATGACACGACACTGGGGGATTTTATAGTAAGTCATAATTCAGTCCTTCATTAGAGGAAGAAAAAATGTAAATTAAAAATATCTCAGCCAAGCCATTCCCAGCAGCAATAACAGAAATCTCTGCTGGCTAAAAGAGGCCGCCAGACTGCTATCAGAACCTCTCTGTTNTGTAAATTAAAAATATCTCAGCCAAGCCATTCCCAGCAGCAATAACAGAAATCTCTGCTGGCTAAACAAGAGACCGCCAGACTGCTATCAGAACCTCTCTGCTATCATTTTAGACCACAATTAATTTAAAATTTTTACTTCCAAAGTAAAGTGAGGGAATACAATAATCCCAATTTACTTTTTAAATAAAAACCTTAAGTGGCAAGGGTCCATGGGGAAAGCTCAACCCAGGCCAAGGTAATTCTCATCATGAGGAGAGCCTCCTGTTTAAAATGCAGAGTCACAGGACAGTCTGGTCTCTCTTCCCATAATGCTTCCTCTGGGCTTAAGAGAATTCTTTTATCTTTTTTTTTTCCTTTTCCTTTTTGGTTTTTTAAAAAAAGTAAAGTTGGACTTGCAAACACTGGCAGTAATTGCCTGAAAAAAGCAATTTTAAAGAATTGGGAGGCCCTGCTGAAAGAATGTTCTCCAAAAGCTATGGGGAGCAAAGGGATTAAGCAGCAGATCATAAAGCAAAATGTATCCAACATACAAAGCATCCAGAAAGGATCTGAGTTCTCCCTCCATAAGCAATAGGCCAGATCAGTTGCAGAGGGGACAGGACTGGGGACTTCATCATGCAGAGAAATGGGGACAGCGTCTGTCTGAATCATGTGGTCTTATGAGCTTGTTCAACAAGGTGGTCTGGGTAAGAAACAATTGACCTTGGGTCACAGAGGGCATCCAAAAAGGTACTGAATTAGCTCGGACCTCTACTATCTGGGAGCAAACTAGGGTCCTTGTCTGTATCCCCGAACTAGAAACAGAGTAGCAGGCCAATTTTTCAGGGCTATTCCTGGGCATAGTGGGATAAAGGATGGGCAGAGCTAATAAAATCTGGTACAAGATGGAGGCATTGTCAGAGAAACAATTTCCCCAGTGATATCCTAATGCCCAAGCCAAATGGATAGAATACTTACTTGAATGTGTTTTGGATGATGACAATCACATCTCTTGTTTCTATGACAACATAGATTTCTGTTTCTCTTCCCATCCCTCTACCACTTCAGTCTCTTTCACTTTATCTTGATGTATGCCCTTGACTCCGCGTTCCCAAGGGATCATCTGTGGTCCTCTTTCCATCATACATGGTCCACTCCTCTATATGTTTGCTAGCAATAAATAAATACTTCAAAATCAAATCCCACTCCCCTTTCGAAAACTCTACAGTTATATAACCAAGTGTCTGCCAGAAATCTTCACTTCCATTTCCTAAAGGCACTTGAAATTAAACGTCATGTTATACGCAACTAATGAATCATCGAGCTTTGCATCAAAAACCAGGGATGTACCATATGGTGAATAACATAATATAA
>NC_048237.1:4587908-4603684 GCF_002007445.2 Ailuropoda melanoleuca
AAAAAAAAGTGCATTAATTGAACTCCGCAGCATGTCTAATCCAATCCTCAGGAAAATGCCTTATCTTTGAGACACGAGCTGGGAGTGCCATAGTTACGTGTAAGGTGGGCGTAAGCGAATGAGCACGCACCTTGAGATATCATATATTTGTGGGCACTACAGCAATAACGAAACTGTGAAATAAGCTTCAGGACAGATTCTCTAATAGGCAACTTCAAAAAATATTTTTTCAGTTAAAGCTGTTTTCAGAAAACTAGAGGCACAGAGTAAATGTTATTCCAAGGTTGATATGCTTGAGTTCTACTCTCGGTTTTGGTGCTGTTTTCTTTCTTTTAAAATTCTTTCCCTGAAATATGGAAATGTCTAGAACGCAGGTGTCTCAGGACACAGGCAGACCTGACACTTCCACTCTGTTTTGTGCTCAGAGTCTGAGTCTGAGCCGGGAGCCCATGCCTGTGGTGGGATATCCTCGAAAGTTGCCTCATCTGGGCTGCCTGGATTCAAAGAACTTATTTTATGCTAGATCACTGAGTTTTACCGGAAGCTGTCTACTCTAGTGGCTGTTACCGAAGACTATTGCATAACCATTGCCCTTGGTTTGTGGAAGGACATGTGTGTCTTTGCTCTTGATCATGCCATCTGCCACAGAAGGAAGATTTCCAGGCCAGTAATTACATTTTGCAACATCCACATTTGTACCATTCCCGCTATGTCACAGGCAGAGAGCTATTTCTATCCCATAGGGATGACTGTTTACAAATCTGTCCTGTCCGTTGAGGATGGTTCTCTTGGCAGGTGGTGGCTACGGAGAGAGGCTAACATTTGGGATTTCCCTATTTTCCTAGCAGAGGCTGGTTAAGGAGGGCCGGGAAGTTCCAGACTTTGAAGCATGGTGGCTGATCTTACCAGAGCAGACAGTCCAGTAGTGTTGTGCAAGCAACTGGTACAGAAACGCCCTTCTTCTCTTTTCTGACACCGCCTGTGGTGCTGAAAGGACGAGACCTGAGGGGAGCTTAAGGCACTCCCGGATAGTGCTGTGCTGAGAGCGGAAATCCTTCAGAATGCCACCCCTGTGACTCAAACCCTAGCTCCAAATAAATAGCTCCCCTCCAATCAAGTCAGCGGAAGTCAGTCAACATCTCTCTCTCCATGACACGACACTGGGGGATTTTATAGTAAGTCATAATTCAGTCCTTCATTAGAGGAAGAAAAAATGTAAATTAAAAATATCTCAGCCAAGCCATTCCCAGCAGCAATAACAGAAATCTCTGCTGGCTAAACAAGAGACCGCCAGACTGCTATCAGAACCTCTCTGCTATCATTTTAGACCACAATTAATTTAAAATTTTTACTTCCAAAGTAAAGTGAGGGAATACAATAATCCCAATTTACTTTTTAAATAAAAACCTTAAGTGGCAAGGGTCCATGGGGAAAGCTCAACCCAGGCCAAGGTAATTCTCATCATGAGGAGAGCCTCCTGTTTAAAATGCAGAGTCACAGGACAGTCTGGTCTCTCTTCCCATAATGCTTCCTCTGGGCTTAAGAGAATTCTTTTATCTTTTTTTTTTCCTTTTCCTTTTTGGTTTTTTAAAAAAAGTAAAGTTGGACTTGCAAACACTAGCAGTAATTGCCTGAAAAAAGCAATTTTAAAGAATTGGGAGGCCCTGCTGAAAGAATGTTCTCCAAAAGCTATGGGGAGCAAAGGGATTAAGCAGCAGATCATAAAGCAAAATGTATCCAACATACAAAGCATCCAGAAAGGATCTGAGTTCTCCCTCCATAAGCAATAGGCCAGATCAGTTGCAGAGGGGACAGGACTGGGGACTTCATCATGCAGAGAAATGGGGACAGCGTCTGTCTGAATCATGTGGTCTTATGAGCTTGTTCAACAAGGTGGTCTGGGTAAGAAACAATTGACCTTGGGTCACAGAGGGCATCCAAAAAGGTACTGAATTAGCTCGGACCTCTACTATCTGGGAGCAAACTAGGGTCCTTGTCTGTATCCCCGAACTAGAAACAGAGTAGCAGGCCAATTTTTCAGGGCTATTCCTGGGCATAGTGGGATAAAGGATGGGCAGAGCTAATAAAATCTGGTACAAGATGGAGGCATTGTCAGAGAAACAATTTCCCCAGTGATATCCTAATGCCCAAGCCAAATGGATAGAATACTTACTTGAATGTGTTTTGGATGATGACAATCACATCTCTTGTTTCTATGACAACATAGATTTCTGTTTCTCTTCCCATCCCTCTACCACTTCAGTCTCTTTCACTTTATCTTGATGTATGCCCTTGACTCCGCGTTCCCAAGGGATCATCTGTGGTCCTCTTTCCATCATACATGGTCCACTCCTCTATATGTTTGCTAGCAATAAATAAATACTTCAAAATCAAATCCCACTCCCCTTTCGAAAACTCTACAGTTATATAACCAAGTGTCTGCCAGAAATCTTCACTTCCATTTCCTAAAGGCACTTGAAATTAAACGTCATGTTATACGCAACTAATGAATCATCGAGCTTTGCATCAAAAACCAGGGATGTACCATATGGTGAATAACATAATATAATAAAAATTATATTATAAAAAAATAAATAAAGTGATTGTAACTTAAAAAAATAAAAAAAAATAAATAAACATCATTATATTTAAAATTAAGCTTACACTCTTCAGCCTTTCCCCTATTCATCCCGGGCAAATTTACCTTTCTCCTCTATTGCTCTTCACAGCGTTCACATCACCGTCTGCTATGGTGTGAACTGTTTCCTCCAAAATTCATAGGGTGAAGCTCTAATCTCCAGAGTGATGGTAGATGGAGGTGGGGCCTTCGGTGGTGCTCAGGCTTACGTGAGGTCAAAAGGATGTGGCTCCCATGATGGAATTAGTGCCTTTCTTTTCTTTCTTTTTAAGATTTTATTTATTTATTTGACACAGAGAGAGAACATAAGCAGGGGGAGCAGCAGAGGGAGAGGCAGAAGCAGGCTCCCCACTAAGCAAGGACCCCAATGCAGGGTTAGAACCCAGGCCCCCGGGATCATGACCTGAGCTAAAGGCAGCCACTTAACCACCTGAGCAACCCAGGTGCCCTGGCTTAGTGCCTTTAGAAGAAGAGATTCCAGGGAGCTTGCCTTCTCTCTTCCCCCGTGTACAAAGTTAACAACAAAGTTATGTTTTGCTTACTATGTGTTCATAGTAAGATGGTGATCACCTGCAAGCCAACAGAAGAAACATCAGAACAGAACCTTCCTTGCAGGTGCTTTGATCTCGGACTTAGCCTCTGAAACTCTGAGAAATAAAGGTCTCTTGCTTAAGTCCTCCTGTCGGTGGTATGCTGTTTCGGCAGCCTGAGCTAAGACCTCCTTTATATCCAGTCATCTGAGACAGAGACCAAACACTCATTCCAGTCCCTTTCTTCTCCCTTACCTTCCATATTTAATCACCTTTGATATTCCCATCCACTATATTTCTTGCTGACTTTCAAATCAGTCCTTTGTTTCTCTCATCCTACTGCCGCTCCTCTGATGCATGCCATACCCCATCTTATCTGGACTATTCTAACAGCCTCACTTATGATCTCTGCTTTTAAACTGTCGACATCCTTAATACTCCCACCTCCACACCTCTCAGTTCTCCATAGTGCTACCATAGGGATCCTTCCAAAATGCAAATTTGACCATGCTGTGCACCTATATAAAACTCTAATGCTTACCAATAGCTTTAGGGTAAAATCTGAGTAATTCAGTTTTGGGTTTTTTTTTTGTTTTTTGTTTTTTTGTCTCCCAAACCAGACTGCTTATCATGAATTTACAAGTACTTCCCTGGCATGAATATATATAATCCCTCTCTAGAATTGGCGATTAGCAATTGCATCGGTTTAACTGGTTTGTCTCAACTAGTTGTGAGGTATGCTAAAAGTTACATGCCTACAGCAAATATTATATTCCAAGTTTTCAAATGATTTTCTTTCTCTAAAAGAGCAAAGGGAGTAGATACCACGTGTATCTCAGTACAGAATGTATTAACACCTGTTACTTCAGAATATGTTATATATTGTTGCCACTTTTCATGTGCTTGATTTTTTTGTTTTTTGGGTGTTTTGGAAATACAGTTGACATACAACATTACATTGGTTTCGGGTGTACAACATAGTGACTGGACAACTCTACAGGTTATGCTATGCCCGCCACAGCGTAGCTGTCATCCGACACTGTACAACACCATTACACTACCACTGACTATATTCCCTAGACCGTACCTTTCATCCCCATGACTAATTCATTCCATAACTGGAAGCCTATACCTCCCACTCCCCCAATTTGGTATATTTTAAAAGACTTAATTGTCTCATCCCACTTTTCAGCTTCATCTCCCACTATATCATGCTGTAATACTGCACGATTACGTCTGCTTCCCCAAACACATCACATTTTTCAGTATCTCGCTGGCTACTTAGGTTCCACCCTTCACTTAAAATGCCACCCTCCCCAAAATTATCCTGGCAAATTTCTGTCTGTATTTCAAAACGCAGCTCAAATGTCAACTTCTCCATAAAGCACTTTTCTAATCCCTTTCTCTCACTATACTCTTCCATGTTTATAAAACACCTTTTATTTTGAATCAGTATTCCACTACATTGTAATTATTTTGAAGGCAGTTTTAATAGATGCTGCCCGTGAGTTTTGATATGTAATTCTTGTTAATTTTATTACGGTTTCCTCTTGAATTCATTGCTTTTTACAAGAGTACTTCTAATTTGTAGACATAAAAATGATCCCACCTTTTAGTTGTTGATTCCTAATTTAATCGCATTGTAATTAATATGTTCTGTATGTTATTGACTATTTGAAACATGCTAAGACTTCTCTGACCTATCACTTGGTACAATTTGTAAATATTTTATGTGAGCTTCAAAATTTTGTATGTTTGGGTGCCTGGGTGGCTCAGTCTGTTAAGCATCTGCCTTCAGCTCAGGTCGTGATCTCAGGGTCCTGGGATCGANCCCCGTGTACAAAGTTAACAACAAAGTTATGTTTTGCTTACTATGTGTTCATAGTAAGATGGTGATCACCTGCAAGCCAACAGAAGAAACATCAGAACAGAACCTTCCTTGCAGGTGCTTTGATCTCGGACTTAGCCTCTGAAACTCTGAGAAATAAAGGTCTCTTGCTTAAGTCCTCCTGTCGGTGGTATGCTGTTTCGGCAGCCTGAGCTAAGACCTCCCTTTATATCCAGTCATCTGAGACAGAGACCAAACACTCATTCCAGTCCCTTTCTTCTCCCTTACCTTCCATATTTAATCACCTTTGATATTCCCATCCACTATATTTCTTGCTGACTTTCAAATTAGCCCTTTGTTTCTCTCATCCTACTGCCTCTCCTCTGATGCACGCCATACCCCATCTTATCTGGACTATTCTAACAGCCTCACTTATGATCTCTGCTTTTAAACTGTCGACATCCTTAATACTCCCACCTCCACACCTCTCAGTTCTCCATAGTGCTACCATAGGGATCCTTCCAAAATGCAAATTTGACCATGCTGTGCACCTATATAAAACTCTAATGCTTACCAATAGCTTTAGGGTAAAATCTGAGTAATTCAGTTTTGGGTTTTTTTTTTGTTTTTTGTTTTTTTGTCTCCCAAACCAGACTGCTTATCATGAATTTACAAGTACTTCCCTGGCATGAATATATATAATCCCTCTCTAGAATTGGCGATTAGCAATTGCATCGGTTTAACTGGTTTGTCTCAACTAGTTGTGAGGTATGCTAAAAGTTACATGCCTACAGCAAATATTATATTCCAAGTTTTCAAATGATTTTCTTTCTCTAAAAGAGCAAAGGGAGTAGATACCACGTGTATCTCAGTACAGAATGTATTAACACCTGTTACTTCAGAATATGTTATATATTGTTGCCACTTTTCATGTGCTTGATTTTTTTGTTTTTTGGGTGTTTTGGAAATACAGTTGACATACAACATTACATTGGTTTCGGGTGTACAACATAGTGACTGGACAACTCTACAGGTTATGCTATGCCCGCCACAGCGTAGCTGTCATCCGACACTGTACAACACCATTACACTACCACTGACTATATTCCCTAGACCGTACCTTTCATCCCCATGACTAATTCATTCCATAACTGGAAGCCTATACCTCCCACTCCCCCAATTTGGTATATTTTAAAAGACTTAATTGTCTCATCCCACTTTTCAGCTTCATCTCCCACTATATCATGCTGTAATACTGCACGATTACTTCTGTTTCCCCAAACACATCACATTTTTCAGTATCTCGCTGGCTACTTAGGTTCCACCCTTCACTTAAAATGCCACCCTCCCCAAAATTATCCTGGCAAATTTCTGTCTGTATTTCAAAACGCAGCTCAAATGTCAACTTCTCCATAAAGCACTTTTCTAATCCCTTTCTCTCACTATACTCTTCCATGTTTATAAAACACCTTTTATTTTGAATCAGTATTCCACTACATTGTAATTATTTTGAAGGCAGTTTTAATAGATGCTGCCCGTGAGTTTTGATATGTAATTCTTGTTAATTTTATTACGGTTTCCTCTTGAATTCATTGCTTTTTACAAGAGTACTTCTAATTTGTAGACATAAAAATGATCCCACCTTTTAGTTGTTGATTCCTAATTTAATCGCATTGTAATTAATATGTTCTGTATGTTATTGACTATTTGAAACATGCTAAGACTTCTCTGACCTATCACTTGGTACAATTTGTAAATATTTTATGTGAGCTTCAAAATTTTGTATGTTTGGGTGCCTGGGTGGCTCAGTCTGTTAAGCATCTGCCTTCAGCTCAGGTCGTGATCTCAGGGTCCTGGGATCGAGTCCTGCATTGAGCTCCCTGCTCGGCAGGGAGTCTGCTTCTCCCTCTCGCTCTCCTCCCCAGTTCATGCTCACTTGCTCTCTCTTTCTCTCTCACAAAAATAAATAAGTAAAATCTTTAAAAAAAAAAAAAGGTATGTTCTCTATTAGCTCGAGTATATAAGTAACAATTTAAGCTCATTGAATTTTTTATATGCTTGATTTATGGATCTGATAGAAATGTATTCAAATCTCCTTTTTGTTTCCATGAGTTAGTTTTGTATATTTTGACCCTGTGATATTAGATGCATAAAATTGTGTGATATTGATATCCTGGGCTATACTGGGAATTGTTTCTTTTATTATGTAATGTTCTATTTTTTCTATTAATTTTTTTTTTACTTTGGCATATTTTGTAGTAATAGCTTGTGTATTTTGAGGGGAGATATGCGTGTGTATGTCTGCTTTTTCCAAACTCCATATGTGTGTGGTGTGTGTGTGTTTTTTCATATTACAGTAGATATTACCTCTTAATTTTCAAATTTTTTGTGTATTATAAAAAATTATGGGAAGCAAATACCTGATAATATTTTATGCCTTTGAATAGGTGAATTTTATCCATTTAAATTTATTTTTATTACGCTGTGATTTACTCTTAGATATTTAATGGTTTCCGGAACTGGCTTGTACCAGTGAACAAGAACTGACTGCACATCTCTGTCCAGCTGTTCTTTCAGTAACATCACGGTAGTAGCTTAAAATGGGTCTTGATAGGATTGTTTACACCACAGAAATTGATGAATTCTACAAATCAGAACTTTCTTTTCAGAAGAAAATTATTGTAAAACACTTTCTAGCACACTATTGGATGTATTTGGTATGGCCATCATTATATGTTGTGTTGTTTATATACCAACCTTCTTTTCCTGCTTCCTTTTACTTTCACCTTTCATTCTATTGAGAAAGTTTTAATATTTCCTTTGAAGTCATTTTGTTTTGTCTCTCTGGATTGAAGGGTGTTTTAAGTTCATTTTTTTAAGTATTTATTTATTTATTTTAGAGAGATTGAGAGAGAAAGAGAGTGGGGGAAATGGCAGAGGGAGAGGGAGAGAGAGAATCCTCAAGCAGACTCCCTGCTGAGTATGGATTCCCAAACTGGGGCTCAATCCCAGAGCCCTGAGATTGTGACCTGAGCCGAAATCAAAAGTTGGCTGCTTAACCAACTGAGCCATCCTGGTGCCCCTTAAGTGCATTTTTAAGAGAAGTTTTTAATCGTGTGTGTGTTATTGTTATTGTTATTTTTATTTTGATATTTGGTTTTAGATTTCCTTTAGATTTCCTTTTTCATATCTGTTCATATCCAGACATCCTGTGGTTGCCTGCAACCTGACCTGGCATGCCTACAGTTCATAACCAAGTCTCAAAACGTTTTTTCAGAGTTCCTTCCCTGCAATGATATGTAGGTTATCACAGGTAAGATTATTTGTTCATTATTTCATTTGGTGGAGAAAGTGTTTTTAAATATTCTTTTTGTGACCAAAAACTAATACATGTTTATCATCAAAATTTAGGAACATATTAAGAAGAAACAAAAAACTCAAGTCCCACCATGTAGATATAACTATTTCTAACTATATTTTAATAAACTTGTGATCATAGCCTACTATTTATAAAAGTTTGTATTTGATGTCTCAACTTATATTACTCTGTAAGCATTACTCAAGACATATAATATTTCTTTAAAAAATAATTTTAAGGTATGTATAACATTATAAGGTGGAGGCCCCATAATTTAAATAGCTTTTGATTATTGTTAGGTATTCAGGTCATTTCATTTTTTTGTTTGGCTGTTAAAAATATTGTAGGGGCGCCTGGGTGGCACAGCGGTTAAGCATCTGCCTTCGGCTCAGGGCGTGATCCGAGTCATGGGATCGAGCCCCACATCAGGCTCCTCCGCTATGAACCTGCTTCTTCCTCTCCCACTCCCCCTGCTTGTGTTCCCTCTCTCGCTGGTTGTCTCTATCTCTGTCAAATAAGTAAATAAAATCTTTTTTAAAAAATTAAATAAATAAATAAATAAAAAATATTGTAGCAGCATTATCAATAATTGCCAAATTATGGAGAGAGCCCAAATGTCCACTGACTCATGTATGAATAAAGAAGATGTAATATATATATATACACACAGCATGTATGTATACATGTAATATATATATATACACACACACACAACAGAATATTACTCAGCCATCCAAAAAAAAAAAAAAANAAATCTTGCCATTTGCAGCAACATGGCCGGACCTAGAGTGTATAACACTAAGAGAAATAAGTCAGTCAGAGAAAAGAGAAATAAGTCAGTCAGAGAAAGACAAATACCATGAGATTTCACTCATAAGTAGAATTTAAGAAAACAAATGAACGCATGGGAAGGAGGAAAAGAAAAAAACGAGAGAGGGAAACAAGCCACAAGAGACTCTTAACAATAAAGGACAAATTGAGGGTTGATGGAAGGTTGAGAAGAATAGGCTAGATGGCTGATGGGCATTAAGCAGGACACTTGTGATAAGCACTAGGTGTTGTATGTAAGTGAGGAATCACTGAATTCTACTCCAGAAACCAATATTGCAGTATATGTAAACTAATTAAAATTTTAAAAAAGTATTGTCACTCATGGTACATACTTGCATATCATATATCCTTAGAAATTATTTTTTAAGTGAAATAACTATTTCAAAAATGTAAACTTTTTAAACAAATTTGAGAGAGAGAGAGCATGGGGAGGGGCAAAGGGAGAGAGAAACTCAAGCAGAGTCCATGCTGAACATGGACCCCTACATGGGGATCAATCTCACCACCCTGAGATCACAACATGAGCTGAAACCAAGAGTCAGGAGCTTAACTGACTGCACCACCCAGAAGCCCCAAAGATGTGAACTTTTTAAAAACTTCTTTATCATATTGTCACATTTCCCCATAGAAAGATTATATGAATATAGATTCCAATCAATACCATAGGCATACGCCAGGGCCAATCTATTTTATAACTTATCTCCAATACTATTGAATTCAATATTGTCTATCCTCTTCTATTTTTCTTGCTGTGTGGTTTAGAAGAGGCAATGAAAAGAAATTAAATTGTTTAGGAAACATATTGAAATATTGATATGATTAGATGGATATTCTTTGGATTTTATCTTAAAGAAAATTAATTCCTCTGTCACCTTTTGTATTCTCTTAAAAAATGTAGAGAAGTACATTAGATGACATTAGATGAGAACTGAACGCATACCGTTTCCTAAGATCTAGGAACACTTGATACTACAACTTACTTACAGACCCATCCCCTCACCCTTGCCAGGGGCTGTATAGACCACTGTCTACTGGAACAGAAGCATTTCCTAGGCCTGTAGACATATCAATATACTATGTCAAACACTGTAATAGATATTTTTATTTCTAAGCAGTAATGGTGAGAGTTAATGATACAAATAATAGTATTTGCTTTTGATCAAGAATTTTAACAAACATGAGACATTCTTCCTTTTCCTTACACATATTATTTTTTTCTACTAATAAGGAGAAATCTTGAATAACTGTCCAGTGTAGTTCCCCATATTACACAGTAAAGTGAGTCTTCCATTTTTTGTTCTCAGTGTAAATAGCGATCTTACTTCACTTCGTTGTCTTTTAAACCATTTTAAGATGATCTGTGTGTAGTTACTAGATGAACCGTTTAGATTAACCCAATTCAATAACACAACTGACTTAGCTTAAGTGTATTTTATAGAATGGACACAGTTAGTCAGTTGTTTTGGAATAGAGAAAAGACAATTAAGTTCCCCTTAGCTATTTACTTTGCAGATTGAAAGACAAAGGTAATGGGGCACCTGACTGTCTCATTTGGGAAAGCATGTGACTCTTGATCTTTGGGTCCTGAGTTGGAGCCCCATGTTGGGTGGAGAGATTACTAAAAGAAATAAACAGACTTAAAAAAAAAAACCCTAAAATTTGCAGGTTACTTTGTTTCTTTAAAATCTGATTAACAAACTATATCTTCTCCTGTTTTTCTTTTGATTTAAAAATCCTCACTGAAAATTTTTAGCTATGAAAATTAAACTTAGCCACTATATTCAAGGAGCATTTGACTAGTTCTAAATATAATGGAATTACCACTTTCTGGATCTACATGTAATTAGTAAAAGGAAAAAATTTTTTAAAAAACTAAATTTGCATTTTTCAGAAATTTGGACCGTTCATAAAAAAAGTCACTCCATAGACTTCTGTAATCCATTTCCTACTATGCTAAAGATAAAAAAACAAAATTAAGTTTAAAAAGTAGGCTCCAGTGATTCATTATTAAGAATGCAATAGATATTAACACATACATGCAGAATTCTATGATCTATTTAATATTTACAGCACACTTACAGAATGAAAGTTGTTCATGAGTCAGGGGCCTGTCTACTTTACCTTATTAAGCAAAAAGTGAAGAGATTATGTTTTCCTCTCCTTCCATGAAAT
Source organism: Ailuropoda melanoleuca (assembly GCF_002007445.2). Lineage (NCBI taxonomy): Eukaryota > Metazoa > Chordata > Mammalia > Carnivora > Ursidae > Ailuropoda > Ailuropoda melanoleuca. Next base: position 4,599,266 of record NC_048237.1, read on the forward strand.
TCTCCTCTCTACAACAAAACAAATAAACAAAAAGACAATTTCCATCTTGATAAATTGTTTGGTGGCAAGAGAAGAAGGGCTCCAGGATGCTTAAGTATATCGGCAGTAAAGGATACCACCACAGGGTGAAAGGAGCACCTACTCGATACAAGCGGGTGTAAAAGAAGATGATATAATTACTGAGAATGAGGGTTCCCCTCCCCTAAAGACTTGTTTTTTAAAGGCATTTATTAGCTTTGTAAGAACTATCTCGTGGTCTTAGAAGACACCTCTTACTGTTATGTTTCTATGAACATATGATTTCCTTAGGCAATTGATCAACTTCAGACTTGTACCTGTTTTAAGATTTAGAGGCAAATAGGTTCACTCATTTCCAAATTACAAAAAGGTGAGAAAATAGTATTTTATTCTTTTTTTTTTTAAGAAAAATCTACTTTTTACGGACTACTTTGGCACAAATGTTAAAATTTTAAATAACACTTATGATAAGATTATCATCTTTAGCAAAGCAGGAAAATGAACTTGGGTTTAAGGTTTAACTTCTTCATGGGTGTCAGAGCCTCAGCAGGGGGGCGCCTGGGTGGCACAGTGGTTAAGCGTCTGCCTTCGGCTCAGGGCGTAATCCTGGAGTTACGGGATCGAGCCCCACATCAGGCTCCTCTGCTAGGAGCCTGCTTCTCCCTCTCCCACTCCCCCTGCTTGTTCCCTCTCTCGCTGGCTGTCTCTATCTCTGTCGAATAAATAAATAAAATCTTTAAAAAAAAAAAAAAGAACCTCAGCAGGAACTGGACTCCTCTCTAACTTGGTCCAGGACAAACACGGCTACTCCAAACGTCACCTGCTTTTCCTTACCTTTTGTATTAAGACTCAGGAAAGCATATGCCTAAAGCGTTGCAACTTACCAAAATCTTTGTGGCCTCTCTACCTGTGTTGGAACCTATGCTGTGCATCAAGTTTTTCGGATTCAGGAATAAAAGTAGAAGAGAAAATAAAGGGTAGGAAAACAACTGAATTCCTTGTTTTCCACAAAGGCGAAGTTCAGGATGAATATGCTGACCAAAGGAGCATCCCTTGTCAATGTTAGGTGCCTTCCACGGATACTCTCACATCCACTGACATTCCCTAGCAGGTGTATGGAGTAAGTGGAAACTCCCACAACATTAGCCCTTTCCACATGCCAGGAAAGCAGCTAGTACCCTCTTTATATTTCTCACTTTCAATTTTACTGTTGGTTCTCCTTTGTAATTCCATATTATTAGATATCAGGAAAAACAAATGAATACACGAACTCCACCACTCGAACAGGTCAAAGTGTCCTTGTGCAGACAATGTAAACCATTCCCAACTTGATGTTAACAGCAAGCTGTCAGAGATGACCTCAGATATAGTCCCCCTGCTGATGGGCCTAATTAAAAGAGAGAGTTCAAATTTTACAATGTTCATGTTTACTTGTAGCAAGACTCTTTTTATTATCATGAAATCCCTACTCGATTTACGGTGCTTCTTTCAGTCTCGACATTTCCTTAAAGGAACCCTTTTAATGTTGAAAATCACACTTAGAGAGCAGGATTCGTCTGCTTATAGCTCCGATTCCCCAAGGGAGACGAAATAGGTCTTCTGATTAATGTTTTGTTTGGGTGTATATCACTTACCCGAAGCAGAAAGGCTTGTTGCAGAAGTGAAACGCCTTTGATGTAGGCTGTTTACTGTCATGTTCACACTTTCCCAAGAGACTCCAAAGTGGGTCCGCTGCAGACGGTTGCTTTGTTCACTAAGGAGAGACCTGTTAATCAAGCATCGGAATCAGCTATATTGCTCACTTTTTGTTGGACCAGAGGTTAGTAGGACACGTGGCACTGACCTGAATTAGTCTCAATCCTTTGCCTGCCACCCAAAACGAAGTACCTTTTTTTTGTTAAGAAAAAAAAAAAGTGGAAATTTTAAGGACAGAGAGACCAGAAAGCAAAGAACAGAAACTCTCAAAATTAAGTTTAGGAGAGAAGTTATTGCTAAAGGAGATAAAGATCAATTGAAATGATACAGGGCAACTAGCTGACAGAGAAGATGAATGTTTACTGAGAATCCCTGGTATTCAATGGAAATGTTCCATAATCAGCAAAAAGTTGAAAAACACACTGGTTCATGTAGCTCTGCTTTAATGGGATGGAATACGAGAAAGTTCGCAGCAGGAACTCTGAATGTTAATATTATTTTCATTCAGAGACTTGATCTGAATGAAATATTATGTACTTATTTATTTCAAAAAACATTTCAAATGACTCCGTTTTTTTTAAAAAATCATGAGTTGTATGGATTTGTTTCTGACTTGGACTGCTTCATTTGTGTGTGGGATAAAATCAGCTCATGGTTAAAATATTTATTGGTATTTGGGTTCAATTTTTGTTTGGCTCAAAAACTCTTTCAGGTTGATCTGATTTGGGATTCAAGGTTTTGCCAGTTGAAGTCTGGCTCCAGCATACCATTTACAAGTTGGTGCACAGCAGAATCCAAAGGGATAGTTGGAGAGAGTATGAGACTAACATATTATTCTGAATGTGAGGAATTGAATCTTTCAGTTTTAGTCTATTAGATTAAGTACACAAAGTTTGATTAGCAATGATTTAATACCAATGTCAGCTAGAGTAATCTTAAGATTAAAATGGGAATGCTGTGTTCAAAGAGAAGTCACACCCATTAGGGTAGCTACTATGGAAAAAAAAAAAAAGCAGAAAATAACAAGTGTTGGAGAGGTTGTGGAGAAACTGGAATCCCGATCCTGGGGTACTCAGGATGGGAATATTGAGTGGTGGAGCCACTTTGGAAAACAGTATGAAGGTTCCTCAAAAAATTAAAAATAGAATTACTATATGAACTGGTAACTTCACTTCTGGGTATATACCCAAAAGAATTGAAAGCAGGGACTCAAAGAGCTATTTGTACATCTGTGTTCATAGCAGCATTATTCACAATAGCTAAAAGGTGAAAGGAACCCAAGTGTCCATCAACAGATGAATGGATAGACAAAATGTGGTAGAGATGTACAGTACAATATTATTCAGCCTTAGAGGGAAGGAAATTCTGACTCATGCTACAACATAGACAAACCTTGAGGTCATTATGCCAAATTAAATAAGCAGTTCACAAAAAGACCAATACTGTATCATTCCACTTATATGAGGCTCCCTGTGTAATCAAATTCATAGAGACAGAAAGTACAGTGGTGGTCACTGAGGGCTGGGGGAAGTAGGAATGGAGAGCCTTTTATTTTATTATTTTTTTAAGGATTTATTTATTTGAGAGAAAGAGAGAAAGAGCAGGGGAAAGGGGCAGAGGAAGAGGGAGAGAGAATCCCAAGCGGACTCTCCACAGAGTTTAGAGCCCGTCTTGGGGCTCCATCTCATGAATTTGAGATCACGACCTGAGCCAAAACCAAGTCGGACGCTCAACCGAGTGCGTCCCCCAGGTGCCCCAAGAATGGAGAGCTTTGTAAAACAACACAGAATTTTAGTTTTGCCAGATAAAAGGGTTCTGCGGATGGTGATGATGGCAGTGCAGTAAGGTGAATGTGCGTGATGCTGCGAACTATACGTGTAAAAAAGGTTAAGATGGCAAATTTGATGTTGTTTGTACTTTATCATAATGAAAGTTGAAAAAAAATTGCTATTTTGGTGAAATGATGGAAAGAATGTTAGTTCCACATTTTATTTGGATTTATCATTGCCTTAAAATACTTGCAAAACAATGGGAACAGAAAATTTTCTAAGAAAATACCAAAGCTTTGTGTATTAGGCTCCATCAACTCAGGTCACTTTATTTTAAAAAAGTAATTCGCTTTGTTTGTTTGTTTGTTTGTTTTTAAGTAGGCTGCACGCCCAGCATGGGGCTTGAACTCAGGACCCTGAGATCAAGAGTCACATGCTCTAAGGACTGAGCCAAACAGGTGCCCCAAAAAGGTAATTCATTTTTAACATCATTGATGGTGATATCATGTAGAATAAATATCTGATTAATTGGCTTTCACCAGATATTGTTAATATTCAATCAACTATTTATTTGTCAAACTATAGGAAACATTATAGCTTTTTGTCGTTGTAGGCTCACAACTCTCATTATAGAGAAGGGAGTGAAAAAATAGATCTTTAACAGAGCACCTCAAAGCCAAACTCACTTAGGCACCACACCTCTGGGTGAATTAAAGTATTTCAAAGACTCTGAATATGAATATTGAAGTGTTGCCCCGTTTTGAAAATGTATTTGATTTTTAAAAACAGATTTATTGAGCTATAATTTGCATACCATAAATATGCAAGCATTATAAGTGTATAATTTAATGATTTTTAGTGAATGTAACCAGTAGTGCAACCATCATCAGTTTTAGAACTAAAACTAAAATTCAGCACGAGAACATTTTCTTTCTTT
>NC_048237.1:4604674-4610782 GCF_002007445.2 Ailuropoda melanoleuca
TTAAAAAAAAAAAACCCACAATAAGATATCACCTCACACCTGTCAGAATGGCTTAAATCAAAAACACAAGAAGCAATAGGTTTTGGTGAGGACATGGGGAAAAATTAACCCCTGTGCACTGTGGATGGGAAAGCAAACTGGTACAGCCACTTTGGAAAAAGTACAGAGATTCCTCAAAAATTAAAAATAGAACTACTCTGGAGCACCTGGGTGGCTCAGTCAGTTAAGCTTCTGACTTGATTTTGGCTCAGGTCATGATCTCAGGGTGGTGATCGAGCCCAGGATTCTTTCTCCCCACCTCCCTCCCCCTTTGCTCCTCCCCCCACTCACTCACTCTCTCTCTGTCTCTAAAATAAATCAATAAATCAATAAATAAAATCTTTTAAAAACAATGGAATTACAATACAATCCAGGAATCACAATACTGGGTATTCACCCAGACTACAAAAACACTAATTTGGAGGAATACATGCACCCTTATGTTTATTGAAGCATTATTTACAGTAGCCAAACTATGGAAGCAGCCCAAGTGTCCATCATTTGATGAATGGATAAAGAAGAGGTTGTATATATATAAAATGGAATATTATTCAGCCATAAACAAGAATGAAATCTTGCCATTTGCAACAACATGGCTGGATCTAGAGGGTATTACGCTAAGCAAAATAAACCACTCGGAGAAAGACAAATATCATATGATTTCACTCATATGTGGAATTTAAAAAACAAAACAACAAACAAAGGGGAAAAAAAGAGAGAGACAAATCAAGAAACAGACTTTTAACTATAAAGACTAAACAGATGGTTACCAGAGGGGAGGTGGGTAAGGGGATGGGTGAAATAGGTGAAGGGCATTAAGAGTACGCTTATCTTGATGAGCACTGAGTAATATATGGAAGTGTTGAATTATTATAGTAAAAAAATAAAAATAAAAAAATACAAGGTCTATACCATTTCACATTCCCATTGCAATGTGTGAGAGTTCATTTCTCCACATCCTTGCCAGTACTTGGTATTGTCAGTGTTCTTGATCATAGCCATTCTAATGGCTATGTAGCAGTATCTCAACGAAATTTTAATTTGCATTTCCATAAGGACTATTGATGTTGAGCACATTTTCCTTATAATTATTAGCCTTTGTATATCTTTGGTGAAATAGTTTACCACTTTTTAAATTGAATTGCTTGTATTATTATTGATGAGTTATGTATATTTCAGATTAAGTCCTTTATCAGGTACGTTATTTGCAAATATTTTCTCCTGGTCTATGGCTTGCCATTTTATTTTTAATAGTGTCTTTCAAAGAGCAAAAGTTTTCCATTTTTATGAAGTCTAATTTATCAATTTTCTTTCTCTTATGGAATGTGCTTGTCATATCTAAGAAATCTTTGCCAAACCCAAGATCACAAAGATTTTTCTTCCATGTTTTCCTCTGAACGTTTTCTAATTTTAGCTCTTACATTTTGGTCTGTAATCCATTTTTTGTTGATTTGTATATATGATAAGTAGTAAGGGTCTACGTTCTTTTTTTTTTTTTTGTATTGGAATATTCAATTGTCCTAGTATCATTTGTTGAAAATTCTCCAATGAATTATTGCCTTGACACCTTTGTTGAAAATCAATTGACCATTATTTAAGGATTCATTTCTGGACTTTCTGTTCTGTTTCATTGATCTTTTTGTGTGTCCTTACGCCAACCCCACAGTTTTGATTGCTGAATCCTTATAGTAAGTTTTGAAAGTGGATGGTCTAAGTCCTCCTATGTTGTTCTCCTTAAAAATTTGTTCTGATGATTCTATGTTTTTTGTGTTGAATTCCTTGAGAAATTTGGAAAGAATTGTCATCTTAAAAATATCGAGTTTTCCAATCCATGAATCTGGAATATCTCTGTGGATCTTTGATTCCTCTTAGTAATATTCTATAGTTCACAGGGCACAGGTCTTACGTTTCTTTTGTTAAATTGATTCTTAAGTATTTTATTTGTTTTTATATTATTATGAATGTTTCTTTGATGTGGTATTCAGATTGTCCATTGCTAGTATGCAGAAATATAATTTATTTTTTACACTGATCTGATAGCTTATAACTTTATAAAACTCATTTATTAGTCTAAAGGCTTGGGTTTTTTAAGTACTTTTTAAAAGGATTTTCTGTTTATCAGGTTATGTTGGTCTTTGAATAAAGACTGTTTACAATTTCTTTTGAATTTGCATCCTTCACATCCATTCCCTTAACTCCTTCAATGTGCCTTCTGCTCCGACCACTCAATAGCAAGTGTCACAGGGATCTGTTCTTTGCCTGTGGCTTTCAATAGCTTTAACTCTGGCCATAATGAAGCTCTAAAAAGCAAACTTGTCAAATTTGCAGAGAATCCAAAGTTTGAAGTGAAAACTACTGAGATAACAAACAAAAACCAGGAAGTGAAAGTTCACTAAGTGGTTGAAAAACAGTTAGGAATGACAATCGCAAAGACACGGGGTAAGGTTCTGAAGACTAATTGCACAGGCATCTGTGCTGTGATTTGAAGCCTCTGCACATTGTTTCTCTCCCTTTTGCCTCCCCAAACACCCCACCAGAGGGATTCATCTAATGCCTAGGTGCAGGTTTACTTCCTCTCTCTTTTTTGATGTTTAAGCGCTTCCATCAGAAAATACTCACGAGTGTGTGTACCCCGGTGCATGGCAGAGATCAGGTACTCAAAAAACAGAAGCTTCTTCATTTCAATCCAGGTATTCTCAGATTCCTCTCCTACTTTCTCCCTAGAGCTTTCTTTCTAAAAATTCCAAGCATCTGTCTAGGGAATCACAATTTTTCATCATAAAAAAGGGGGAGAAATGTTGGTTCCTTCGTATCCTTTATCCCCTATATCCAATCATTTAGTCACTTCATTGTATTAGCCAGTTCAGGCTNACTCTCCCTAGAGCTTTCTTTCTAAAAATTCCAAGCATCTGTCTAGGGAATCACAATTTTTCTTTATCATAAAAAAGGGGGAGAAATATTGGTTCCTTCGTATCCTTTATCCCCTATATCCAATCATTTAGTCACTTCATTGTATTAGCCAGTTCAGGCTGACAATATATTACCATTGACTGGGTGACTTAGACAACAAACATTTATTTCTCACAGCTCCAGAACACAGGAAGTCCAAGCACATTGGTTGTCTAATGAGGGCCTTCTTCCTGGTCTGAAGATGGCCATTTTCTTGTTATATTACGTGGCAGAGAGAGAACAAGCTCTAAGTCTCTCTTTTTTTTTAAAAGGACACTAATCTCCTCATGGGTGGGGGGTTCCCCCTCATGACCTCATCTAAATCTAATTACCAGCCAAGCTCTACCTTCGAATACTATCACACTGAGGGATAGAGTTTCAACATGCGAGTTTTAGGGACACATTGAGTCCAAAAGAGTTATGTTGATGACTTAATCTCTAAAAACTTATCTTTTTAATTTCTGCTTCCACTACCCTGGCCAGGTTCATCTTCCCTTATGCCTGTATTATCACAGTAGCCTTTAACGTTCGCCTGAGATTGGCCAGGACACGGGGTATGATTTTAGATTCAAGGATAAGCAAGAACGAGCAGTTTAAGTTATTGATTTTGATTTGCTCTTGAAGAAGCTATAAAGCAAGGAAAAGTGTATAAAAAAAGATGATGCAAATACGCGACTGCAGTTACCCACTTGCTTTTCTGTCTTTGGGAGGCATGCTCAAATGCAGTCAGAGTAAGCCTTTTCAAATCTAAAGTAATATATTACTCTGTTCCAAACCCTTTCAGCGACATGCATTTCATATAAAGTGCAAATCACAGTTCTGATGGTTTTCTACAGGGCCCTGCATGATCTGGCCCCTTTACCTCTGCGATCTTATCTCCTGTTAGTGTTCCCGGGCTCCTCCCATCCCAGAGTCACTGGATTTCTTGCCGCTCTACAAGCTAGTGCTGTTCTCTTCTTCTGGGGCCATTATGCTGATTGCTCTGCCTGAGCACTCATCCCCCCAGACATTTGAAAATCTTTGCTCACATGTCACTTTAGTAACAAGGCCTACCCTGCTTAACCTTCCGAAATTTACAACCCATTCTTTCCCTGTTATCCTCAATCCTCCTTATTGAGCTGTAATATTTCTTTCATAGCTTTTGTCACTCCTAAACTACTGTTAGCTACTCATGTACTTAAATATTATATTTACTGACCGTGACTCTTTGTTTTTCCTAGTTGGGAAATAAGTTCCAGGAGGTCGGAGATCTTTGCCTAGTACTGTGCCTGATACACAGTACGAGTAGGGTAAGTAATTATTGAATGAATGAACATCTCAGCCCTGGGGCAAACTTCTTTTTCTCCTTGCCTGAGCTTCAGGGCCCAGAAGTTTTCCTTTTAAGTTCGCTGGGGACTTTCACCCTTCCTAGACACTTTCTCATCCAAGCTTACCAGAACTCAATTCACTTTTCATGTTATTTTTCCTCCTCGTGCTCAGGAGCCTTAATACTTTTTGGGTAATACTTCAGTCTTCCATGAAAACCCTGGCCAAAGGAAAAATTTTCCCATTTCTACCAAACTGCATTCTAACACCACATGAAATAATCATATTATACTGTTGTGTTATTTATGCTACATATCTCTATAGATTGTCTTTCCAACAAGTTTAAAAGTTTTTGATGAGAATCATACCACTCTATATTTTTGTGATCTCCAAAGGTCATATAAAGAATGTCCAAAAAATGTTTGTTGTTAACTTAAACTTAATTTGATAAAGTTAAATTTAATTTGAAATTTCTTTCCTTGACAATGATTAGTAATTCTTTGATTCAGTCAGCCACACTCAAAATATTTTTTTTCAAATACAAGACCAAGTTTTGCTAAATGTACCTGACCTGTTAATATGAAACCCGCAAAGTGCTTTCCTAAGAAACAATTTCTAGTAAAATCAGCCAGACATTTTTTGAGGTTTGTACAGATTGTATACATTTCATTCAAATTCTGAAGGTTAAAGCCCTCAGAAAATATGCAGTGTGTATGCTCAGGGTCAATGACATAATAGCAAACTACATAAAGATGCAGCATAATATCTAAGAATTCTCGTCTTGAGTAAATTACATGCTTGTTAACCTTCCAAAAATGATTTCACATGTGTGTCTTGGGAAATGGAGTCATTCTTCCAATTTGTGTTTATTACTTAAGAGTGTTAATATATTAATTCCACATGGGATTTGGGAGGTCTGGGATTTTGTTGAAACATTTAGTTTGCTTTAATGAATAATGTGTCTTTCTATAATGAAAATATCAATCATATCTATCTATCTATCTATCTATCTATCTATCTATCTATCTATCTATCTATGTGAGTCTGATAGGTCATGGGAAGAGTCATTCAGATGAGTTAACTCCAAGTTACTGCATATTTCCCAAGACATTAAATTCTTTACTGGCTTTGTTTCTAAAGCAGAAAGGACTAGAAAGCATTGGGAGAGATGGAGGGACAGAATTACATTGGGTTATATTGACCAGCACTTCAGGGTATATGTCTCTTTTCTGTAATTAGGTTTCTTTATTTCTCTCAATTGGTATTTTGTCCATCATTTGATCACCCCAGAATTGGTCACTTAGTTTTATTAATTTCTTTCATTTCTCACTTTAATGCTTAAGAACATTAGAGTGCTTTAATTTCCTGTTTAAAAAAATTAATGTGGTTGTATTAATTTTTAATTTTTTAATATTCATTCTAACTGTCTGAGAGCCAAGCAAAGATTTCATATCTGTGTTGTTTTGAAAATAATTAATATTTTAAAATAGGTTATTAATATCCATGTGATTTTCTTTATACTCCTTCCTCTCGGCTATATGTTCAGAATGATTTTCTTTATGGTAGTGGTAAGTGCCCAAAGTCACAGTATGGAAGACTCCCCCCTGGTCACCTTGCCCTCCGCGTTTCTTTTCCCTGCCTTCCAAGACCAGCCCCACCTCTTCCTGCCCAATCCTCTCCATCTCTACTCTTCTCTCTGCCTCTCTTCCAGACCCTTTGTACTTCTTCCAGACATCCTTAAGGTTCACATAAAAGAGACACTGGCTGAGGGAAGAACAGGAAGTAACTGAAGTCCTCTCATACAAGACTGGGTAG
>NC_048237.1:4610932-4611182 GCF_002007445.2 Ailuropoda melanoleuca
CCGCTGGCTTTCTTTCTCTCTGTCAAATAAATAAATAAAATCTTTAAAAAAAAAAAAAAAAGAAATGCCAAAGGTGTCTCTCTTGGGTTTCATCAGCTGCACAGCATAGTGGTTAAAAGCACAGACTCCAAAGCTTGGGTTCAAACACTGGATTTACTTCTTGCTAGTGTGTGATCTTTAATATCTGAAATGCTCAGTTTTATTAATTTTTTTAAAAGATTTTATTTATTTATTCGACGGAGATAGAAAC
>NC_048237.1:4611340-4611763 GCF_002007445.2 Ailuropoda melanoleuca
GCCCCAGTTTTCTTAATTTTTTTAAAGATTTATTTATTTATTTGACAGAAGGAGAGAGATCGAGAGGGAGAGAGAGAGAGAGAGAAAGCGAGCGAGGGGGGTGGGCAGAGGGAGAGAGAGAATCCTCCAACAGACTTCTGGCTGAGTGTGGAGCCCAAAGCAGGGCTTAGTCCCAGGGCTCTGAGATCACAACCCTAGCCGAAATCAGGAGTCAGTCACTTAACCGACTGAGCCACCCAGGCACCCCTCAGTTTTCTTAATTGTAAAATGAAGATAATGAAAGTCCGTACTTCATAGGGCTGTATAAGGATGAAATGTGCTAATACTTAAGTTAATATTTAAAATCTCAGTTGTAGGGGTGCCTGGGTGGCACAGCAGTTAAGCGTCTGCCTTCGGCTCAGGGCGTGATCCTGGCGTTATGGG
>NC_048237.1:4611863-4613556 GCF_002007445.2 Ailuropoda melanoleuca
AACATACCAAACTGTCCAAATCTATCATTTCAATGTGGTCCACAGTTGTAACTATGCAAATTCCACAAAAAAGAGGGGGGGGTAGGTGCATTGATGGAAATATATTGAAACTATAGGAAATTCAGCCCTTCTGGAATTTTAACTTTTCCTTACAGTTTGCTTCAGACATACTAGAAATCAGTGTCTTCCTTTCCCATCACATCATCACTAGGTCCTTTTCATTACTTCATACTATTTCAAGACTCCTGGTTGCAAAACTAAGAGCCCTTTGTCTAGATAAAAATTAAACAGACAAAAAAATAAAAACAGACATATATAAATTGCATACTTAAGATTGGCATTGATAGAACGAGATACCAATAGGGACATTAAAGACACAAGAATGGATAATCACAAGAATTTTTCCATGTAAGAATTGACTCACATTTACCGTGTGCTGATAAAGGGTAGATTCTGGTCTAGTCAACCCTGTGGTGGATTAAAAAAAAAAAAAAGGTATCACTCATTTTATCATATCGTAGGCATCGTACCACATGCTGGCGAGACAACTATGAGTAAGACACAGACTAGTCCTCACAGTCACATGAGAAGCAAAGCTATGGCTGTCAAGGATCTTTAACTTAATTTTCAGAAAAATCCATGGCTTACGGAATCTCACAAGTTGAGTGAAAGAAACGAGGCTCCAACTTTGTGTTTGCATTTGAATAAAGTTCAGAAAGAGGCAATACCAAACTATGGTGCTAGAATTAAGGAAAGCGACTACCCTAGGGGTGGGTAATTGGAAGCGGGCACAAAGCAGGCTTCTTGATATAGGTATTGATCATATGGGTTGTTCACTTTGTGAAAATACACCTATGATTTGTATGCTTTTTGTATGTTATTCTTCACTTAAAAAAACAGCCCATGATTTATTAGAATTCCAAAAGCATTGTCTTTACTTTTTTCCAAACTTCTAGGGAGAGGTGTGATAACATTTTCTTAATTTTCTCTTTCTCCAGGTCTCCAGCCTTTCCTGAGTGCTGCCCTCATTGCTTCCACTGGACTGACTTAAATGTATTGTAACTGCCACTTCCTTGGGTTCTGCCAAATATCTATTAACATGCAGATTTCATTGGCTTCACAGAGTTTATTAGAGATTTGGGAAGTACCTACAAAAGGGGCTTATGCTTATAGCAGTATCTATGACTTTAAATGTAACAGGTATCATTGTTCATGACCATGTCCTCTGTCTACCCACCAATATGGAGTTCTAATACACCTAGTTCTAGAGTCATCCTAGATCTTTCATTTGATCTTTTCTCCTGTATATTCTTCCCACTCCCTCCATACCAGCTGTCCCTTGGGCACCATCTCCATCTTCTTCAATTTCCCTGACTCCAGCTGAGGGGAGGAGTTCCATGCATGCTTTGACTCACTTTATTCTGACAGCATCTCCTCTCAATTATGCACTGCGTGTTGAATGAGGCTCTTCCAATGAAGGCCTTTGAGGGCAGCATCTAGAAAGACCCTCATTTTCTGCAGCTATGGAGCAGATTTTATTCAAAACCAGACCCAGGAGTTTCAAAGGAAAGTCAAAGTCCAGCCTTCAAAGATTTCCTCTGCTTTGCCTTGTGGATCCACAGCCTTTCTCGCTATCATTGTGCTTACACAGGCCATGAAAGGCAAGGCCAATGTGGCAGAGTGTAAACTACAC
>NC_048237.1:4618216-4639889 GCF_002007445.2 Ailuropoda melanoleuca
AAACGCCAAAGGTGTCTCTCTTGGGTTTCATCAGCCGCACAGCATAGTGGTTAAAAGCACAGACTCCAAAGCTTGGGTTCGAACACTGGATTTACTTCTTGCTAGTGTGTGATCTTTAATTTCTAAAATGCTCAGTTTTCTTAATTTTTTAAAAAGATTTTATTTATTTATTCGACGGAGATAGAAACAGCCAGCGAGAGAGGGAACACAAGCAGGGGGAGTGGGAGAGGAAGAAGCAGGCTCATAGCGGAGGAGCCTGATGTGGGGCTCGATCCCATAATGCTGGGATCACGCCCTGAGCCGAAGGCAGACGCTTAACCGTTGTGCCACCCAGGTGCCCCAGTTTCTTAATTTTTTAAAAGATTTAGTTATTTATTTGACAGAAGGAGAGAGAGAGATCGAGAGGGAGAGGGAGAGAGAGAGAGAAAGCGAGCGAGGGGTGTGGGCAGAGGGAGAGAGAGAATCCTCCAGGAGACTTCTGGCTGAATGTGGAGCCCAAAGCAGGGCTTAGTCCCAGGGCTCTGAGATCACAACCCGAGCCGAAATCAGGAGTCAGTCACTTAACCGACTGAGCCACCCAGGCACCCCTCAGTTTTCTTAACTGTAAAATGAAGATAATGAAAGTCCGTACTTCATAGGGCTGTATAAGGACGAAATGTGCTAATACTTAAGTTAATATTTAAAATCTCAATTGTAATATATAATATATAAAGTACTTAGAATAAGCCTTGGTACATAAAGAATGCTAGTTATGCTTTTACTGTGTAATTATTAGCATGCTATTATACTATCACTATCACTAAATAATAACTCTATACATTTTAGCCAATACTATTATTCACCTTGTTCACAAATAATGAAGAGAAGGGGCTTTCATGGCAAATCATGCTAGAATGTGTTGTTCTCTGTTACAGAAAGATAAAAAACTTGTAAATGATGTTTCCTTGATCTCTAAGCATATATATAGATTCTACTAAAACAAAACAAACTATCATTTTAACTAGTAATTACAATCATTCACGGCAAACTCTTGATCAGCTTTTGTACTCTTTGCTTAAATTCAAAAAATTTGCTTTTGTCCTCGAGAAACATACCAAACTGTCCAAATCTATCATTTCAATGTGGTCCACAGTTGTAACTATGCAAATTCCACAAAAAGGGGGGGGGTAGGTGCATTGATGGAAATATATTGAAACTATAGGAAATTCAGCCCTTCTGGAATTTTAACTTTTCCTTACAGTTTGCTTCAGACATACTAGAAATCAGTGTCTTCCTTTCCCATCACATCATCACTAGGTCCTTTTCATTACTTCATACTATTTCAAGACTCCTGGTTGCAAAACTAAGAACCCTTTGTCTAGATAAAAATTAAACAGACAAAAAAAATAAAAACAGACATATATAAATTGCATACTTAAGATTGGCATTGATAGAATGAGATACCAATAGGGACATTAAAGACACAAGAATGGATAATCACAAGAATTTTTCCATTTAAGATTTGACTCACATTTACCGTGCGCTGATAAAGGGTAGATTCTGGGCTAGTCAACCCTGTGGTGGATTAAAAAAAAAAAAAAGGTATCACTCATTTTATCATATCGTAGGCATCATACCACATGCTGGTGAGACAACGATGAGTAAGACACAGACTAGGTCCTCACAGTCACATGAGAAGCAAAGCTATGGCTGTCAAGGATCTTTAACTTTTTTCAGAAAAATCCATGGCTTACAGAATCTCACAAGTTGAGTGAAAGAATTGAGGCTCCAACTTTGTGTTTGCATTTGAATAAAGTTCAGAAAGAGGCAATACCAAACTATGGTGCTAGAATTAAGGAAAGCGACTACCCTAGGGGTGGGTAATTGGAAGCGGGCACAAAGCAGGCTTCTTGATATAGGTATTGGTCATATGGGTTGTTCACTTTGTGAAAATACACCTATGATTTGTATGCTTTTTCGTATGTTATTCTTCACTTAAAAAAACAGCCCATGATTTATTAGAATTCCAAAAGCATTGTCTTTACTTTTTTCCAAACTTCTAGGGAGAGGTGTGATAACATTTTCTTAATTTTCTCTTTCTCCAGGTCTCCAGCCTTTCCTGAGTGCTGCCCTCATTGCTTCCACTGGACTGACTTAAATGTATTGTAACAGCCACTTCCTTGGGTTCTGCCAAATATCTATTAACACGCAGATTTCATTGGCTTCACAGAGTTTATTAGAGATTTGGGAAGTACATACAAAAGGGGCTTATGCTTATAGCAGTATCTATGACTTTAAATGTAACAGGTATCATTGTTCATGACCATGTCCTCTGTCCACCCACCAATATGGAGTTCTAATACACCTAGTTCTAGAGTCATCCTAGATCTTTCATTTGATCTTCTCTCCTGTATATTCTTCCCACTCCCTCCATACCAGCTGTCCCTTGGGCACCATCTCCATCTTCTTCAATTTCCCTGACTCCAGCTGAGGGGAGGAGTTCCCATGCATGCTTTGACTCACTTTATTCTGACAGCATCTCCTCTCAATTATGCACTGCGTGTTGAATGAGGCTCTTCCAAGGTTGTGGCATGGGGCGCAGCAGAAGCCCATGTGCATGCAAACCCTGAAAGTGCAGGAAAGTTAGCACCTTCTGGCACAATCTTCAACCAATAGAGGGCTGATTGGTAAATGCTACTCCCTGGCACTTTTTAAGTGGACAATTCTGGGAGGTATTCTGGAGTGCTGTTGCTATGTCAGTGCCCAATTTAGTAAGGCACACCCCTTTCTCCTTATTTGTTTTACTCTTGTTGATTGCTAACTCCTGCCCACTGATTACCTTCCAAATCAACTGCCTGTGCAGAAGTCTTTGAATCTTTGTTTTCTGCGGGGGACGATGGCTAAAGTAATTGGTTCCTAGCAAGCAGATGCACAGGATAGGACTCCAGACCTAAATCACTTACCCATCAGATGGAAACATGAAACCCACTGGTACTGGACAGTGTGCGGAGGGTGAAGTCCAAGTATTTTATAGCATCACAGTAACAAAGTCTCTCACCTGCAGTGGAATAGGCCAAGTAGAAGGCTGGTGGAAGGCCAAGTGTGGCTCTAACGCACCAGTGGTCACTTAAAGGATTAAGTGGACTGGCTGCTGTTCATGCTCTGGAAGGCTCAAGCAAAGAAAATGACAGAGTCAGATCAGACAACTCTTGAGTCAGGGCATGCTGAGAAAGAAGGCCTTTGAGGGCAGCATCTAGAAAGACCCTCATTTCCTGCAGCTACGGAGCAGATTTTATTCAAAACCAGACCCAGGAGTTTCAAAGGAAAGTCAAAGTCCAGCCTTCAAAGATTTCCTCTGCTTTGCCTTGTGGATCCACAGCCTTTCTCGCTATCATTGTGCTTACACAGGCCATGAAAGGCAAGGCCAATGTGGCAGAGTGTAAACTACACGTTTCCAGAAACATGAACTCTCTTCCCAAGGTTGACCTAGCTACTATACTTTGGAATATCTGCCCTGTCAACATCAGAAATTAATGATGGTTCCTCTATATGGCATCACTAGCTATTCCAGATTTGCTTTTATCTTCCCTGACAGAAGTTCCTCTAGTCGCACCACCAGGTAAGAGCTTCCACAATGCCTTGTTTATTCATTGGCATGAATTCTTCCACAATACTGTCTCCAAATAAGGGACCCATTTTGTAGCAATGGGTGTGTGGCCATGGAATGCATTGGTCCTAGCACAGATATAGATATATATTTCACAGAGGCAGTCGATCTGATAGAATGAGAATAGCTTATTCAAATATCACCTGGGTGCTGGCCTGGAAACCCAACCCTGCAGTGTTGGTATGCTGAATCAACAGCCAATATATGGTGCTGTGTCCTCAAAATCTAGAATACCCACATTGAAAAGTAAACATTGAATATAGGGTTGGCCCGTCTCAACACCATTTTCAGTGTCCCATTTGCAGAATGTGGTTTTCAGCCCCAAGATATGTAGATCTACAGGTCTTTGTTCCCAGAGATGATTCCTTCCATCGGGGACCAGAGCACTGACAAGGAGTAATATTGATCCATCCGTTCCCTATTGACCAAGGATTGCCCAAGGAAGCGTTAACTTTCTTGCACATGCAGGCTCTGCGTGTGTGCAGGCCTAGAAGGCTTCCCCTGGAATCTCATGCCACAGGTCAGGTTTTTCTACTGGATTCAAGGTTTTCTCCTGACCTTGAAGCTATGATGATTTCCAGGTCATTCTAGATCTTCATGCCAGCAGACCAGCAGACAAAGAAAGGAGTTCCTGACTGCCATTAAGAGCTGGGAGTACTGCTACTTATGGGGGCAGGAAAGGATTAACAAGAACATTCCCTGGTGTTTCTCTACCTAGTAATAATGGTGAAGGGCAATTGCAGTAATTACCATTCAATAATTGCAGCTACTGAGGGCTCAGACCCCTCAGGGGTCAAAGTTTATGTCACCCCACAGGCAAGCATCCAGGGGAG
Organism: Ailuropoda melanoleuca; assembly: GCF_002007445.2. Taxonomy (NCBI): domain Eukaryota; kingdom Metazoa; phylum Chordata; class Mammalia; order Carnivora; family Ursidae; genus Ailuropoda; species Ailuropoda melanoleuca. The sequence goes on from NC_048237.1 coordinate 4,622,696, forward strand.
CTGAAGTTACAGTTTTGCAGGACGAAAGTCAGAATGGGTGATGAAGACAGAAGAGGATGAGTATCAGTTAAGGTCTTATGACCAATATAACAGGAAAGGGGGACAGTGGTGTTTTGTTTCACAAACCCTTCCCCTACTAAGTCTTTTGAAGGTTAACACCTAGAAGACTCCATTATGGATCAGATTTCATGAAAGACAGGAACTTTGCGATGGGTAAACTGTGTCAGATGACTCCTGTTCACTAACTCACCTTTTCTTGGCCTCATCTCTGATTCCAGGCATGGCTACAGCAAATTGATTCTGCGTAGGCTTCAATTTACCTGGAACTGACAGCATCTTGTCTTAAGCATGCACCAAAAATCTTTCACATCTTCTTTGACATTGTACTATCACACGCTGGGGCAAAGCTTAGTCAGGGGAGATGCGAACACAGCCTGAAACTTGAGGGAGTCAAGTTCACGGCCACTGGGTCAACTCTTTACCAATGGGAGATGGAAGATGATCAAGAAATGCTTTTTTCTCCCCTTTTAATCATCAGATAAAAATTTATTTAACACTCTGCAGTGTATTGTATTGTTTTGTTCTGTTTTCCTTCCCAGTTTCAATTCCTGGGGTCACTTACCCTTGCTCCCTGGGACCACCTCTCAAAAAAACGCTTTGTATCCAAATCTTTGATACAGATTCTGCATTCATTATTAAAAAGCAAACTTTCTTCCCCATGTTTCATTCAAAGCAGCTTCCTCCTTCTTCTGATATCTTGACACCAGCTAAAATTACCATCCAGAATATCTCATCTGTCCCTAGTAGGCTTCTGAAAGCATATTCTCCAAATGAAGACATTCCCTTCCCTAAGAAGAATTCAGATATCTCCTTTTCTTTCTTTACTAGCTGATTTTCTCTAGCTTATAAATGGGCTCAATTTTTATTCCTATTTAAAACATCCTACTTCCACAGACACACCTATTCACCTAAAATCTGAGACAAAACAGAGTCACCAAAGACACACTTGATTTTATATCTTTCCTCTTTTCAAAATAATAGCTAACATTTATCGAGGGCTTACCATATGCCAGGTGCCATTCTAGCAAATGACATGCAATATCTCATTTTACTTTCACAAAACTCTGGGTGGTACTATTATTGTCCCTAAATGTGCAGAGTAAAGAGCTATAGTTCTTTGATGTGAAAGGCTTGCACAAGGCTGTATGTTCAACATCTAAGCAGGGACGAAAGCCCACACCTCTGCCTCTGGATTAAGCACAACAAAGTTGCTTTAAGAACAACCGGTGACTGTTTTCAACTCCTTGCTTCTCATTGTTCTCAACTCATTACTATGGCTTCCCATGGAAACAGCACTTGCTAGGGTCCCAGTGTTGTCCTAATACACTAAATCCAATGGATACTATTCATCCTTATCTTACTCAGAAGTCTGTGGGGCTTGGTAAAGTTGATTAGTCCCCCATCTCCTTCTGAACATCTCCTGACTGGTGACTCTCACTGTTTGATCGTAGTCTTTTTCATGAGTTTTTCTTTCTCCCAAACTTAAGTATTGTGATTACAAGTTTTAGTCTCAACGTTCTTGTCACTGTATAACATTCGTTTGAGTAGCGGCAGCTACTACTCTTAAACAACAAAATCCAACAGAGTACTGAAGATCGAATCGGCTTTCTTAAACAATTCATGAATCAGGCAGGATCCCGTCTAGCAAATGGAAAGGAGCTTTGTGGAGCTGAGCTGCAGAAATGGAAAGGTTTTGAAAGGTAGAGAGGGAATGGGGAAAAAAAAAAAAAAGATATCGTTAGCAAAGTACCTTCTGCTTCAGGCGAGGTGGCCCCCCGAAGGGGAACTGAAAGGGCCCATCAGTTAATTTCCTAATGCCGTAGAGCTGACCAGGACGTTCCAGGTTGACTGGTGCAAGGTTACATTCCTGGGGCAGGGGCTAAGACCACAGGGAGGTTAGGCTTACTCTTGGTTTGCTGATGTGGGGCTCTTAACATCGGTGGCTGACTTCATTTTTGGCCTGTGATTTTCTAGCGCTACTTTACATAGACCTCTTGACCAGGATTTAAAAGAACCAAAATTGTATCTGAATTTCTGACAATTTGTATTTAAATTTATCAATGTCCTCTGAAGTTATTATTATTATTATTATGAATTTTTTACATGAGACATCTATGTCTATTTCTGCAGTAGAAACTTGAAATCTTTACCAAAGTATGTAGGAAAGTTCGTTTCAGACTGTCCACACTCTTAAGTATGATCAACGTTAGGAATAAGGTGTGCGGTGTCCTCAGAGAAAGCTTAGCTCAATCAGAGTCTTCATTGCAAGAGCTGGAATGTTAAATAAATACTTTATGCTCAGTGAGAAATAGGGCTGACTTCAATGGGGTATGACTAGATGTTTTAGACTTATTTCGCAGGTGATTCTGAAAACAGTTATTCTGGAGATAAAGGAAAAATCCATTCAGGGAGAAGGGGCTTTCTACTAGATAGTTTTTGATTGCTTGCTGCTATTATACTAAATAGTGGTGTTGCTTATTAAAATGTTTCCTCATGATCTATTTCCACCTAAAAGCTTTGAACTGTAGGTATTTATGAAAAATCTGTTCTGACTTGCCTCAGCCCTGGGACTAGCCTTAATAAAATATGCAGCAGTGTTTATTTGCGAGCTGATTATGAAACTTGTTTTCATTTTAACTCTTCTTGATTTATTAACCTCATTTAGAATTTTAGTTTTAGATCCTTCACAACTGATTAAAACAAAGTACCATTGTCCTTCCAAGAATAGAAACTGTTCCTGCCTTCTGTTCCATGTGGAAGTCAGTTTTTTAAGACCAGGTTTGTTTTTTGTTTTTGACCCATGCATCTTGTGAATGATGATGTTTTGCCAACTGCTAAAGTAATCATTGGAAATAAAGACAAAGAGGAAAGTCACAAGGGCTTTTGGGAATTATCAAAATGCACGTCCCTTTCTGTACTGTCTTTGTCAGCCATGTCTACTACTAATGGCACAGTTAAAAAAAAATCCTGTTTAAGGAGAAAAACATGCCTCTGGGCTCTTATGAGTGGAATCAGATAAAGCCAGTTATTTGGGTGGTAGAACTGCTTTCCATTTGTTGCAACTTGACCTCTTCCTGGGGCACTTTAGACAATGGGGAGACAAATGAAACTTCCAAGGAGCTCCTCTTTGGGGCCCGCATGTTTAGATCCCAACATAGACCTTGTGTTGATCCACATGTTGTTAATTGTACACCTACGATAAAAGGAATTACACTTACCTGATTATTAATATTATTAGTATTAATATTCTTTTTCAGCTAAAACTGGGAATCTCATTGATTTACTGACACGCTAGCACTTGCTTATTTCACTGTTGTTTCTTAAAAAAAAAAATCAGTGATTGCGCATATGACGAAGGCTAAGGGGATCAGAATGAGGTGATCTGAAATTATTTTCAAATGTACAGTCTTATTGAACCCTTACTAAGAATTTTGGTCCTTTTACTTTCTATACTCACTCCATATAACATTGCTGTTTTCAAATGTCATTCTCATACACCCGTTGTTGGCCTTTAAATCTTTTCTCTGCTCAGAAAAGTAGAAAACACATAGTTTAGATGGCCAATATTTTTTTTTAATGCACACCAGAAATATCTTCAAGCAAAGATTATTTAATCTGACTGAATTTTGTAGAAAGGATTTTAATTATAAAACTTTCCTCTTGACTACCTAATCAACATTTTGTACTTTAGTTGTGAAAGAAAAAAAAACTCACTTTATCTCTGTTTGGTAAATATTTTAAAATGCAATGCCTATACACACAGTTTGGTTCTTCAATTACTTTTCCTCCACACTGACAAACCATCTAACGCTACTTAATGGCCTCTCCTAGAGCGCTTCATGATTCAGAGTCTTCCAGCTGTGACAAATCAAAAGGCACCTATGCATTCTTTGGGGTTTTTATTTTCAAAAATGTCAAAAATTCAATTTAGTTTTGATTTTGATGTACATTAATCTTCACAACCTTTTATGCATCAATTAACGGGTAAAAGTTATGAGGGTATCTCTTTGCTGAATGTGTCATGAAGGCCTTTTCGTCTTTTTTTAGTACATATTCTTTGCTGTTTTTACAGTGAGCTACACTTTTAAAGGGCCCTTTCTTGGGCTTTTCTTTTTGGAAGCCTTAGCTTTTATATAACAGAAGTTTCGTTGGAGTTCCCCAGAAGTGCACGTTCTCTATCCAGAATGGTTCGAATGAGGCAGGGTCAGAGCAGGGACCCTCCCAGCTGAAATTAAAGGTTTCTACTTAAATTTTACTGTTTCTAATTTGCAGTATTTATCATTCATATATGATAGAATAGAACAGCTTGAGCAAACATGTAGCCCAACTCTTTTATTTTGCAGATGAGAAAGAAGGGGTAGGTCAAGTTGAGTAGCTTGTCTAAAACCAGCCAGATCATAGCATATTCAAGACAAAAGCTCAGCGTCCTTTAGCTTCTCTAAAATACCACACCTCTCTTGTCACTTTGTTTTGTTTTTTTTTTTTTTAAAGATTTTTTATTATTTATTTGACAGAGATAGAGACAGCCAACGAGAGAGGGAACACAAGCAGGGGGAGTGGGAGAGGAAGAAGCAGGCTCATAGCGGAAGAGCCTGATGTGGGGCTCGATCCCACAACGCCGGGATCACGCCCTGAGCCGAAGGCAGACGCTTAACCGCTGTGCCACCCAGGCGCCCCCTCTCTTGTCACTTTGAAACAGATTTTGTGGTTACAGGTTATAATTCTTTCTTGCCCACCTTCATAAAGTAGTTAACTGAGCTAGCGCGCTGTCTTCCATAAAGAGTTGGGAGTTTCTCAGAAACAAAGGCCATTCATATTCCCTAGAATCTCTCCAGAACATTCAGTAATATATTTTACCTTTAACCTAACTAGCAAGAATGAGATATTTCTAAATTATGAGCGAAATGTGGAGTGGCTCCTGGAATGAACACCCTTTCAATTTTATACCACTCCCTTGGCCGAAAACCTTTAACACAGAGGCAGCATGGTATGGTTACTTGGCTTTCCTCCCTCAAATTCATCAGGAAGACATAAATCATTTCTGAATACTTCTTATTTCTTCCCATTCTTTAACTTTGAAGCCAACTTTCCACTTAATCTATTATTCCTGGACCCAAGACACAGTCATTAACCTCAGAGATGGAGTTTAGTCAAAAATGCACTCTGCAAACAGTGTTACATTAGAAAAATTTTAATTGTGCTCAGCAACATTTCTTAATTTAATCTGAAAGGTTACGGTATCTTCCATATCAATCAATAACCATTTCATTTCTGGATGAAGGTTGAAATGATTTTCTCTGGCTTACTAGCTTGGCATGTCTATGCTCAGGGCCATTCATTCACCTTGCAAAGTCTTCGCCTGAATTCCTCTGGGCTCTGAGAGAGTGGGGCATCTTTTAAGAAATGGGTCATTTTATTATGACAAGTCATAAGACAAGATCAACAACAATTTTTCTCTTTGAGGAGCCTATGTCTAAGTTTAGTGGGGCTTTTTTGTTATGTACAATAACTGGAATGAGAGAGGCAAGTCTGTGGGATTAATCATCCCTCTCCCTCTTTGCAGAGCCAATATGTTGAGTGGTATTAGATGCATAGTGACATTTATATATAATATATAACAATACATTGCCTTGTTGTATGGTGTTAGATTGTTGTAAGAATTCAACGTTTAAATGTTATTTCCTATTTGGAACATAAGCTTTTCAAACAAAGAAGACATTTTTACATGATGTAGCATTTCTGTTCACAAACACTATTAATGATGACCGTTATGTTAATAAATTGCAGTGATGATTTGGGAAAATTTCCACCTAGTCTTGATCATTTTTCTCATCTCCCAGCGCATTGCGTCATCTTTCTAGTCTACCGAATTTGTTCCCAGTAGAAGCAGAAAAATAGCCTATGATATGCTTCAATTTAAATCCTCTAGTTCAAAGAAACTAGTAGGAATCATTACATTTAAAAGCAAGAAGGCGGGACCTTAGAGATCTAGTTTCACAGATGAGGATGATAAGTCTGAGTTAGATTAAGTAACATGCCAAAGGCCACATAACTAATTCGTGGCAAATTTGGCACTCAAACCTTACTACGTCAGAACTCTTTCCACTAAAACCTTACATTTCTTGAATATTTAGAGCATTTATTTTAAGAAAAAAATGGCTTAACGTCTGAGCAAAGACATGCCAAGAGTTCCATTATACTTAAGCTTTTAAACGTTGCTCTTTTGGCCGCAGCCTCTTGGCAAGCTTTCATCTCCCTGCATACAACTCCCCCCTGTAGGAGCTCATACAAATACTGACGGCTGCATGGAGGCTCTGCCCAGATTTCCCGTCATGCTTGCAATCATTCCAATCCGCCTGCCGCACCAAGGAAGGACCTAAGTATTTTCAACTGTGCATTCGTTTGCACTCCATACAGACCATTACCCACCACCTTCTGCTGATTCCACTTTGAGAAGGACTCCAAAGTCTGTGTCTTGCCCTCCGCGGTCTTATCATCTTTCTCCCGGATCACTGCAAAGGGATTCCCCTTCTTGGGTTTTCCTGTCACATGCTTGCCTCTACAGGTCTACTTTCCATTCTCCTCTCAGTTAGTTCTTTCTGCCAATAAATCTGATCATGAGCATTTCTGTACTTACAAAACTGCATGACTGCAGGGCCTTCACATTCTGGCTCAACCCACCTTCCCAGGCAGACCCGTGCTGTGGTTGGGTGGCCCAGGTTTTCAACCTTCTCTGCATGAGCCATAACCTTAAATAACCCCAGGCTGCCAGAGGATTTCCTTCTTCTGCAACACCGTTCCTTCCATTCACTGCTTCCAAAACTCTTATCCTAGCTCAAAACACACACACACACAAAAAAATCACTTCTCCTTATAACATTTCCTGAGACCTTCGGCAGTAGTGACTCCTTGTGGCTTGTCCCCGCCTCACTCTATTCATGGATTTCTTATGACTTTTATGGAATTATTTACTACAATTCAATACCTATCTTATTATTCTATTTGAGACTTCTTAAGGCCTAGTCAATAAAAGGCAGGCAACAGGGGCAAATGTTCATGGGACTGATGCCTACTCACGAGTTGCTGGCGATGTGACTTTGACACAATCTAGATGATCCTGTTTGTTGATTTGCGTCAGTCAATAAATGGAGATTTTCATTCCCGTATTCTCAACCTTTACTTTGGTGCCAAGCATATTTGCTGAAACGAAAATAATACGTACTTACACCTTTACAAACTTGGCTACGTAAAAAAAGCGCCTGGGTGGCACAGCGGTTAAGCGTCTGCCTTCGGCTCAGGGCGTGATCCCGGCGTTGTGGGATCGAGCCCCGCACCAGGCTCCTCTGCTATGAGCCTGCTTCTTCCTCTCCCACTCCCCCTGCTTGTGTTTCCTCTCTCGCTGGCTGTCTCTACCTCTGTCGAATAAATAAATAAAATCTTTAAAAAAAAATACATCAATACCTCTTCGCTTGTTTCTTTATAGCTGGCTAAGCTCTGATGTTTCGGTTTGCTGATGGTGACTGCCAGTCTGAGGTAACTTGGTCACTTTCCTTGTAAGGAGCGTTATTTTGGACATGACTCCTTCAATGCAGGATTCCCTTCCTGCTCCATCCCCCCCCTCCCCCAACCAAGGGCAGAGCACAAGGATGTATGTGTTTCTGAAGCACCTGAGAGATGCTAGGTTTGTATGCCAGCTTTGCTCCTGTCTGCCTTTGGCTGACGCATAGCACTCCTCACCCGGTCTTGGGCCTTAGTCTCTGGCCCTGTGCTATTCGACACCCATGTCCTTAGATGATAGAAGGATCAGTGGAAACCCTGAGTAAATTTGAGAGGATGTCAGAACAGAAAGAATCATGGTGTGACTCCAGGTTGTTTTTCCTCTGGAAAACTGCAAATTGTCTAAGTCCCATTTCCATTTCCACAGGCTGCTAGAGGCTAGAAGTCTAAAATCAACGTGTCAGCAGCCTTGTTCCTCCAGAGGGCTGTCGGGGAGGATCTGTTCCAGGCCCCTGGCCTTGGCTTGTAGATGGCCGTCTCCTGTCTTTGTCTCTTCACACTGTTTTCCCTCTATGTGAATCTGTCTGCAATCCAAATTTCCCCCCTTTGGTAAGGAAAATCATCACTTCTGATTAGTGCCCACCCTAATGACCTCACTGTATTTGATTACTTTTGTAATGATACTATCTACAAGTAAGGTCTATCTACAAGTAAAGTCTTAATTAGGGGTTAAGACTCCAACAGACCTTTTTGGGAGGGAGGACACGTCTCAACCAATAACACTTGGTTACTCCGGCTGCATGTCACTGACTGCTCAACCTCTGGGGCATGACTACACTCCCTGGAGACACCCCCTGGGGTACCCGGGTTTTGCAAGGCTTCACTAAGTCTCATCACTAGATGCCTTCCCTTGCTGGTGCCCTTGTATTATTCTGGAGTAAGGCTGAAACTGGACCTTAGTAAAAGATTTGCAGTCTCCTGGAGGAGAGACAGTCTGGAAATCAGACCATGGTTTGGTCCTGTCTGCTGTGCAGCTTTCCCAAAGGTACTGAGGTTTCCAGGGGTGTTTCTGTGATCCCACCACCTCCCCTGGGTTGGTGTAGATGGAGTTCTGCACCCTTTTCAGGGACCCTCAATCATCTACACCAGGCATATCCCTCCAAATCCCTCTCTCTCTTTTTCTGCTGGCCAAACATGTATCTCCATTTGAGCAGGAAAAAAAAAAAATGACTATCTCATTGTGTCTTCTCTATAACATAGCTTAAGCGGAGCTACTCAAAATTTATTATGGACAAGGAAAATTAAGCTGCTCATTAAAATTCATATTCTTGTCCTTGTCCTTGAAGGCTCAGGATGGGGCTTCACAACCTGAAATTTTATGGCATCCCCTAGATGCTTCTGAAACACATGGGCTGCAGACCATGCTTTGAGAAACATTGGTTTTACTTTTAAACTCATGCTCTGAATTTTCAATTGTTTCTTAATATACAAGACTGAATGTTTGAAAGAAGAAAATAGAAACTTCTTTTTTTTTTCTCAAGTGCTTGGCTCTTGAAAATGAAAGCCATGACTTTCAAGCTCATTACCTCTGCTAGAGATTTTCAAACTCTATCTACAATGTAAAGCTCTAGTCAGTTGACTCTTTGCGGTTGTGTTGTTTTGTTCCCATTATCTCTTCTCTCAGGTCACTGGAGATGATAAGCTCTTCTTGAATGGTGAGCAAAAAGTAGGGGAATGACTTTTTTAAAAAATATGTAGTTTATTTTTAAATACTGTCATGCTACATTCATGTTCATATGTGTGTGTGTGTGTGTGTCCATGAAAAAGGAATGAAGTGGAATTTGAGAATGAATGTGAGGTGCAGGGTAGAAAGAGAATAATGGTAAGAATAGTATATGGAGCAGTCACAGCTTGTCTGGAACCCTGGCTGTGCTATTTCTCATCTAAGTCAAGTGAGAAAATCATTTGATTTATCTTAGTTTCAGTTTCCTTCCACTCAACCACAAGTTCTTGCAAAATACAACTACATTTTGTTTTAATTTATATTCCTTTAATNACTTCTTTAAAAAATATGTAGTTTATTTTTAAATACTGTCATGCTACATTCATGTTCATATGTGTGTGTGTGTGTGTGTCCATGAAAAAGGAATGAAGTGGAATTTGAGAATGAATGTGAGGTGCAGGGTAGAAAGAGAATAATGGTAAGAATAGTATATGGAGCAGTCACAGCTTGTCTGGAACCCTGGCTGTGCTATTTCTCATCTAAGTCAAGTGAGAAAATCATTTGATTTATCTTAGTTTCAGTTTCCTTCCACTCAACCACAAGTTCTTGCAAAATACAACTACATTTTGTTTTAATTTATATTCCTTTAATCAGCATTTTGTAGAGAAATTGTCATTATTTGTTGAGTGAATAAATGGGCAATGTCATTTCTTTCAATGAAAGGCAACATAAGTTTCATTTTATTCCCAATTAAGTTCTGTTCAGTGCAAAACACTGTGTTTCAGGAATGAACTGCATTTTGGCCTTACGTTCTTTTCAGAAGCCTCACACGCCAGTTTTTATGAATATGCTGACTTCTGGCTACTCCAACAAACATTAGCTTTTCCTCCCCTGAATTTCAGCAGAACTTACTTCTTGCTCCCATGATTTAACATGCGGCATATGTTACCTGAGTGATCAGGTCACATTTTCTGGGTATCTTTTCTCTCTACTAAGCCCTCAGCTCCTTCCTGGCAGAGACCAGAGTATACGCCTGTTTCACACATGACCTAGAAAAAGACCCTTTACTTAGTAGGTGTTGAATTTGTTATTGTACTAGGGGACAATAATGAGGACAGTAAATTTCATGTACTGTGCATAATTGTGTTACAAATTATGCTGCTATCATTTTCTCAGATGAAGAAATCCAGACTTACGTAAGTTCAATGCCTTGAAATAAGCCCATAGCTAGGAAAGGGCAATGGCTCAGGTCTTTGGGATCTGATTCCAAGGCTATTTCTGCTGCATCCTGATGGACAAGATATCTGTTTTGGGCTAAAAAACTAGGTTGTTTGATATGAAGTTGTTAGGCGTGATGCCAGTGCGATGCCAACTTTCTATGATAGGACTCAGATAGGATTCCGACAGGACTGAAATATTCTAAAACAGGTCACCAAGGTATGATGTGTAATTTACCTTCTCTTTATGGTTTTTAAAAAGACAACTGAGTCCTGACTATCAGGCATGGTCTAGGCATTGCCCTACCAGAAGTAGAGAAATTCAATGTGTCTCAAAATTTCTTTTGGACCTATACTCTTCTAACTTAAGGCCATATTAAAAAAAAAAAAATTTTTTTTTAACTCTGAATCCTATATTTCTCTGGGCATTTTGTAAATAATATGCAAATCATAAGGTGAAATTAGCCCAATGAACCAAAGTTAGGAGGTCAGGGAAAGCCGAAATCAAATTACTAGCCAGAAGCACGCAGTGTACATGTTATTAATGGAATCAAAAAGAATAAAAATATGCAATGTTCATCTTTATCTCATGCTTGAGCACCGGATTTTGAAATCAGCCTGGCATAGACCAGATTTTAAACTCCGTTAAGTAGGAGTTTGTGAAGATCTCTGAGAACTCAAAAAAGTCTTGGTCATTTGCCTTTGTCAATCTCCAGTCCAAGTTGTGGTTTCCCCACCCTGAATATAACTTCATTTTAAATTCTTAACCTCCTTTCCAACTATTTCTATTCCTCTGTTGTTCATATGCAGATTCCAATGGCCAGGGTTCAGAAAAGGGATCAGCTAAACACTTACCATTCTATGCAGCAGCTGGAGGAGTTTTGAAAAGTAAAGCATGTGGAACCCCATTAACGGAGAGCGATAGAACACAGGACTGAAAGAACCAAAGGACAAAGCGTTGGGTTCAGTACATCTGTATAGCCACACATTACCAGGGGCGATAGGTATGGAAGATCAGGTCAGCGTCAAAAGGGCTAAATGCTATTCATTTGCCATCTTCACCAAAAAAATAAAAAATAAATAAGTAATAATAATAAGATTGCATGGGAATTTTTTTTTATTTTGAAGGTCAGAGATAATTTTAATAATATGATTTCTTTTTGACCCACAGTCTAAGTCAAAGCCTTATCCCAGCGGATAATAGAGATGAGATGAATTAGGGGACAATAGCCAGATACAGAAAAGAAGCGGTACCTTTTAAATACTAACAGATGCAACAGGCAGTTCAATGCAGATAAATGCAGAATAATGATGCTTTTGATGGGTCTTTATCACAGAAGGCCATGTTCTTCATAAATTATGAACCATAAAAAAAGGGATTTCAGTCAAAAGACAAATCTGTTTGTCTCATCAATGAACGATGATAAATAGACAAAGACCATACAGGAATGCCTAGAATGGCAACAGCTTGATAACTCTATCAGCCATGTCTCTACACTTTACAAAATCTAGAAGAACAAAAGATTATTCAGAATAAAAATCTGCAGACTGCCCCAAATGGCACAAGTACTTCCATGTTTAAGAAAATGAAAGAGTGATTTTTGTGGGAAACAAAATATTGGTTAGTCTAACATTTACTGAAGTCAATTTCAAATGCAGATGTTTTTGGTGTTTTCTTATCTCAAAGGGCATCTGAGGTATATTTGAAGTCATATTCTTCTTCTTTTTCTTTTTAGTTGTCAAGTCTCTTTAATCTGGAATAGTTAGCTTTTGTTTTAGGTCTTTTATGACATTCATTTTTTTAAAGAGCAGTTGTTTTGAAGAACGTCTCTCAGTTTGAATTTGTCTGATGGTTTCTTTGTAATTAGCTGCAGGTTAAACATTTCTGGCGGGATTACTATGTAGGTGATATGTCCTTCTCAGTGTGCCCCATCAGGAAGCTTATGCCACTTTGTTCCTTTATTGAGGATGTTAAATGTATTTGGTTAAAACGATGTCTTCCAGATTTCATCATTGAAAAGTACTTTTTTATTTTTGTAATTAATAAGCTACCTTTTAGCTGATAGCTTGATACTGTGTAACTGTCATGTTCCTCAAGAATCTTTCATTCAGTGATTTTATCTCATTGATGATCCTTACCAGAATCAATTATTATGGTGGTTATAATATGCTGTTATATATGTGTGTGTAAATACACACACACACATATGTGCATGTACACACACACACACATATTAGCTGGAATTTTTCTTCCAAAAAGAAATTTCCTTTCCCTCTTCTTTTACTTTTTTTTCTGCCACAGTGGACTCATGAATTTATTTTTTCACTTTTTCTAATACATTCCTGTCATTATTCATTTGCATATTCTAATTGTCCCAAATTTCACAAGCAGGCGTGCTTTCAAGTTGACTCTATCTCCTTGTGACACGTCTCTATAGGGTTTTGAGCACATCTTCCTCTTTCTGGCACGAGAAGATATTTGTTTAAACCACAATACAATAAATGCCAAGCTTTCCCATTTTGTTGTCATCTCTAAGGTATATTTTAATCTCGAAGAGTAGCCCCTCTTTGTTTTAAAATCATATTGAAGAGACTGGTCTAATTGTTGTAATGTTCTACCTTCTAGATTTGTCCAACTGTTTCTTCATGGTATCATATCACTTTATCACCTGTATTTTCTTTTCCTCACTTTCCCACCTCACTGGCTCTGCCTTTCCAGTCCTCTCTCCCCGAAATGAGTTTTGCCAACATTTCCTTAAGCCTTAAATCAGAATGTTAATTCCATATGCTCAGAATAACTCCAGGTGCTGGTGGAATGGAGAAACTGGTAACAGGGATCCTTTCTGGTAGAGGAAGTGTCAGCAGATGAAGTCTTATTCTTTCCTACGTTTAGCCCAAGAGAGATGATTTCAGCAGACTGTCCTGACTCTCAACTGAAGGCAGAAGTAGGTCTAGATTCGTAGGAACTGTGAGCCTTCCCATAATTGTTAACCCAGAAAGGGAGCAGTAGTTCAGCTATAAAGAACCTCACAGCTTGACTTCTCCACACAATTTGTAGAGCACAATTTCCAAGTTATAACTACAGAATGAAACTGGTTTCTTAACTTAAATGTACCCTGGGCAAAAACACATCATATGCCCAAAGTGATATTCTTTAATGTGGATTGGTGTTCATTCTTTACGTTAAACACGTACCTCAATTTATGCACAGATGTGTTCCTGAATGTTTTGTCAATAATTGCCACATAGGGAGAAGTTTGCTGGTGATTTTTTTCTTTTTTGGCCAAAAAAACCCCATACGAAATGGATTTCAGCCTCTGATTTTATTCTAAGCTTAGTATTTCGTGTTCTGGTGATTTTCATTTTGCAAAGTAAAAACATAAAATGAATTTGAGCTTCCTCTGTAGATCTTTTTATTCATAGATTATGATGGATCTTTGACAAGTAAGTAGCCAGTCACATATCAAGAACTAGACCAGAACTATTAATCTATTATTTGGAGAAAAAATTTAAAAAAGGGAATGTAGGTTGTCTTAGGGGAAAGGGCCATGGTTTGAGAGCCAAGAGCCCTGTGTCCTTCCTTAAGAGACTAATAACCCTGAGAAAGTTCTATCCCCCTGAGCCTCAGTGTCTTCCACCTTAAAATAATGAGGCTGAACACACTTATCACTAAATTGTTTTTGAATTCAATTTCCTTACATTTTATTGCTGGTATCATTTTTGTGGCTTTTTTTTTTTAATCAGTACTCAATCCTACTTTTCAAATTTATTCCATCTTGTCTCCTAACATCAAAAGCATAGTTGTCTTTTAAAGCTGACAGGTGTGGGGGAGAGAAGTATTCAGATCACCCAAAGGGCTTTTCCAGCCCCCTCACCTTTCTGATCTGCCTCCAGAACTCAGAATCCCTGCTGCCAGAGGACAGTACTGGTGATGAGCCTCTTTCTTATCGCACTGGTGTGCTGGGGTGGAAAAAAATTGAGGACCATTGGTCTAAAGCCTTCACAGAGAGTGTTCTCTGAGGACAGAGGTGCTTGTCAGATGTATGTGTTGAGGCAAGCGTCCCTTCGGAGGGATATTGTCTTCCCGACATAACTTTTACCTCCCACAGCTCCCCTGCGAGTCTGATGACCGACAACCAACAGCTTTCTTTTTTAATGGTCTGATTCAAAATTCTGTGTTATTGACACTGATCCTTTCTTTTTCACTCCATATTTTATGTCCTCTCTGCTTCTAAGCTGCCTTAAAGATTCAATATGTCATAATTCTTTTGTTGAAAGCCACGGAAGTGGACTCTGGCTAACTTTAACAAAAGGAAATTTACTGGACAGATATAGTGAGCTCAGAGAATATAGGGGAGCCTGAAGAGCCAGGCTTGAGAATGGACAAGAACCAAGGCAGGGCCAGAAACAGAGCAGCAGGAACCACAATACTGGTCTCCAGCATGGCGAGTCTGATGTCAGGGCTGGCTCTCAGACAGAAGACAAGTCTAAACATTTGCTGTTTCTTTATCATGTTGCTCTCATTAGATTCCAGGGAGTAAACATTCTTTTGGCCTAGTTTGGCTCATACACCCACCTTTTGGACAACCAAGAGTGGTTCTTGTACTCTTCACTGGGAAAAAGAGAACTCCAGTAAAGGATCCCGAGGTTCTGTTAGAAAAGGCATGGGGGTATGGGACAGTATTAAAAAAACCCAAATCTGCATGTGTGTTCCTATAAGCATGTTTCTCCTAGTTATGGCAAAGCTGTTTCTGAGAATGGACACTTATTTTGCATCTTCTGTTGAGAAACTGAGTTCATTTCTCTACCACTTCTTTTCTAAAAGTATGAATTATGTTCAGGTATGATCCCTACTTCCTCCTGATAATTGTTTTCCTTAGAAATGTCCAGGTGTATCCCCATCAGAAAACCATTATGTAAATGTGTTTAAAATCTGTTCTCCAGGGGTGTCTGGCTGGCTCAGTCAGAAAACATGCAATTCCTGATCTCAGGGTTGTGAGTTTGAGCCCCATGTTGGGTGTAGAGATTACATAAACAAACAAACCAACAAATCAACAAACTTAAAAAACAAAATCTGTTTTCCATTCACGGTCAAAAGAGGTTTAAAATGTTCAAAAGTTAAACAGAGCAAGCTCTCTTTAAAAATAGGAATTATTTGATACAATAGTTTGTCTTGTAACCCTCAAGGATATGGCTGCCTAAACTGATACATAAAGCAGTCTCGAGTTTTAAAGATTATGAAGAGGTATGGCATGTGGGGAAATCTGAGTGGAATTGCTGTGTGATATTTGTAGATGGGCTCATACGCTACCCCATGTCTAATACTTTCACAAAGTGACAGTGTTTCTCACCTGCTTACTGATCTCCTGATAGAAATAATCTGGCATCTCTTTCCTATATCATCCCTGTTAATCTATTGAACTTTAATGGCGTTTTTCCCCCTCTCCCTACTGCAAACAATGTCCACTGGATCTAGCTACGTTGTAAGGAGCTTCTGTGTTTCTTATGGCCATCTATTACTTTCTTTGATCATCTAGTCCCTTTTCTTACCTCAGAGAGATCTTCTTTGGTAAAGAGCCTTCCAGATCGTACTCAGTCACATTGTACAGATTCAGGCACATAGAAAACGCTACCACAAATGATATCTGACTACCATCTAATTTCTGTGAGAATTCTGAATAGCCTCAAGATTGGAATTTGCTCACTGTGGATATGAATCTGATGAGAATGAGAAGTCATAGGAGTTCACCCAATACTGTATTCTTCAGGTTTTGATTATCCAACTGGTGGGGTTTCTGGTCCTTTGGCTTCCCATCCTTTGACCCTTTCCATTCATGAGATACTCCTTGAGGAATGGAAAGAAATGGGATGAATTTCAATCTGGTCTACTTTGGTGTTTAGCTGCAGCTCTGGGTAGAGTGAAAAAAAGAGGGTTTGTTGAAAAGAGAAGATAGAAGTAGAAATTAGTGGCTAGATTTAAAGTAAGGGATTAGCTTTTGAAGTTTTTGATTTATGCAGTCCATGCTTCCATTTGCATAGATAATTGAGTTAGCTTTATAGAGTTTAGAGTTCCCTCACTCATAGATATTTTATTCATGGGTTATTGCCCTTAAAAATATTTAGCCATAATGGAAGTCCTCTAAAGGAAATTCAGCCTCTGAAATGGGGCTTACAGCTATGCTGCTGAAGATCTGAGAGGCACAATTTGCCTCCTTCGGCTTAATGATGGCGTTGTTGCCTTGGTCCCAATCTCTCTTTTGGTCACTTAAATGGCAGAGGAACATGAACTCAAACCATAGAGGTTTGTGCATTAATAAGCACAATATAAAACCAAATTACAAAGCTGTGCTCTTCCTCAAGCTGTTAGCTTGCTGTAATGTTTTTCTGTAGCAGTGACAGATGCTTGGATACCTATATAACCTCCAGAATAAGGGCTTAATGAATGTCGTATTTATACAACTTTGGAAACCTTGAAATAAGTGAAATTCATTTCTGTGATTCCTTTGAGTGAGAAATTAGCATTTCTGCAAAGACAATAATTTCCTAACATTTTACCTCCTATCTTATGGAAAATCTCAGGAGAGCTCGAGTCTCTGCTATTTAAAAAATCGAATCCAAACAGAGAACTATAAAGAAGTAAAAAAGCAAAATAAAAACCAGTTTCAATGAACCACAGAGTACTGGACTGTTAGAGGAA
>NC_048237.1:4644984-4692484 GCF_002007445.2 Ailuropoda melanoleuca
AAAATCTGTTTTCCATTCACGGTCAAAAGAGGTTTAAAATGTTCAAAAGTTAAACAGAGCAAGCTCTCTTTAAAAATAGGAATTATTTGATACAATAGTTTGTCTTGTAACCCTCAAGGATATGGCTGCCTAAACTGATACATAAAGCAGTCTCGAGTTTTAAAGATTATGAAGAGGTATGGCATGTGGGGAAATCTGAGTGGAATTGCTGTGTGATATTTGTAGATGGGCTCATACGCTACCCCATGTCTAATACTTTCACAAAGTGACAGTGTTTCTCACCTGCTTACTGATCTCCTGATAGAAATAATCTGGCATCTCTTTCCTATATCATCCCTGTTAATCTATTGAACTTTAATGGCGTTTTTCCCCCTCTCCCTACTGCAAACAATGTCCACTGGATCTAGCTACGTTGTAAGGAGCTTCTGTGTTTCTTATGGCCATCTATTACTTTCTTTGATCATCTAGTCCCTTTTCTTACCTCAGAGAGATCTTCTTTGGTAAAGAGCCTTCCAGATAGTACTCAGTCACATTGTACAGATTCAGGCACATAGAAAACGCTACCACAAATGATATCTGACTACCATCTAATTTCTGTGAGACTTCTGAATAGCCTCAAGATTGGAATTTGTTCACTGTGGATATGAATCTGATGAGAATGAGAAGTCATAGGAGTTCACCCAATACTGTATTCTTCAGGTTTTGATTATCCAACTGGTGGGGTTTCTGGTCCTTTGGCTTCCCATCCTTTGACCCTTTCCATTCATGAGATACTCCTTGAGGAATGGAAAGAAATGGGATGAATTTCAATCTGGTCTACTTTGGTGTTTAGCTGCAGCTCTGGGTAGAGTGAAAAAAAGAGGGTTTGTTGAAAAGAGAAGATAGAAGTAGAAATTAGTGGCTAGATTTAAAGTAAGGGATTAGCTTTTGAAGTTTTTGATTTATGCAGTCCATGCTTCCATTTGCATAGATAATTGAGTTAGCTTTATAGAGTTTAGAGTTCCCTCACTCATAGATATTTTATTCATGGGTTATTGCCCTTAAAAATATTTAGCCATAATGGAAGTCCTCTAAAGGAAATTCAGCCTCTGAAATGGGGCTTACAGCTATGCTGCTGAAGATCTGAGAGGCACAATTTGCCTCCTTCGGCTTAATGATGGCGTTGTTGCCTTGGTCCCAATCTCTCTTTTGGTCACTTAAATGGCAGAGGAACATGAACTCAAACCATAGAGGTTTGTGCATTAATAAGCACAATATAAAACCAAATTACAAAGCTGTGCTCTTCCTCAAGCTGTTAGCTTGCTGTAATGTTTTTCTGTAGCAGTGACAGATGCTTGGATACCTATATAACCTCCAGAATAAGGGCTTAATGAATGTCGTATTTATACAACTTTGGAAACCTTGAAATAAGTGAAATTCATTTCTGTGATTCCTTAGAGTGAGAAATTAGCATTTCTGCAAAGACAATAATTTCCTAACATTTTACCTCCTATCTTATGGAAAATCTCAGGAGAGCTCGAGTCTCTGCTATTTAAAAAATCGAATCCAAACAGAGAACTATAAAGAAGTAAAAAAGCAAAATAAAAACCAGTTTCAATGAACCACAGAGTACTGGACTGTTAGAGGAATGGGGAAGCGTTTCAGCCCCCTGGATGCTTTCAATCCCCCCACCCTATCACTGCCCTGTTCCTCAAAGAGAGCACCTGTTGGGCAGAAGCCCTGCTGTGAGTTTCCACAAAGTTCGATGATCCAAATGATGTAACATCGTGAGCAGCAAGGGCACTGGCAGAACATTATCATAATAGCCCGACCTCCTGAGCTTTTCCTGATTTCCTGGATCTTACCTCCCAAAGGGAAAATGACTTCAAAGACTGAACCTCTTGCCTGAGTTTTTCAAAGATTCAGCAACTCCAAGCTACAGACTCTCCCAGCTTGTTTTCCACATGCACGACAATGCCGGAAAATGAGCTGGGTCCCTCGAGAGCTCAGGAGGACATGGAAGCAGCACCCTCGGCTCAGCTGGTCTTTTCACACAGAGCTGCACACTTGTCTCTGCCATCGCAGATACCGGGAAGAGGAAGACTGGGGATTCCCCTTTCTCTGCCACCCCCACCCCTTGTTTCTACTTTTTTCAAACAGAGCTTTAGTTTCCAAAGTCCATTTGTAAAGTCAGATTAGAGTTTCAAAACAGTGCTAGCCCAAATCCGGTTGAAACTTTTAATTAGTCTGATGTTATTTTTAGACTCGCTCAAAGCTTCATAATTGAGCCCTTTGCAGTTGTACAAACAAATAGAAACCTTGTAAGATCTTGAAATTCATGATAGTTTACTAATGAAGTCAGCTTGGAAAACTCTTCATTGAATATTGTAATTTGATTGCCATCTTATTCTGATTGGACCCTGGTTTTGCATTTAAATGAGTATGTATTATTTGAAATGCAAAACAGCATGTTATCTGGGGTATTTTGCAAGAACAGACAAGATTAAAAACATCTAATGTTCCATTTTATAAAAACATTACAAAATGGAAGTGCAGAGCTGACTTTTAAAATTTATTAGTAACAGCTTACAATAATTGGACATTAATTAATCCTAAATTATGAGACATTTCTGTGGAAATGCATATTACATTCTTCCCATCAGTACTCAGCAGATTCATTAGTATTATTATTTTTTTGGGGGGATACCGAAGGCACTAAAAACAATTTCTTACCAAAGCAGTCATGGTTACGGAATCGACTGTTACTCGTGTTGAGTTTAACACCATAGATCACCAATTACTGATTCTGCAACAACTGACCTTGAGTATCCAATTAAGGAAAAAAAAAGAAAAAGCTGCCGCAGTAGCTAAGACAAGCTGAATTCAGGAATCAGGGTCTGTGTCGGCTTGTTCCAAGCTTTGATTTTTTTGTCAGCCTTTGTGTTCTAGACGGAATGGAAGGAATTTTCTGATTCTGTAACCCCTTATTTTTATTTCTCAACTGTGGTTTTTGTGTCTTACATAGAAAATTGTTTTCAATCACATCATCCAAAAAAGAAGATTTCTGTTTGAGAGGAGCGTGGTGGTCTCCGGCAGTCTTCTCTGTATTTGATTGTTTGGCTGTCTGAAGTTTCCATGACATCTATTCTCAGACACATAGAGTTCCTCATAATATATTATACTGAATTTTTTTTCTCCTTTTGGGATTTTGCCGACAAAGTGTTGTCAAAACAGGACCTTGGACTTGTAAGTGTATTATCCAGGTCTTTGGAATAATTCTTAATTATTGAGATATTATAGAGAGTGGGTTGTATTCTAGGAATGGCTACTTCAGATGGGATTTGCACTGTGAGGCAAAGGTATTCTTTCACCAGTTTCATATTCCTGACCTCAAATCCAGGGTAGTCTTAGTGGATGGAGGAACAGGAGCTCCTAGAGGTCTCCAGGAGTAGGAATGAGGGAAGAAGGTAGCCATGACAATGCCTACAACAGTGACAGAGACAGCAGAGAAATGGTTTGGGTCTGGTCCTGCACCCTTCAGCAGGCCTGCGTGATCCCGATCTTCATGTTAATTCAACATCAGTGCAGCCCCGATGGGCGGTTCTGAGAGTTTCATCAAAGTGTTCTATCACCCGTGGAGTGCACACAAGTACCATTGTCATAGGATCCATTTGGTGAACTGTGTCACAGTAATTTTGATTTCTGAGATTCTAAGGTCAGTGAAGGCCTGCACTTAATCCTTCTTTCCCACCTGAGTGGCCACGAATGCAGGAAATACCAATTTTTTAAGCTAGAAAAATTCAAATGTTCTGAACTCCAAAAAAGTTTGAAATCAAACTGTTCTGGTTAAAAGAAAAGACACATAAAAATTGAGAGCAAATCTTGGTCTGAATGAGCATTCTAATAACATAGGGATCACATAACTGGGTCTGGACTGATTTTGACTTGAGGAAGGTGCTATTTAAGTTCATATCTTATGAATCCTGTTTTGAGTGAGTGAGAGATGCCAGCTTCCCATATACCCAGCCAACCAGATTGATCTGAGGACCAGAACATCCCCCAAACCCACCCATTAAAGTCTTTCCTATTTTTTAATTTGGTTGGAGGCAGAGGAAAGAGTCATCTTCGCCCTGTTGGGTACAATGAGAATATGTGAAGCCAGACTTCCAGTTGCCATGATTCAAATGTCATGGATAAAGTTGACCAAAGAGAATATAACTGAAGTGAAAAAGAAGTATGAGCTAAGGATCAGGAGCTGTGAGTCAATTGTTCTGGTTGTCCCAAGGTCACCGCTTCCCTTTCCAAGTTTAATTATTCTTGCCAATAAATCCCCCTACTTAAGGCTAAGCCCCTGTGAGCTTTATTTCTCTCACTTGCTACTAAGAACGATCTCCACAGTTACACATGATTCATCTCTCCCTTCTCTCCTCTTGGTAGGAAGGGAGTGAATAGGAATGGCCATAAGGAATGAGTTTCCTCCGAACCAAATCCCTGTCCGGTAAGTAGAGGCAGAAGGTAAGCATCCATCAAATCTCCTCTCACCTGTCATATGTCAAACACTGGACTGTTTTTCTGATTTTACAGCTTCAGCTGCATTCTCGATTCTAATCTCTTACGTACTGGAGGTTTTCCAGAGTATACTTCTAGAATATCTTAGGCACCTGAAAGAGATCGAAATGTCCAAATTGAGTACTAGGTCGTAACATGGCTAGTTAAATGTGTATCTTATCCCCTGAAGAACACTTCAAGACCTGGAGACTGATTGCACAAGGAGCGCAGAGGAAAGGGAAAAATCAAAATTGATTATGGGTCTGTGTGAATGAGAGTATGGGGCAAGAAGAAGCCAAAGATGGGCGGTAGTGAGAAGGAATTGAGGAAGTAACAGAACCAAGATGTGATGGAATCGTGAAGGTTATTGTTACAAAGGATTTAAAAAGAAAGTGATAAACATAGTGCTGAAAATGCAAATGTTTAGAAGGAGTTGAATTTAGAAAAAGTTTGGCTTTGGCAGTTGTCACAACCTTCAAAGATGCAGCTTTAGACATGAGAAGTGGGTAAAAGGAGACTCTAGCAAACAACCAACAACAGAAGGGAAAGAGGGAGACAGAAGACAGAAAAACAGAGAGAGAGAAGGATCCAGAAAAAGGTGCTAAAGATTACAGGATAGAAAGCAATTAATGAATAAATAAATCAATTAGATGACAAGAAGGACAAATGGAAAAATAAAGATAAGTAATAATGCAGTGATATTTTGAAAAGAGAAACAGGGAATTAAAGGACCTTGGTGTGGGTTAGCTAAATTTCACAGGTATATTAGGTCATCTGACAAGACCGAGGAGGCCGAATGAAGTGGGGAAACTGAAGATTCGAGGGCATTTTGGAGACATATGCTGCAACAGAGTCAACATGAATTGACTGATACATTCATTATGATATATCTGTGAAGATCAGTTACTATTTTATAGCATGTATTCCTTTTAGAATCAGTAAATATATCTTCAAAACTTTTCCTAATAACTTGGCAAAGAGAGATACGCAAGAATTCACCAACATGGCTGACCGTGGGGTTTAGGTTTGGTAGTGAAGTAAATGAAACAAGAAGGAGGCTGACATCTTGGAATTAGAGGAAGCCCCTGAGGTACTGGAGGTCCCCAATTCTTTATGTAACTACAAATAGGTTTTGAGTTTCCACAGTACCAAGTAACATGCGTAGGAATTAGGGGAGCAATGACAAATAAGATGGTTTCCACCAGGGCAGTTACCATGTAGTGAAAGAGATAGTCTTGTACAAAAGCAGAGAGAATCAGTGGAAGCAAGTAACGGGGAGAAAAGAAAGAAGAAAAAAAAATGGTGGTCAAAGAAAGAAGCCCAGGGTTGGCTACTTGGGGAAAAAAAATAGAAGTGGTCAGCAGATTTTAAGTCTCCATTTTATTTGTACATACAGTATCCATGTTTTGGGGATGTGCACTAAAATGAGAGTTGGGGAAGGGGTGAAGGGAGGAGGGGCTTCGACTTAGAAATCAATGGTCTCTCTTTATTGTTGTGACCACAATGGAATTGGCTCCAAGTCATCTTTGGCATTTTCCTTCCTTGTATTTTAAACTGAATTATGATCTAATGTCAATTTCTTAATCCATAAATCTGGCTTGACATTTCATGTGCTTCTAATAGATGGTACTGGAAAAGCTGTTTCTGACTCAAGCTCCATAAAGGAAATGAGGAAAATGCAGAGAAGGCTTGAGGCTAATCTATAAAGCAATTCGCGGCCCATGCCAGAAAACGCTTCCTCAATTCATCTCAGTAGGTAATCTGAAGAACTGTCACTTCTTGGTGACACATAGAGGTCTAAGTCCGTATTAGAAGTTCATAATACAATCAACGACATTTCTGTGTATAGGACATCATCTGGAATTTTTGGAAACCAAAACATTAAACCAGTTATTTGGCACCACATAGCCAGCACTCCTCACCCCCGCTCCATGTACCTTTTGAAGCACTTTGTTCAGTTTTTAAAAAGTAGAATTGGGGTGTATTGTCATGGACGTGGACAAACTTGAAAGCCAAGGTTGGGGTTGCTAACTCAAGTATCCACAAGAGTCAACCATGGGTAGAAGTGAGTGAAGCAGGCTGAGTATCAGAAGAGCAGAAGCTGGATGATGAACCCAGCCAGCCTCCACGTCCAGCCTCCACGTCCAGCCTCCACATCCTGCTGATGTTAGGGAGGGTCAGGACCGCAGCAATCTGGGTAAGACTCGGGGCAGCCGCTGGTCAGAATTAGCCTATTGTTTCCCAGGGAAGGCCAGCCCCGCTTTGCCAGATCTTCCCATTTTTTCCAGAGAGATCAGAAAATTGGACTTTTATTTGGAAACAGCTGCATTTAAAAACTGGCTTCTAATTTAAAAGTAAGCTACAGGCTGCACAAAACCTACACATCAGCCACATTCAACCTTTAAATTGTCAGTTTGTCTTCTCTGCTTTAGAATTTACTTCTCACGTGGCTGTTTGGATATCGCATGGCCATGGCCCAAAACCCAAAACACTTGCGTGCACACTTAGGCTTCCTCAAACCAGTCTTGGACGAGCTGCAGAGGAGGAAATCAGATGCAAGGACAGTCGGTTTTTGTTTTTTTTTTTTTTTAATGTTGCTTTGGGTCTCTTCTATTTAAGAAAATACTTCAGTGCTGTATATAAAGGTTCTTGAGACACACAGATCAACTGTAGAATGGCTCTGCTCCAAACATGTAACAAAGACAGGTAATTTCTGTATTCATCAGCCATCTAGAATCAGCATATCTCATGTGTTGTTTTCTCCTGTTGCCATGGTTTCCATTCTGAAAATTAGCAGCATTGAACACCTCCCTCCTATTCATCCTTGGGGAGGGGGCAGGGAGACAAACTCCTTTGCCAGGAAAGTGAAGCTTGTGTGCAATCACTACAAAGTTCAGTCTACTAATTTTCTTATCCTAAGAGTCAACTTACCCCTTGGCCTCCAGGAGATAATAAGAACATGGACTCCTGACGCTTGATCTTCCTTTTAAGTTCTTTTAGTTCAGTTTCCTCATTTATTAGATAAACAGAATTAAGTGGTCAAGAGTCTTAGCTCGTAGGTTACCTGATGGAAATTCCACAGACTCGTATATGTTATAAAATTAGTGCTGCAAAGCCTTCTGGAATCATATGCCCCTTAGGTAGAGTAGCACATGGGCTAGAACTCAGTTCTTCTAAGTCACAGTCTAGCAGTCTCTCTATAGCATTTCCGTAGAAATATAGTATTTCTATAAGGAACAACTGCAGGCTGCTCAGCCTCGTCCAAGCATTGATTACCTATTAGTTGCAAATAATAGACAAAGCAAACTCAAAAAGACTTAAAAAAAAAAAAGGTGTATGTTGGCTCTTCAGTATGAAAATTTCAGAAATACAGTGGGCTTTCAGGCATGGTTCGATCAAGTCTTAGCTCCATATCTTCCATCTTGATGATCTCAATCAAGATGATTTTTATCACCATCATAACAAGTACTGAAATTGTGTTTATATATGCCCAGCCCTCTTCTAAGCACTTAACAACTATTTACTCATATAATTTTCACCACACTTCCATGAGATGGGTATTATAATTAACCCCTCCCCCACCCCTTTTTTTTCCATGAGAAAATGGAGGTACAGAAAGTTTAAAGACCTGGCCCAAAGGTGGCACTGCCCGGCCAGGATACAAACTCAGGCTTTCAGCTCCAGAACCTTTGCTCTTTACTTTTGAACAAAGATTCAGATTGAACTGGTTTAGGATAGGGCCAAAGAATCAGAGATTTAGAAGGTATTTCCCAGGTAAATTGGGATATCCATCCAGGGTTGAAAACCAGTGGGTCAAGGGGTGGAACCGGTGATAAGGTGGCAGTCCTGAAGCCCCCACAAGGGACACCGTGTGGGAATTTAGGGCTAGCTTCTGCTCTGCCACGCCTCCCTCCCCATGGAAAAGAGGAGTAAATCTCAGTCACTGATGGAAGAAACTTCCGGATGGCACTGCTGAGCACTGCTGAACACAAAGACTGGCCCTGCAGGGCAGCTTTGCCTCAAGAACCTGAATATTAGAGTCACAGTAGGTTTTCGGGGTGTCCATTACAAAGGTATTACAATTTTTGCATGATGGCAGTCAGAGATTGATTATAATTAGGAGACAGAGAAGAAACTCCCGGGGTCATGGTGCTTCGTTGGAGATCCCCTGCCTCTAACTCACAATGCAGAAATCTTTGCAAGAGTACTTTCCTGGATCTCAATGACAACAATTAAACTTGAAGAGCATGAGGAGACATTTTAATCAGAAGCTAATTAAGAACAATGGGGGCATATGTATCATTGATTGTGTCTCAAGCACTCTGACTGATCTGGAAGATTATTCCATTAATATATGGATGTAAACAGACACCAACATTTTCTCAGGATGAGGCAACTGCACTTTGAAGGTTCCACCTCCAAATCTGGATTTTGTTTATTAGATGACAAATAAAAATGAGCAGCGTTTACCTGCCTAGGGAGGACATCAGGTGCCGGTTCCATGTCTTGGGCTAGGACAGCATCAGGCATAACCAATGAGGCAAGGAGAGTCAGGAAGCCACGGTGTTACTCGTTTTTAATGGTTTGGTGCAGCTCCACTGTAAAATGAGACTAAAAACATATCTGGCCCTAAACACAGGGGAATAGATGCTGGGAGTGCTAGTGACATCAAAAGAACGAAAAACCAAAGTAGCAATCATAGTATCATATGTAGTTTCCACCTTCTGTTAGTGTGGTGCTTCTGGGATGGAGGAAATTCTCCTCTTTGCCCCACAGGACCGTCTTAAATCAAGGAATCACCCGTCGCACCTCCCCTTACCAACACAATTGGGTTTTGTTTTTCTCTACATTAGTTTGGGACCTTTTAGTCCATGTTGCCTCAAAAATCATGCCTGCTGAGCGATGGTGCTTGTTTGTGGCCTCACTGTCCCTGGTCAGAGAGCCCAAAGGGGCCTGGAGGGAATTTCAGTCTGCTCTAATTTATCCTGCTGGTAACAGATAGGCGAGATCCTCAGTACTTGAAGAGTGAATTTTGCATATGGAAAACTCAACCATATGATTTCCGATTGGCTTCCCAGCATTTTCTTCCAGTCCCTTCCCAAGTGAACACTGAAGGATGTGTCAGGCAATCTGGGTTGTAATCTCAGCAATGCCAATGTCTACCACTATAAGTTATTTAAACTCCTCCGAGCTTCAGTTTTCTTCCTTCACAAAGTGAAATATAGATGAGATGATCTTAGCATCTTCCAAAATCAAAGTTGTTTGGATGCTATTTCTTTTTCCTTCTGGCTCGTCTGTCTCCTCTGTAGTCCCTGACTGTCATACTCATTTTGGTTTCCATATTTTGCCAGGTCTTTTTTGCTCAGGTAGTAACTTTTTTCATGCTCCTTGACATAAGCATGTGCTCCTCATACTTTAAAGTTCTTCTCAAAACCCAGTATCTTCAAAGACTTTTCTCAATGTGTGTGTGCAGGGGTTGGGGGAGGGGAGGCAGGTGGATATCAGTTGGGCCACGTGCCAGGGATGTGAAGATGAAATGAGATAGACTTGCTTCTGTCTTTCATAGAATTTACAGACTAGTTGAATGCTAACAGCTAACATTTTTTGAGATGATAGTATCTTAACTTTTCAGTTGAGAAAACCGAGGCTCAGAGAAGTTAAATGAATTGCCCAAGGCCACAGAGCTAGCAAACAACAGAATCCAGGTCTATTAGATGACAAATGTTGTTCTTAACTGTCGTGCTACAGGGCCAGCAGATCATGGCAAAGATGCGGCAAAGGAACGCACTTCCCATTCCTGTGACATGACCAACATTAATTTCCAAACTCTTTCCTTCTGAGCCTGGCAAAGTCACATCATCACTGACCAGACAGTTTTGTCAGACATTTACTTTCAGTTGATAGGAAGTGGCACTTGGAATGAAACTTACAGTATTTGCTATCTTAGCTGACGTCTTTTCCAGAACACCAAGAATCATTGAATAATTCATTGGGATTTAATCATATATTTCATTTCATTGTTCTTTAACTATTTCTATAACAAGATACATCTTATCTTTCAACTATCTCTAACCTCCGCATGGACAGGGACATGATTTCTTTTAGAAAGTCCACTTCGTCTGTTATTGACGTGGACTGTGAGCGCTCGGTAAGCACCGTGCAGGCACGAATGCACTCATGCTGTTTTCATAGTGCCCGTCAGGAATGCCTGAAAGAAGGTTTTCCATATGTGACCCAGGTCTCCAACTTCTGAGCTGGAGAATCATTCTATTTTTTCCAGTCCTCTGAGCATTGTAAATGTATGGGGGGATATGTTTTCGCAATTTACAGAGGGAAAAGAAAGAAGGCTGAGACTTCTAACCAGTGAGATGACAAATAACAAATGAAAACTGATGCTTGTCATTAAGCCAGCCTAGGAAAGTCTGCAATGATGGAGGGGGAAAAGGCTTCCTGCTAGCCTCTCCTCCCTGACAGCAGCCTGGATTAAATTCCCCTCCTGGTACTCCCGGCTCCCCAGGGGATGCTGAGCGTCTCCACTGCCTTGTTTAATCTTTGCACCACACCAGCCAGGAGTATGTGACACGGAACTCTTTAATCAATCTTTGTTGCACGAATAGCTAGATATTGCTGTAACTTCAGGGGCTTTGGGTAGAGGCTGGGTAATAGGCCTCCCACTTGATTATTAATGCTATGGATTCCTTAATAATATATTTTTTTTAAAAAAAAAACACTTTTATTTCTACAGTGAAAGCTAAAAGGCAAATAAAATGTTCCCATCAGGGGCAACATTTTGTGGGGACATAATTACACAAACATATAAATGACTCAAACTCTTGTTAGAAATGAGTATGTGAACAAAGAAGAAAGAATATAGGGGCTGCTTGGAATGGGGAATGAGGCAGGGGATGTTTATCGAATTAGTGGGGTGGAGACCCTGGAGATTGTAAGAACAGCTAACCGTTAATAAGCTCTTACTCTGTGTGTCAGCATTATTCTGAGCAATAATTCCTGGATTAACTTTCCATCGCTTTATGGATTAAATAATAATAAGGTCCCCACTTTATAGATGATGAGCTTGAAGAATGAAAGACTGAACCATGTATCCCAAATCACAAAGCCAGGAAGTTTTCAAGTAACATTTCAAATCCAGGTGGCCTGCCTCCAACCTATGCCCTTGACCTCCGTGGTCTCCTGCCTTTATAGAAGATGAACTCTCGCCAGCTTCAGCATTCTGCCAAGAGCCAGCCCTAACATGATTCCATCTGATACATTCAAGGTTTCTGTCCCTAATATAATATGAAGGCAAGATTCACTTACGATTGTTCCTTTACAGTTGTTCCTAATTATTCTATTTGTGTTTACTTGGAACGCCTGGGGGATTCAATAAACGTATTCCAATCCATGTGCACGATCCTGAAGAAATCAATAGAAGGAATGAAAATGAAGTGAGATTTAAGCAAGCTTTCTGTATCGAAATCATATCGTTCACTGGAGACCGTATCCTTCTGCTTCTTAGGAAAAGCAAGCAGCCCCCTTCTGTGTGTTTAAGCAAACAGAAGTCCTAGGCTAGAAAGCTGTTCTAATCAACCAGTAGCTGCGAGCTATATTGCTGAACTTTGTGTTACGAGTGATGGTGGATGCAATTCTGATACACTGTAGCTTTCATCTGAGAATCCCAATCTGCTTCGAGTCTAATAGTTTCTCTCAACCTTTACCATCTTAAGCGCCACTAAGAGATTGAATCATTGCAGGGAGGCCAAACGGAATGCATGCAATGGGTTGTATATAATGGAATGGTTGTTTTTGTTACATAATGTAACGATCACTCCAAATAAAAAATGCTCGGCGTATCTCTAAGGAGCATATCTATATTGGCGCATCTTTGTGGGCTGGGGTCATTGCAGGACAAGCCGAGCAGGCAGTGTATGCGGTCCACCTACGAAATATTATTTAAGGCCCTTTCCCCCCATACCGCAAGAAACTCTTCCAACACTGACGTATTTATTCTGTCAGCAAGAATTCATTGAGTACTTGTTATGGGCCAGACATTTGTCGTCAAGATGCAGAGTTGTCCTTGACTGAGAGATAATAATGATCAGGTGTGGTGAGAGACATACTAGGAGACACCGTTTGTCCCAGGAACTCAGGATGGCACGCAAACTCTTTACCTTCCAGGTACAACTCTCTGCATCTTCCTCCTCTTCTCCCAGTTCAATCCGGGGGTAGGCACATTGGAATTCTGGAGGTGCCATTTAAGAGGTCACCATTTTTCACAATACCATGGTTTCTATAGAGATTTCTTCTGCTTTAAATCACACACTCCATCTTCTCTGCCTAGTGAACTCTAATCTGTTAAGGTTTAGCTCAAATGCAACCTCCTTTTTAAAATCTTCCCCGATTTCTCTACCTTGTTCTCCTTGCTCCATCCCTTACCCCATCTTTCCTTCTTTCAATGCAGAGCATTTGGTTTTCCCCTCTCTTCTGGCATTTATTATTTTATATGGCATTATAACAATCTTTAGACATTTTGGGTTTTTTGCTCTTATTGGTTTGTAAGCTCTTTAGGGCAGAGATATTATATATATAAATATTTTTTTTTCTTTCTAGCACTTAATACTGGAAATTGCATATTGTTCAAAATGCTTTCTGATTAACACAGTGAATTAATGAAAAATAAATATCATTTGCTTAGGAGCTATTGTGAAATTTGCATATTCTACATTATTTAATTTTCTGAATAATCCTGTAAGATAAATATTACCATCATCATTTTACAAATGAGGAAACTAAAGCTTTGATTAAATAAGTTGCTCAACACCATACAGCTTGGAAATGGTGAACTTGCCTGGTTTTAATGGTTATCTCCTGTTTTACCATCCTGCAAAAAATAAACGAAAATGGGTGTATCTTCCTTTTACATCTTTAGTACTCAAAATGTGACTGACAGGTCAGAGGAACGGGCATCGCGTGGACGCTTGTAAGACGGCAGACTCTTCGACCCTAGCTTACCCCTGTAAAATCAGAATTTGCATTGTTAACAGTATCCCCAGATTATTCTTATGGAGAGTAAAGACTGACAAGCACCCACTACCTTCACAGTTTTTCCTGGGTGAATCATGATCCCTCGCTTTTTAAAGGCTCATCCAGACATGCAGGAAGTTGGTGCGGACTGTGACATGCAACCAATGAGCAGAGGAAAGCCTGCAGATACCAGTTTGGACATATTCTAGAAGAAAAGTGAAACCTTATCTACTTTCCTAACATTCTTCTTTTCTTGTTTCCCTACCATCCTCATCATTCTTTGAGGGAAGAGGGTTGGTTAAAACTACAACTTACTAGGCAGATGTGAAAATATTTTTAGGTGTTTCTCATTCAGATTTTTGAATTGTGAGTACCGCTCACAGAGTACCACTCGAGTTAGCTAGAGAGAAGAGCAGTTTAAGAATACATCCGCAGTGGTTTCAGTAGTGGGCTCTCCTAAGACATCTGAGTGCATGATCAATAATAGGATTAGCCCTCATGGAGGTGCTTCTGAACTCAAGATCTCTGCAGCAGGAGTTTGGGGGTCTTCTCCTAGTGATCTACCATCAATGAAGTTTGGTTACCCCATCCCTCTGTCCTCATCACCATAATTACCACTGTCTGTTCCCCTCTGTCATTTCCTCTTCTTGCTGTGAAAAAAATTTTTCTTCTTCCTATTCAAGTTCTAAAGACCGAGAATATGATTGGCTAATCTTACATACTCAAGGGAGCCACATGTTCCCAGATCTCAGGGTAGTATATTAGTATATGGAAGAAGTTTCTTGGTCAAACGCCCAGCTCCAGTTCCATTATCCACAGCCTATGGTATAGAATGATTTCTTTTAGGAATAACCTTTGAACTTCTGCAGATACATGAGAAGTCTAGTTTCCTTTAGAAAGGGGTACAAGTAGATGGCTCTGTAAAAAGGGTCCAGGGCAAAAAGGAAAGAAAGAAGTTAACTTGTTTCCAATGCAGTGCTAAAGAGCTGGGTATCTTATTATAGACTCAGCAGATGTGACTAATTGCTAAATTCTGCCTTCTTCTGCAAGACATGGTATTAGGGTAAAATAAAACAAGTAGTCCATTGTCCCATTGAGTTTATTTTCTAAGTAGATATTTACTGAGAACCTACTACTAGTTAGATATTCTGTAATCCGGGGATTACAGAGATGCATAGAACACAGCTGATCATTTTCAGGGTGGTTATAATTTAGTGGTCACAGCTACATGAGGAAATATTTTCAGAATTTATGTCACAAGTGCAAAGGCCATCAGCCCAAGATGTGGCTTTTGTGTATTTGCATGTATTTTCTTCTCATTCTAATTCTCTCAGAATTTCCTTGTGGAGAAATGTACATTAATTTGCTGCTAAGGTAATTGTCTTCGCTTATCCAAGCAATATGAAAAGAAGCAGGAATGAGTAAACCTAGCTTATGACTGAACGACTTTAAAAAAAAAAATCAAAAGATTAAGAGTTGAACCACATTTGCTTGGTAGTGCTGTAAGGTCTGTTATAAGACCTAGGTCTTTATTCTTAGGCAAGGAGGGGACATGATAAATTAAAAACTGAGAGCACTGTGTTTTGTCATATCTCTGGAAGTATCCATTCTAGGCACTGTTTGAAGCATGCTTTTATTTATAACTAATATAGGGCCATCTTTGTCTGATAAAGTCAGAAGACTACTTTATAACTCAGTGAGTTGAGTGATACAAGGTATGGGATCAGCGGTGTGCATCATGGAAATCCATGCTGACCTTGCCCAAGGCACCAGTTTCCAAAGGGTTATCATACCTTCATGGTGGTTGTTCTTGATTTCTAATTAGAGTGACTGAGATGAGCTGTTCTACTCATTCAAAATCCATTTTCTAGCACAGCTAGAACTTGGTGAAGGTTGAGGCATAGTGAATATTAAAGATTATCATGCTGATTTTACCCTTCTCAGATTATTATGCTGCATACATTTTTAGGGATGGTATTAAAAGCACTGTAAAAAAAACAACAACAACAAAAAAAACCTAAGACAACCGGTTAATAGGTGGGAGGAAATGTCTAGAAAGACCTTTTCTAAGATTCTCCTAGGTGTCCTCTAGCTTGGAGGGGAACTGAGCTTGTACTAACTATATAGCGAAGAGTTGTTATTTTTGTTTCTCTTTCATCCAGTTGATTAGGAACAATTACCAGCACAGAATATTCTCCACAGAGCTCTAGAGAGAACATAAGGAAAGCACTAGAGTCAGCTCTTGACTTCTTTTTCTGAACATTGGAATTGTTTTTTTTTTTTTCCTTCTTCTATCTGGCGGGTGGCTTTGTAAGGAAGAATTTTGGTCCTCATGGCACCTCAGCAGTGATGAGAAATTCATGTACTCAGTAGCTAGTTTTTAGTTTGTTCTTCCTTTCAAAGAAATCTTATGCAATATTTCTGCTCCTGTGTCAACAGTAGCTGGTATATACGAAGCAAATTTGCCCAGTACGCTTCCCACTTTCTGGGGGCAAATATAAATGGCAATTCATTTTGGCAGATGGACCCGGATAATGAAAACTTCTTTGGGAATTAGGGACTTCATGGAACTAATTTAGATCTTGGGAGGAAAGTGTAGCAAAGGCCATTGTTTTACAGAATAAACATTTTGTTTGGCTTGTTTTCATCAAGTGAGTTACTTGGTCCACCCTTATTTAGTAGGCTTCCCTTTCAAATGAATGTTCCTTTTTTTTTTAAGATTCTATTTATTCATTTGAAAGAGAGAGAATGAGAGAGAGCATGAGAGGGGGAAGGGTCAGAAGGAGAAGCAGACTCCCTGCTGAGCAGGGAGCCCGATGCAGGACTTGATCCTGGGACTCCAGGATCATGACCTGAGCTGAAGGCGGTCGCCCAAGCAACTGAGCCACCCAGGAGCCCATGACTGTTCCTTCTTAAACCCATCTCATTTATGTTACTCTAAATATTCCATGTCATGAAATATTAAATCAGTTAAACAATAATTTCCAAAATGGTCACCAAACTAGCAGTAGACTTTAGAAGTGCCAAGGGGCAGGAGTGGGAGACTTTTACAACTGTCCATAATCTCCTCCAGGCCACCCATTGTTATCCTCCAGAGACATGCAGTCTTATACTCTAGGTAAAAACCGTGGGATTGCAACTCCCCTGCCATCTCTCCAAATCCGATTGCCAGACAGAATCTACTCCAAAGCAGAAATTTGGAAAGTGCCATTGTTGCTGTTCCATCCACAACATTAGCAGGACTCGATTAACAGTTAATCACCATAAATACATTTCTGGTAGTCTGCTATCCTAGCTCTATTGCTCAGGACAAAAATGAATAAATAAAAGATCTCTGACAAGTTCCTATAGTTTGGAGACTTGGTCAAAGATCTCCCTCTCTCTTTCTTTTTTTTTAGCCATGTTATAGCCTTTTCCCAATATGAGAAAAAGCAATCATCAGTAACTAGAAGAGTCTCCAGACTCAGGGATATGGTTATAATCGGGTCAGTTGAGCCTGCTTTCAGCTCATTCCACATCACAAAGCTGTCATAAGACCAATGCTTTCTTTGGAGCACATACATTCAAATGCCACCAAGTTGCAAGTCTGGGGCTACAAAAGGTAAACCAGTGTCAGCGAGCACATCGTGTTGCAAACGCATGGTAATAATTGTATAGACAGCAAAGGATTGCAATTCACTACCGTGTAGCAACAGATACATAAGGCAGATGCAAACAAGCTATTGTCACCCAGCAGAATTGGGAACCTGAGAGCAAAACTCCTAAGCTGTTCATTATCAGCCTAAATGAGCCCATTAGCCTTACATTAGACTTTAAAGAGAAAAGAGTGCGCCACTGAATTGTCAGGGATGCAAAATTTCCTAATGCAAGAGAAGAATCACCACAAATTCAAAAGCTGAGTCTTATTGTATCATCTATCTTATTTTCAATTTGGAAAAATTCATAATCCCAACATGGGTATAGCTTTTATGAACTTGTTAAAAGAGATGATAGAAGAAATATCTTAGCATCATTTCCATATTAACCCCCCCGCCCCCCCCATTAGGAGTACTGCTGAGACAAAATGGGATTTGGGAGAAGCTTGTTTGTTTCTGGTATATCTGGTGCTGATCAAAAAGAATCAAACAGAAAAGCAACCTATGGTAAAATTTTGAAACCTGATTTTTACCAGAAGATTATTTTGATTTTATTATGTTTGATGTTAGTGAGGGATAAGACAGACATGAAAGGTTTGGAGTATAGATTTTAGAACCGAGTGATGAGCAAAACTGACAATTCATATTCTTATCAAATCCTTTTGAATCTTACAAAATAGAAGTTTCCTTGAATTTTCTGACATCTTCACATCTCACCCTGCCCCAAACTTGGGGACTCATGAAAGACAAACATAAAAGTTGAAAGATAGTGGCAAGAAAAAATTTTCAGCTGCAGACCTATTTAAAAAAAAAAAAAAAGTCTTATTTGGTCGAGGCTGAAGGCTCTCTTTAATATAAGGTAGTTGGCCCCACAAGGGTATTTGACCTCAAATCTAACTATCATAAATAAGGAACTGAAGCAGAACGTAAATTACAAGGCTGACACAGAGCTTTTCTTTGCTAGTTTCAGGTCAAAATACGAACTTAAATCGGGAGAAAGTATCTGTGTTGTCTGAGAATCGGTAGTTCTTTTGGGTATCCAGGTAATCTCGAAAACTCTTTGAGGTGATTACTCTCAGTTTATTAAAAAGGTTATACAGCAAAGGAACACTTGATAGTCTTTACATGCTCTGCGATGGCTCACGGCTGTACTGTGGGCTCTTTGACTTGCTTCGAAAAAATAAAACCTTTTCAGCTCAAGGATGCCTTCTTCATCTTGTGATCACGTGGCCATCATTACCGCTATTATGACTACCGCAATTATCTGAATATTTAATAAATGTACATCTAATGAGCGACATTAGGCAGCGGAAGCATGAAAAACCTCTGCCTCGTTAGCCAGGGTCAGTTATCAGAGTTAATCAACAACTGACGGCTGAGGTTCGTTCCCAGTCCTATTGCATTAGCTCCATGGACACCATACGATTCGGGAAGATAGCCTCCTGTTCCAAGAGAGCTCTAAGGATATCATGGCTTCCCAGAACCGGGCAGGTGCTCTCTCTCGTGAGTCTCTATGCTCCTTCTCTACAATATTCCGTCTCTTCCAGAAAACAGTTAAGCGGTTTTAAATTGGGATCCTGAGGAAATAGCGGAGGGATTGACATGCAAGCAACCAACAGGGTGGTTCTTTATACCATGTCGTCTGGGAGGGGACTCTAGCTCTGACCATCTTCTTTCTGTAAGAACAGACTTCAAGGGCCTTAAGGACACTAAGGTCAAGTTTCTGACCTACCTTTTCAATGCGTTACACTATTTAGAGCACGATTTGGAACGCTACAGAAGTGTATGAAAAAAGAAGGCTGAAGGGGTACTGGCTTTAATTTTAATTTCTTCAGAATTAGATCACGTTCTAAAATCCCAAGTGTACACATTAGTCCACAGTGAGAGAAATAATTATGAAAGAGCTCCAGTCACCACTGCATATGGCCAGACTGTTTGCTAGAAGCAAGCATAGGTGACAGAGCAGAGAGAGGCAAGAACATTTTGTCCTGCATTAAGCCCTGCTTCCCTCAGAGGCTGTGTGTCAGACGCCTGGGACCCTGGTTCTTTGGGCGGGTGAGCCAATTAGCACATTCCCTAGTCTGGAACTGTAGTTGCTGCATCTGTGATCTGCATACTGATTCAGCTGAGATTTGACCTTCTGGGCGGAGAAAAACAAGAATCCCAGGTGAGAGAGAACGTTGGCCTAGATTTTCCTACCCTCGCTCCTCTATTCTTTATTTTCAGGCATACTGGCCTAGTAGTTTTTTCTGACTAACCCCGAGACCAGAAAACAGTCCTATTTCACTTGAAAATGTAGATCGGTCTATAGAATTAAAGCTATTAGAAATCACGGCTTTTACCTCCTTTGGCTAATGTCAAAAATGGAAAGCAGGTGGCTCCTTGTACTAGTGACACTCTTGGCCCACATGGGGGCAGTACTAGGTAGTCAAAAGCCTCCAGGAGCTGCCAGGGCATGCAGAGTCTGGCAGGAGACAAACTCTGAATGCATAAAACAGAATCAGGTTAGTTTTTCATAAGCACAAGATTCCTTAAAGCCAATCATTATAGTGTTCTAAATGTTCTTGCTGAAGGAACAAGGAAGGAAAGATGTCTACCAAATTTCCAGCTGCTGGTGCAATCACTTGCCACAAGATGTTGGGAAAATTTTGTCATCGATTACTCCATTTGACACTAGAGTGTCCTTTTAACATATATAATAACATGAAACAGACAAACCAACCATCTTTTGTCTGATTATCAAATAATATTCTAGGTTTGTTTGAAACGGGGGAAGCATATCTCAGGTGGAGATTTTCAGTTTCTTATTGTCTGATACGATGAGTCGCATTTTGATAAATTTTCAAATAAAGAATTTCTAGGGAAACTGGATAAGTAAGTATCCGTTCACAGCCAGTGGAAGTTTACCAGGGTATTTAGTGCCTGGAGGTTATTTACCAGGGTATTTAGTGCCTGGCTTAATAATATCGAACAGGTCTCCCTCTTGGATGGGTCTCTTTAAGTTAAAACTGCTACATAAACAGACATTGGTGTAATTATACATTCTTCTGGTCTGAAGAGTTTTCAGGTTTGAGAAAGGAAATCTTTTCTACCCAGACTCTCGAGATGGATTATTTTGGTTTCTTACAGGACACACTTTCGAGATTCGAGCCAAGAGGCATAATGGTAAGTTCAGCTATACTCCCACTGTACTGAAAGACACAAAGTCACAAAGCCATTGTCTCCTTACTCAGAGGTGAGACTACATAAAATAGAGTTTTTAGGTGGTGGTGTCCCATTTCAACCTTCAGAAGACGAACTGGGAATTAGCTGATGAGCTCTTACATAGGCCCTGTGAAAGCTATGGCAAATGACTCTTTATGACAGCGTGGGGCCCGGAGCTCTGACATAAGCTAGACTGCTCCTCAGAGAGGAGTCAAAAGACTCTCGTGGTGACATTGTGTGTGTACCGGACAGAAGAGAAGAGTATCTGCCCCTAATGTCATTAACATGGGCTTTGATCCCCTCTTTCCTCTCTGTGCTTACTTCCTTCTTTTCTTTCCCTGTCTCTGATCTTTCGGAAAAAACTAAACACTGAGTTCCCTCCATCTTCAGCCTTCACTTTATCCCCCTTTCCACTTACGCACATACCAGAGCATCCAATCACACCCAAGGAAATTGTTTTTCCCTGAGGGGATCATTTGGTACTCAAATGGCTATGGTTCCTACGTCAGAGCAACACGATTATTAGAGAAAATTCAGTTTTGCCTTTACATTCGTTTTCAAATCTCATTAGTACAAAGGTTATTTCTCCCATTAATTGGCTACTTAGACTAAGGTATACTAAAAAGCACATCTTTTGCATGTTTTAAAATGGTAGCTTGGGCTGGCATGATAGAAGCCAGCTCCCTGTCCCCTGGATGTTTTAAACATGGAAGAAAGCATCTGCCTTGCCTCCATCTGGGGTTTGGTAAATGAAATTTCTCAGGCTGATTTTTCTATTCTCTCTTAGAAAATGACTAAAATGGCCCTGGATTTGAACCTTGCCATAATGTTACCTTAGTGTCACCTGGCAAGTTGTGATAAGCAAGTGTTATACAAAATTTGCTGCGCCTACCCCAACCCTTCTGGAAATCCGTACAGGAGCTCCATGAACACTTAAGCGATAGTATGCCATCACTTTGTCTGTGTGACTATACCATTTAATGAGCATACAGGGAGGAGAATTGCATAGAAGATGTAGTGATAAACAACAGATTAATCTTTTTAATAACTTGGGGCTTTTGCTTGCTGGATTTTAATTTTCCCCTCTCCTAAAATACTAAGTAGAACGTATACCATGGTAACGTGGTTTCCTATTGCTTTGGGGATGAAGAAGACGGGATTAAGCTTAACCTACCGCTTTTCTCTTGTCAGGTCCCTCCGGGCACCCACGTTGCAAGCGCGTTCTTTGTGCTTTCTGTTCTAGCAGCACCCGACTCCCACTCCTTCCAACCCCGCTTACTTCCTCTTGCTAGTTCTAACTTGATCATTAGCAAGAGAGGGGAATGAATAAGAAGAGAAAGACAAAAAGTAATTAATTCACTGAAGTGCAGCTGCAAATGAATTTTTAAAATAAATTATTAATTTTCTCTTTAATATTTCTGCATTGATACTGCTCTGTATCTGGGGATTGGGAGCGAGAGCCGCTCGGCTCCACAGCAGCAATGCCCTGGGTAGAGGCAGCGGCGCTTCGCTGTAACGAGAATGCCTTGTGCTAACATGATATTTCTCTCGTTCATCAGCAACATGCCTTTAGCCAACAGCGTTTCAAACAAGAGCGGGTGTTTAAGTTTACGGTAGGTGGAGCAGGCATGAAGGATGGGGGCCGTTGCAATACAAGAGGTCGAATGCCTTATGTTCTGTATCTTCTGGTGTCAGCTCCCTAAAATACTGAAAGCAAGACAAAAGTGTAATGCGTCGGATGAGAAAAAGGTGACAGCACAAATCCAGAATCTTTTTGCTTCTGCGGAAGGGAGGAAAACAGTGCAGGATTTTGAGCTGGGGGGTCTAGGAGTCGATAGCTTGGAAGGAAGTCCTACTTGCGGAGCAAGCTGGGCGGAGACGGGAAACCGGTCGTAGGGCTGCAGCGCGCCGCCGCTGGGTCACCTCCGCCGGACCCGCATCTTCCGGCCGCTCTAACCCCAGATTACAGAGCGCACCTGCTTTCACTCCCTTTGCTCCAATCAAATGTTATCAGGAAATCTGCTTCTCTTGACCTGTGCAGCATATAGGTGGAAGGTAAACGGAAGCCTTCTATGGAAAAACTATTTTTAGTAACAAAAAGCAACAGTGCTGCTTCTGTGTTCAAAAATGTTGGCTCCAAATGGCAGAGGAATGATTGTTTCCACTTAAAGTGATTGATATGTCTACACACACTTGAGAGATAGAATTTCATTACCTATTCTTTCTGCGGGGACTGACTGACTACTGTTTCAAAGGAAATAGTGAACACATTTGTATAACAGAGTACCATTTTCTTCTGCGAAATGGAGGCAGGGATGGGAGGGAGACCAATATATTCCGGGAGAAATTGTGTTAAATAAACAGAACAAAGATATGGAAAGAGCGAAGAAACCACTATCACAGAAGAATGTTCAGTATATACAGTAATTGGGTTTTTACCTTTCGGTTCAATGACAGTAAAATACTTTCTAGCGGTTCACCTGCAGCAGTATTTATTTTTAAATTACCTGTAATGATTAAGCAGAGGGGAAAAAAATCAGGATTACAAAGGGCAACCTCACAAAAATCAATTTATTCCATAATAATACTTAAGAATTAATGCTTCCAATCTATGTGGCATTGGAAGACTTGGAAACTCAAGTTACCCGATATCTTACAGCTGATTTTTAGAAGTGAAAATTAAGAAACCCAATCTCTAATTTGGGGTCAAACATAAGGGAAAACAACTTAATGAGCTCTTAAAATGGTAATGTTCTTTTATAAAATAAGAAATACTCCTGCAACCTAAAAATCTGTTCTCTCTCAAATATTTTCCTCTAATGCTGTTTGGTTACCTCCTAAAGCCATTATTTCCAGCAGAGTCACAGAAATCCTCAGCGGTGTAGGCGGTCCCAGTAAATTTAGCAGCCAAGCCACATTTTGACATGTTAAGAATAGGCGTCCATAAATCTTCTCCAGCTTCTCCTGAGAAGATTAAATCTTTCTTTTCAAGAATTTGCTAAATGTCAGGAAATGTTGTAATGTAACAAATGACTTGTGGACAAGGCTGAAGACAGAGAAGAAGATAATGGAATCTCTTCGTTCAAGAGCCAAAGCAGAAGCCCAGGAAAACTTCTGGAAGTTCTGCTTGAGTTACTAGGAAAGAGAGAGGAGCTGGGGCAAAAGAGATCACTGTGCTGGCAGTCGCACGTGGACACGTAAGCAGGGGCATGTTGGAAGGTTTCTGTGTCAGGACCCATCTCTTTAAGACAGAGATGCCCTATGATAAGCCTTCAATTAAAGAGACCTTTACGGAGTCCAAATTTCACTGCTCTTTCTCACACATAGTCAGGCAGGAGAATACAGGACCATTTACTTTGTCCCCCAAGGCCACTTCAAACGTGTTTTCTGACCTTCCTCTGAACAGGAAGGGCTCCTTGTACTGGGTGATCTACGGAGAAGGCTTTATCCACTTCATACACACCTCAGTCAGTTTCAGCTGCTATAACAAAGTAGGTGGATTGGGTTGCTTCAAAATAACAAAAATTTGAGCCTGAGATCAGGGTGCCAGCAGGAGTGGATTCTGGTGAGAACCCGCGTGCAAGGTCCTGATTTCTCATCACGTCTTCGCATGGTGGAATGAAGCTAGCGCTCTCTCTGCAGTCTCTTGTAAGTCTGTTTCATAAGGGCGCTCATCCCATCCATGAGGGTTTCACCCTCGTGGCCTAATCATCTCCCAAAGGCCCCACCTTCTAATGCCATACTTTGGGGGTTAGGATTTCAACACATGAATTTTGAGGGGACACAAACATTTAGTCAATAACAGTATGAATGAGAGAAACCTAAACTGTCTGGCATAAGCAGATGAGGAATTTATTGAAGGATTACTGGACAGATAAGAGAATTGATGACAGGGTTGAACGGGCCCCAGGGAAGTGAGATCTAAAATTGCTCCAAGGGAGCCACAGGGAGGGGCATTCTCACCAGGACTTCCAATGGGGACGACTCTGCCATCAACTATTTCCCATGCTTGTGTCACTTCTCTCTGATACTTCTAAACTGATGATCCCAGTCAGATGATTCTGGTTTCAAAAGTTAATTTTCATCTTTCTAATTAGCCTTTGATCCTCTCCCCTGTATCTTACTTTTCCTAAAATAAGTTGCCTTTATAACTCACAGAAACTTAACTTATATTCTATTTGATTAGACACGTAGAGAAGAAGTAGTCTGGGAAAGAGTGGGGATGCTCCAGCAGGTACATACTGGCCTTAGCTACCGTGAAAACTGTCTCTACTATAGACAGAGCCACACGCATTAGACACATATATCTAGACATAGCTCATATCCTCTGGAAGACCCCAAAACCACGTGGTTATCCTTCTCTGGTACCTTTGAGTTTCTATGTTCTGACTACCTTAAAAGGTAGCCTTGCTATTTTAGATCATTCCGTTGCCAGGATGTCTATTTAACTGCAATCTATTGGTACTACTCTTTGCTAAAAGTCCCCCAAAGTGTGGTTATGTTGTGACCCTCAGCATCTGCGGTTTCAAGATTAATTTTTCAGGATATCACTTTGGACAATAAATGCTTTTTCTCCTCTCCAGGATCCTCCAACCCCATATGCCAAGCTTGACTCATAAAAAAAGGAGCTGTAACCTGAAGAATTAGTTTTTGAGAAAATATGTTTTCACCTAAGGAAAAATATATATCTCAGTTCTACTAGTCTCTGAGCTCCTTTTTTATTTGTACATCCCAGGAGAACCGAATGTGTGTTTAATATGTATCCATTGAATAAATAACTGGATAACTGAGTTACTTGTATCTGGCTATCAACTCAATCTCATCCAGAAATATTTAGAGAAAAAAAATTAGGGATTATCTCATTGAACCCTGTCATTTATTTTAAGCTTGGGGATAGAGGCCTGGGAAAGGAAAATGACTTATCCAAGTTCTAGATCTAATTAGTGGCAGGGCAGAATGTCAAGGTGAGATGTTCTGACTTTAAATCCAGGACTTTGTCCACTGTCATATCCAGGTAATTCATGGTAAGTTCTTAAAGCATGGCATCGTCCAGGTATGTGTGTTTTTTTAGTAGATACACTTGTAGACTAAAAACCAGGTAGTGTTAGAATACTACAGAGGCAGTCCTTGAGGTTGAGATTTGGGCCAGAGACTGCCTAACTACCATCTTAGCCTTGTAGGTGGTCGGAACAAGATGATCCATTTGCACAGAAGGGGAGAGCTCCTCGCTACCCTCCATCCTGCCCATAAGCTTCATTGTTCAGGCCTCAGACTGATACGGGGGAGTATTTCCTAGGATCGCCATGATAATGATACCCTTGTATGTATGAACGAGTTTGGCAACACCATAGAAATTTAGAGTGACTTTCGGGGGAGGAGGATGACCTTCTCCTTGTGGCTTTTGCCTCAGTGTTTTACCCCACTCAAAGATGGCCTGCTGCCCATTTCTAAGTTGTGAGAATGAATGCATGGAGACTAGAGAGCCAACCCAGCAGTGGCCTCTGCAGTGCTCTGGCTCATCCTCACGGTGGGGCAGTATCTCATGTTCTCTACCTGCCCTGTCTCCCCTCAATTAAAGTGTCTTCTCTGGGCCCATCCCATTAAAACAGCTAAAGACTCTTCAATTTAGGTTATATGCTGATGACTCACCATGATCCATCTCAGGACTGGGCCTTATTCTTGTGCTCCAGACCCACGTATCATATATCCTAGTAGACTTCTCTAACTGGGTGTCTCATAGACAACACAAGCTCAGTCTAAAATGGAATTCTTTTTATATCCTGCTCCCAAGCCAGACATCTGGGCCTCACTCTAGAATCCTCCTTCGACCTCATCAACCACATCCAGTTTGGTACTAAGCCACACGGATTCCAGCTCTAAAATATTTCTC
Organism: Ailuropoda melanoleuca; assembly: GCF_002007445.2. Classification (NCBI taxonomy): domain Eukaryota; kingdom Metazoa; phylum Chordata; class Mammalia; order Carnivora; family Ursidae; genus Ailuropoda; species Ailuropoda melanoleuca. The sequence continues at coordinate 4,671,262 of NC_048237.1, forward strand.
CAGTGTCGCCATCACCTCCCTACCTTGCCTTAATGACCTGCAGTTTGTCCCAGAACAACATCTTCCTGGCTGGCACCCCTGTGTCCCATCTTGACTCCCTCCAACCCACCTTCCACACTGTGGTCAAAGCTTTCCAAAGTAAGTCTGATCCAGAGACTCTCTGGCCTCCATGGTGCCCTGGCAACATGGTGCCAAGGGCAGCTTGGCCCTTCCATGCTTTTCCATCCAGGCCGGATGGATCTTTCATCTCACCACTCTCCTCGGGTCTTCCATAAGCAACCCACCAGAACGATTGTGTACCATTCCGTCTGCAATAATCTCCATCATGTTCCACGGCTCAGGACTCACCTACTCCATGCTCCTGCACCTCTGTCTTTTTATATACGGACATCCCATTGCCTGGAATGACCACCTGAGCTCTGCCTGCCTTTGTTGCCACGTGGCTTAAGTATCACTCTCTGTTGTTTTTTCCGATTCCTCTAGCAGTTTCCCACCCTACTTATACCTGAGTATTTCTTAGTCACCATGCTAATTATGTTACGCTGTCCATCTTGCTACTGGTATCATTTATTTCTTTTTTCCCAATGACTAGCACAATGCCTGGCACATACTGGTATTTGAATAATCATTTATGTAATAATGGGTGGCTTAAGTTTCACTTGTTACCATCCCAAACAATATGCATTAGGCTGCAAGGAATTCCTGAAATGATGCTTGGAGTTGTCACTAGGGTAAGGCAAAGAGGAAATATTTTGAGCCTGGCAGTAGTTTGGGCACGATGCCAGTTCTTATAGGCCAGAGACTGTCAAAGAAACCCATTCCTCTTATCGCTCTTACCTAGAAATCTTACACCAGAGACCAAAATTAATGACTAACATACGAATTTTGTCAACCATAACTGAGTGGCTGCAGTGTTTCTGCTGCTTGGCTTTGAAGCTGATGATACTGGGTCCCTTCCCTGCAAGGCCATGCATCATGCTGGGGCAGCAGGCCCACTCATCAGCTCCATTCCATGCATGATTTAACTGCAAGGTATGTTACCTGAAATTAACCAGAATCACATATAGAACAAATGGAATGCCACCTACAGGCCGGCAAACCTACCGAGGAGCCAGGTCATCAGCTAAACTTGAGCTCGGAATCCTCAAAAAGTGAACAGATTTGGTTTGAGCAATGGGTTTCAATGGCAGGCCTTCTCATCTGACTATGAAGTGGCTTCCTCAGAGTTCGGGTCCTGGCATAAGACAAAACGCTCTTCTGAAAGGAGATCAGGAATGTTTCTCTGCCCAGTGATTGACCTACCCTCCTCTTCCTTTCAAACTACCCAAAATGGGTTAGTTGAATAATTGTTTTTTTTTTCTTTCACTTTGAATGAACTTGCATGAGCCATGTGGAGAAATAATTTTTACCAATTACTTAAGGGAGGAAAAAAAAAAACACAACTATTTCTCTCCTCTGACCCTTTTTGGATTAATCATGCTGTGCTGGTCTGAGATCACCACGTCCACTAAACACCAACTGGCAACACGAGTTCAACCATCTGATCTGTGACGAGGAGGGGTTATTTTGAATCCTAAACCACACTTTTACCTTCACCAAACTCCAGGAGGTTAGAAATCATATCTGTTTAACTGTTTGATTTATAGTAACCACAATGCTCTGGGCAAATGAAACATTAAAAATTCATTTTGGAGATTATATCTTGTTTTCATTTTACAGTACAAGAGCAAAAAAAAAAATCTTGTTTTAAAATACCTAGCTTACTACTGGCTTAATAATATCCACTATTTTTTACATCAGCTCCAAATTAAGAAAAATGGAAAGCCAAATTACAATTGCATACACTGCTCATGGAGAGAGTTGTGTAATGACTCTGGAAAGCACAGCCCTGTGATCTTACCTGCCAATATGGAGAAAATGAAATGCGTAGGAACCTCAAGTCTGAATAGTCTAGGAGTTGCTCAGACATTCTTTGTTCTTATATTCACCTTGGAAAACTGGAGTCTGATAAAAAAAAAAAAAAAGACATATTCCTCAAAGAATTTTCATCAGGCCTACAATTTAGAAAATATTTTCAAGGCAATTTTCAGTACAACATTTGATACAAGAAACAATTCTAAACCCATTCTTGGCCCATGCAGTGAAAGTATGTCACCACCATTTGAGCCTGAACTGGAAGGATCATCTTCAATCTAATCCATTCTTTGTCATTGAAACAGTTGTAGGAAGCTCTCTTTCTTTTTCATCTGCTAAATGAGATCATCTTCACCCACTTAAGACATCTTGATGAAGTGTTATGGCTTTTAAGGAAATTTAAATATAGGAAATATATTTTTAAGAACGCTCTGAGAATGATTTTATGTTTTCTACCTAAAGATGTAAAATGATATTTAATTTTAGATTTGCGTTTTCTCCAAAAAAGTATTCAGTTCCCAAAATAGTATTTGCTGCTTAGAGTGGTGAGGTTATGGATGATTTAGTCCCTCTACATTCTAAACTCTGTAATATTTTGTTGTCTTTAGAATTAAAACGGATTTTAAAAATGAAAAGCAGCAAAGTATCTATGCAACACATATACATTGATATCTTTTCTAAAGCAGGCTCTGAAATTAACTTATAAGGAATAAGGAGTGGGAGAGAGAACAGACCAGTAAAGAGATGATGAGTATAGAAGGTGGAAAGTACTAGAAGAATATGCTGTCGTAGAGGGAGAAAAGACTAAACAGGGTTATTGCAAATTTCAGATGACAGGCAATTCTTTTGTTTAATATGTGCTGCAATTCTACCTTCAACATCTCTGTGATTAAAAGAGTTAATTTTTCTCGCCAGGGGAAATCTTTTCCTCCCAGGAAGAGTTAACCTGACCTCCCAGATGGACCTCATGCCTAGGAATGTGAATCTCAAGGAACCGTTCTCAACAATGGACGTTTCTTCCCCCGAATAAACACAGCTGTTCAGTGTCCACAGCCTTTCGCTCCGTGCTCATCTTTGTCTAACCCCTTACACGGCAGGCACTGCAGCAGCGGAACCAGGTTATGGCTTTCGGCTCTATCTGCCTTCCATCTACCTTTCTGTTACTAAGCTTCAAAGAGAGGTCTAATTTAAGACCTTCGGTGTGTTCAAATCTGTAGTTCCAGATAAGGATTCTCCCTCTTACATAATGCATTTTCAAATGAGAGCAAAAAGCCCACATCGGTGTTGGATTTCCACTGTTCAGCATTGAGTATTCGTGAAGCCTTAAAATTGAAGAAGGAGCACGGGGGTTGTGGCGGCAGTAATTAGTGCTGGTGGCAGTAAGGCTTGTAGCAGTGTTGATGAAAAGAAACCGTAATTTCTGTTCAACTCCTGAGGGTCTCCTTTCTGAAAGGAAGACTTGGTATGTTTCTTTTTCAAGCCTGGATCAAATAACTTAGGCAGACGCTGTGACAATACCATTTGCAGGAAAGGAACCTATGGTATGACTCACTCACCCACTAAAATGACGCCCTATCCACCTACTTGTTCCTTGCCTTTACATTCTGAGTCCTCTGAGTCAAAGCATTTGAAAATCAGTCTGCATGTCAAATCCCCCATGAAAACCTACTTGCAGACGTCTCTCCTGTTCATCCTTGTCCATTTCACCTTTCTCAGCATGGGCAGAGTTTGTAACAATTCAGTGATTATTTATGAACAAGGTCTACCTGCCTACATGTAACAGAAAAATCATTTTTTTCCCTCCAAGTTAATATAGGTAATGTGACTTGTTTCACTGCTCCATCATCCCACTCCTGAAACTCTGAGAGAAGTTTCCTCTACTGTCAGAATCTTAACAAATCCTCCAGTTCATCCCAACTTTTCTCCCTGAGAGCGTCTGCCGTGGAAGAGACAAATGTGCAGACCAAGGTCAGCAAACGGTCTTTTGCAGCTTTTACTCTATCATCCAAAATCACCTGATTTCATTTGCCTTTGAGAGTACTGGGAAAATTCTAGATCGGATGGAGGTAAATTACTTTGAAAGAATTAAATTGGGGGCTCATATCCTATCCGAATCCTGCAAATAATAAATGTACTGCTTGCCACGTACTAGGTTTGCCGAATGGATACTTGATCAAATTGCAGAGCTAATGTCTGGGATTATCTGGTTGTACATTATTTTATTCTGGAAAGTTTTATTGAACGTGGTGGAAGGCATAGATGCAATGTGCTGTGCACCATGACCTTGAATCCATCATCCTGCCTCCAGACTGAAGAGTAGTTTGGTCATTTTAGATAGATGGAAATTTACATTACAGACGTACTTCATCTTGCAAAGTATGTCTGATTCTAAAAAAAAGTATAAAAATGTCCTTTTATTTTGTAATGCTAGACACATTTTTAAATCAGAGAGAAACCAACTCCTTAAAATTATCCTAGAAATAACTCAACAATCCTGTTTACATGTGGAGACTGAAAACCAAATATATATTTTATCTAAGGTAAAGAGAATAAAGAATAACCCCCCCCTTTTTTTGACATGAGTTCAAAGGGTAGTTACAACATAATTACTCTTGCTTTCTTCTCTCAATACTAGACGATCTCTGCGAATCCTTTCTTCTTACTCATACTTTTCTAATTAATTGAACTCCCTTATTTATCATATATTATTTATGAATGTTATCATAACTTCAGGTTTTCATTGATTCCGTTGGCCCAAAATGGGAATATACCTGCCTTTCTATAAATCTCTGGGAATTCTCTCCTAGAAAAAATTCTAGATAGTAACCATTATTATTAGGAAGCTTTTCCCTCATGCATTACTTGATTCTGAACACATTTCACTGTGTCTTTCAGCAGAGGTGAAAACTAATAGGAAACCATAATTTATTGAATGAAAACAGTTCATTTATTTGAGGACAATTAACTAACCCCTTTTTAGTATTCTATTTTTCCAGTTAATTTATCTCAATTACCTTGCTTCTTTATAGATAACTTGTTGATACATTTTTGACCCCGAGCGAATGCTTATTAAACGGGATTGATATATTAGCATTATTTCTCTTTATCAAATACTTCCAAGATATTTTTTCCATGAATATTAACAAAGAATGAGAGAATAGGGCATTCACTGTCTGTTATGTATCAGCAACCTATCAGTTATATCGTCATATTTAATCCTCACAGTATCACTGTGAAAATGCTTCCGGAAGCTTTAAATTTTGAAACATGAGGATAGTGGGGTCCAGGAAGGTCCAATAGCTTGTCCAATGTCACACAGTTAATGAGAGGTAGGGACAAGATACAAATCCAAGTCTGACAATAACAAAGCCCATTATATTTCCAATACAACGCTCTGACTCACAGGCAAATGAGCCAGATAGAGCCTCTCAGGAGATGAGATTTGGAGTCTGGAAAGGTTAAAAGACATTTAGCGAAGGGCCACTTTCAAGCCACGGAGAGCCAGGTGCCATTCCTGTGCTCTGGACTTGAGGTCTGCCTTGAGTATATCCTTAAAGCCCAACCCTCTATAGGGAATTGTGCTTTCCCACCTGTGCATGAGAGCTTAGCGCTCAGGAAAGGTTCCAGATTGACATCTGGCAATTTAAAGTTCCCCTAGAGTTATATAGGATGAGAATCTGGCTTATATTTTCTTTTCCCTACATAGCAGCTCATAATGATTCGTCTGTCACTGGCTGTTAAAGTGGTTGGCAGGCCTGGTGTGTGCAGGAAGTCAGGGTGACAGAGCCAGGATATCTCAGTGGTTAAGGATGAGAGTAGAGGGCCCGAGCGCAGTCTCTGATTCCAGCTCTTGCTCTGGGCAGTCACTTAACTTCTCCCTGCCCAGTCCTCCCATCTGTAAAATGGAAAGAGAAATACTGATGAACGTCTCAGGGAAGCTATGAGGCAGAACCCATGCACGATTAACACGTAGTATTTGGGATATAGAAAGGGTAATGGAAAAGTTGAAAAGCATTTCAGTGTGGGATCATTTGGTAAAAATGTGATTAAAATTTTTACTATTTGGCAATCCTGGTGCAGCAAACCTTTAATATAGCATTGGCTATTATATGAAGCCAGCCTTTTAGGAACTCCTGAAGCAATAACTGCCCTGTGAACATTTTGTAGGGTAATAATGGAAATATGTCAAATGAAAAATGTCTATTAGGTGCTCCATTGCCCAGCCTTTCAGCAGGCTTCTTGAGGTCATATTCTATGTCTTCTTCATGGGTTGTATGTCCCATAGCGCATACTTCAGGACTTTATACCAAAGAAACCATCTGTTGAGAGTCAGTAATCATGATATGGTTCAAGGCCAAGAGAAGCTATAATGAAAGGTCCCTGGGACTAAACTTTAATTTTTAGGTAGGCTGGCTAAAAGCTTTGATATTCCTTGTGTTACTTGTTTTTGTTTTGTTTTGTTCTAAAAAGTACTTTACTTTGTAATTTTTTAATTTTAATTCCAGTAGAGTTAATATTAAAAAGGAATATTCAATTAAAAAAAATTTTTTACAGTTTTTTCAAGTGGATTTTTCTTTTTTTTTTAATTTTTTTTTNCCCCTCCCCTCTGAAGCCCTCAGTTTGTTTTCTCAGAGTCCATAGTCTCTCATGCTTCATTCCCCCTTCTGATTACCCCTCCTTTCTTTATCCCTTTCTTCCCCTACCGATCTTAGTAGTTCTTATGTTCCGTAGATGAGAGAAATCATATGATAATGCTAAGTGAATTAAGTCAAGCAGAGAAAGACAATTACCTTGTGTTACTTGGACATACTCCTTAAGTGCCAAATTGTTAAGAGCTTCCATATTTCTACTTTCCAATTTCTCTGGGCTCTCTAAATATGCAACTTGTTGCACAGGTGTATGGCTTGTGCCTACATCTAATACAGATTTACTTTACCCTCAAACTCATCAGAAAGTGACCATCCGTACCCATTTCAACCTGGGTGGAGTCCTCTTTCATAGGTTTGTTTCTCCCATCCATTTGACGAATGAGACTGGCTTTTGGCAAGATGTTGTTTTTATGCACTTGAGATCCTCTTTTCTTTTTTTTTTCTTTTTTTAAAGAGAAGTCATAGTAACGAGGGGAAAACACGTAAAGGCTTTTAAAGAAACCCTGCCATGGCCCAGAAAGGTGTTATGCAGTACTTTGCTCTAGAGGGGGGTGAGGGGCAGATCACCAGCATAGGTATGACCTGGAAGCTGTAGACAGTCCCACCCAGAACTTCAGAATCAGAATCCTCATTCTAACAAGAGCCCCAGGTAATTTGTATGCACATTAAGAGAAGAGGTGGTCTAGGACCTAGGTTTTAGGATAATTAGAAAAGGTTAAGATTACAGTTAAAAGCCAAGTACACTTGCAGTTAGCAATTGGTATTGGGTTCCACCATTTCTCATATAAAAAAAAATTTGTCCATTCTCACTATCCAAGAAATTGTGAGGAGTCAGAAAACTAAGGAGGCATGAAGACTGAGTCTTCCCTCCTACACAGTTATGAAGACAATCCCCCTCCCCCATCTCCCTGTTTCTGCTCTGATACTTGAAAGTTTCTCCATCCATACCTGAGACTATCGTTCCTTCTTTTCTGGGTAAATAACAGGTCAGTGTGTCTCCCTAGCCTTCAGTACACTCTTCCATCTCACCTGCACCAAACTGACAATTCTCTGAAGAGCTCAGACTAGTTTTCTTTATAAATAACCCTGAGTCCTTTAGACTTGTCATAAGAGGAGGGAGAAAGAAGCAATGAAAGTCCCTAACTAGCTTACTTTGGCTCCTGGATGCCAAGGCACATGTTACAAATGACACGACATCTCTGCTCAGGGCCTCGGTGTGGAAATTACTCAGCAGAGCAGACATGGGCCTTTCTGTTTTACTGCCAGTTATGAGCTTGTGAATAGCACACCACACTGCCCTGATTAGTGGATGCTTTCACTCCCTCCTCATAATCACAGGGACTGGAGCAGAATGATAAGAAGGGCTTCCATGATACAGTTGGTGGCGTAGGGCAGCCCTCTCTCTCGTCTCCTCCTCTGTTGTGTTTTTCTTAATGCAGACAACCCTTTGAAGTGTGATTTTTTGGTTTTGACCCACTCACCTGAGCCATCAGAAGCTACACATTTCCCTTATCAGTATCCTGACGGAGGCTTGAGAACACCCATGGGAGAGCGTCAATGTTCGTGCACAGCTGTTGGGTTATACCGTTCCCTGCTGCCTACCAGGAAATGCTGATTCTCCTATCGTGCTGCAATGAGTAATCACCTGGATTTTTATGAGAGGTTGATCTTCAGACCTTGACTAACTTTTCTGAAAAGACTGAGGGAATTTGTCGGTTGATTAAGAGTCCAGTTAGTATTGCTAAAGGATTTCTTCTGGAGAGCTCATCCAAGACTTCCACTCTGTTCTTTTCTCTTTTGAGTATGCGGGCAAGGGCGGATGAGTGAGCAGGAGAGGATGTCTGGGCTGGAGCTCATAGAGCTCAGGTGTGGATGACTCATTTTCTTTGGATCCCCGTGGTATACAGTTCTGACTCTCACCTTCCTTCCCTTACTGAAGGGCATGGAAGGAAAACAAGCGGCGAGTGGCTGCATTTAAGTTCTGATAAGAGGGCACAGATGCTGTTTGGTAATGGAACATTTACCCAGGCTGTGTATGTGTTGAACTACCTTTTACACGGTGTCAGACTATTGCCTTTATGATAATGAGCATCTAAGTGACCTTAAAAACACGCACATCACAAATGTGATCTTTTAATATGTAAATCTCTCTAAAAGCAGAAATAGTACTTGAGTTGTTTACAATGATGAAGACTCACTTTAAACCAGAGAAGAAAATTGCTTTCATCTTGAATTGTTAACAGTGATCAATTGGTAGTGGTGCTTGGAGTCCTGTGTTGAGAAGAATATTGAAGCAACCTCAGGGCTCGATGGAAAAGAACACCGTGATAAATTACATAAAAGGCAATGGAAGCATTTGTACTACATGCTTTCTCTATACCATTCATACATATTTTAATGGTAATTCATTGCTGTTTGGAAGGAAAAGAAAACCTCTAATAGCTGAGAGAGGGCTAGCTCAGATCAACTCATAGGTGCTTTCTTATTTCAAGATAGGAGGTTTAGTGGATATACCAAAGCAGCTTGACTGGATAAATGCAACCAGTCTATTCTGACTATACTATACAGTTCAAACATTTTAGGGCATATATAGTGTTTAGAATACTATATACTATTCTTTTTTGGTTCTGTTCTCATATTTCCCTGGATTTGATGTTGCATGGCTTGGGTTAAAACTCAGGCTAAAACCGCTTGACTAAGGGCCAGTCCCTCAGCTTCTCTGAGCTTCAGTTTCTTCCTCTGACTGCTGATAGAAAGAACACATGAGAAAAGATATGTCAATGAAGTCACAGTAGGAGTCACTAGATGTGAATAATCTCAAAGGACTTGTAAAATGGGAAAGGGGAAAACCAGGATGGAATTCACATGAGTATGTCATAGATAACTGAATAAATGGCAATTATATCTGAATACTACTAGTCTCCTTATAAAATGGATATACTTCAATGTCAGAATATATGGGAAGGCAAACAATTTTAGTTGCAGAATGCGTATGAAGTATTTACTTATTTATTTTAAAGATTTTATTTATTTATTTATTTATTTGAGAGAGAGAAAGAGTGAGAGAGAATGAACGAACAGGGTGAGGGGCAGAGGGAGAAGCGGACTCCTCACTGAGCAGGGAGCCGAATGTGGGGCTCGATCCCAGGACTCCAGGATTATGACCTGAGCCAAAGGCAGATGCTTAATCGACTGAGCCACCCAGGCACCCCGAGTATGAAATATTTAAAAAGAATATGTACAAACTGAGGGCTTCAGAGGAAGGGGGGTGGGGGAATGGGATAGACTGGTGATGGGTAGTAAGGAGGGCACGTATTGCATGGTGCACTGGGTGTTACGCAACTAATGAATCATCGAACTTTACATCGGAATCCGGGGATGTACTGTATGGTGACTAACATAATATAATAAAAAATCATTAAAAAAAAAGAATATGGACATTTATGTGTTGGCTAGGTACCTCTAATGATGGGAACAGATTCACATAAACATTACTCTCTAATATTTCTAAGTAAATATGTGATTCTCGGGAGTCACGCAGAGCTTGACATGGTATGTCTTTTCTTTCAATGTGTCGTGACATAGCCTCTCTTCTAGTTTATGGTGAACAGACACGTAAATGTGTCTGTATTTTTTACATGACTGGATAAGTTGGCAGTGACTGGGGTAAAGTGAAAGATCATCTGCAAAGTCAGAGCAATGGATATGGTTAAGTTTATTCAAACAAACAAAGATAAAGTGAGAATGAGGAAAATTTAAACATAGGTTTTATAAAACAGGTATTTCCTACTTGATGATAACTAAAACCTAACAATGGTGGGAAGAGATTGGTAGTGTCTATCCAGGGACGCACAAGCTTGATAACTTTCCATACACTGTTTCTGCTGGTAGATCATCTCAGATTCTGTTTTGTTTTTGTTTTTTTTTTAAGATTTATTATTATTTATTTATTTATTTATTTGAGAAAGAGAGTGAATGAGAGAGAGAGAGAGCACAAGCCAGGGAAGAGACAGAGGGAGAAGGAAAAGCAGACTCCCTGCCGAGCAGGGAGCCCAACACCCAATATGGGGCTGGATCCCAGAATCCTGGGATCATGACCAAAGGGAAAGGCAGACACCCCACCAACTGCACCATCCAGGTGCCCTGATTCTGTTCTTTTTAAAAAGGCCTGCCCTTAGGGGAAACTAGTTAATGGGTCCTAATTTGCATGAGTTTTATCAGAGCCTAACTAACCTGGGGGAGGGGAAATACTCAACTCCAGGCAATTCTATTCATCCTGTCCCACCTAAGTGGGGAGCGGAAAAAACAAAACAAAACAAAACAAAACTAAGAGACCTTTGTGAAATTCACAGTCCAGAGGTATAGTCTCACCGAAAGGAATGGTGGGAAAAATTTCTGTCACCTTAATGGTAGATCAGCACTGTTGACCAAATGTACTAGTTGTTATATTCACTACCACACACTTAAGGTTAAATTATATATATATATATAATTATATATATATAAATTTTATTAAATCTCAACCTATGAATACACATCTGTTTAAATCCACAATTATATGGTCAATTAATCTTTGACAAAGGAGGAAAGAATATCCATGAGAAAAAGACATTCTCTTAAACAAAAGGTGTTGGGAAAACTGGACAGAAACATGCAAAAGAATGAAATTGGATCACTTTCTTTCACCATACACAAAAATAAACTCAAATAGATTAAAGACCCAAATGTGAGACCTGAAACCATAAAAATCCTTGAAGAGAGCACAGGCAATAATCTCTCTGACATTGGCTGCTGCAACATTTTCCTAGATATGTCTCCTGAGATAAGACGAATAAAAGCAAAAATAAACTATTTGGGACTGCATTAAAATAAAAAGCTTCTGCACAGTGAAGGAAACAATCAATAAAACTAAAAGGCAACCTACTGAATGGAAGAAGATATTATACAACTCAACAGCCAAAAAATGGATTATCCAATTAAACAATGGACAGAAGAAATGAACAAACATTTATCCAGAGAAGACATCCAGGTGGCCAACAGACCCACGAAAAGATGCTCAACATCATTCATCCTCGGGGAGATGCAAATCAAAACCACAAGGAGATATCACCTCACACCTCTCAGAATGGCTAAAATAAAAAACACAAGAAACAAGTGTGGGTGAAGATGTGGAGAAAAAGGAACTCTTGTTCACTGTTGGTTGGAATGCAAATTGGTGCAGCTGCTGTGAAAAACATGGAGGTTTGGAGTATGGAGTTCCTCAAAAAATTAAAAGTAGAACTACCCTATGGTCCAGGAATTATACTACTGGGTATTTACCAGAAAAATACAAAAACACTAATTGAAAGGGATATATGAACTCCTATCTTTGTTGTAGCATTATTTACAATAGCCAAACTATGGAAGCAACCCAAGTATCCATCAACAGATGAATGGATAAAGAAAATGTAATGTATATGTATGTATACACACACACACACACACACACAGACACACACATACACACACACACACACACACTGGAATATTATTCAGCCAAAGAATGAAATCTTGCCATTTGCAACAACATGGATAGAAGTAGAGAGCATAATGCTAAGCAAAATAAGTCAGAGAAAGACAAATACCATATCATCTCACTCATATATGGAATTTAAGAAATGAAATAAATGAGCAAAGGAAAACAAGAGAAAGAGAGGCAAACCAAGAAACAGGCTCTTAACTATACAGAACAAACTGATGGTTACTAGAGGGGAGGTGGGTGGGGGGATGGGGGAAATAGGGGATGGGGGTTAAAGAGTACACTTATCATGATGAAAAATAAAATAAAATAGAAATAAAAGAATGCACATCTGTTGAATATTTGTGTCATGAAATGAGAAATGTGAAAAAATATCTTTATTACATATTAAAATACCATGGCTGCCTCAAGGAAAAGCATGGGCATAGTTGGTTTTGTGGGTTTTTAAATTTTTTTTTTTTTTTTGGACCTCTACTTGTTTCTTTCATGATGCCTGAAAAGCCAGGTAAAAGAGACTATACTGTTATTCGTACTGGCATGGGTATAGTTTTTGTTTGAGTTGCAAGGTGAACTAGCCACCCTTCTCATGGAATACTTTTTTTTTTTTTTAATTTCAAAGAATGACTGACAGACACTATGGTTGCCAGACTTATGTATTTGGCATTCATTTTCCTAAAATGAATAAGTGAGTTTGTGTCTTCAAGGAAAACAACTTATAGTATTTGTTGCAGGCTGTGAAGTGCATGCTTTCGTGTAATAATTACAATTGTGGAAAAATTTTATCCACCATCATGAACTTGGCAGATTCGCAAAACACTGCGATTTTCCTGATGAGGCTAGTGGTGAAATCAGTAAGTGCGATATGATTGTTTGATGTTGTGTAATAAAAATGTATCAACATTTGGAAGGCTTATATAACGAAAAATTAGATTTTACAAATAATAAATGTTATGCATGGGTAAAAGGTCCACACAAAGTGCAAGAGAGATTAATGAAGTTTAAGGTAACAGAGTACAAAAGGTTAATTAACGTGGTTTCAGAGTCCCCATTGCAACTAACCTTTAAGAAGCAGCAACTTGTGTTTCCATGTAGCATCAAAGAGCAATATCCACGAATATATGAAAAGGTTATGAAAATACTCTTCTCATGTCCGGTTACATGTTTATTTGAGGCCAAATTTTCTTCATATGTTTCAACAAAAGCAACATATTGTGTCAAATTGAATGCAGAAGTGTTGTGAGAGTTCAAAGGTCTTCTGTAAAGCTGGACACTGGAATGTCCAAAAATGCGAAACAAGGTCAATCTCATTTTTTTTTGTTTTGGAAAATATTGATTTTCAAATTAATTCATTAACTGAATTCATTAATTGAATATATCCTATAGTTGTATATTATTGTTATTTTATATGCATAAGTAAATAGCTTTAAAAATTTCTCAGTATTCATTGCTAATTTAGTAAATAGTGATAGATACAACTCCCATGGACAAAAGTGCTTTGGTGTCCTCAATGATTTTTAAAAATAAAAAGGGCTCTGGGAGAAAGAAATTGGAGAAGGATTAGCTATCCTTTAGGTTAATACTTCTCAAAATGTATTCTTCAGCAATCTTCTTCATTAATATCTCGATTTCTTTCTAAAAATTTCATTTCCCCAACCCAAGATCTACTGGATTAGAATCACTAGATGGGGCCAGTAAATCTGAATATCAAATAATCTCTGCCAGATGCATTTTACGTATAACAAATTATGCCGTCTTGTACTATCAACGGGAGACTCGCCATACTTTCTAAGACATAGCGATTGATTGAACAATAGTCTCAGCTCATTGTGAGTACTCGTCTCTCAGCCTCACTGCTCTGTAACCTCACTTCTCTCCCACAGGTAAATGGTAGATTTCATTTTATCACAGCTGGTACGCAACCGTCTGCACTTAAAAGCTAGATTCTAGTCTTTTCTCCTTCACTCAAGTACACCCTCAGTGCACCCGCATATAATGTCCCTGTGTCCATGAATACTCTCAGAAGCGACGTAGTCTAGGACAGAAGAGGGGAAGACCTAGGAGGAACTGATCGCCAGGTCTTTGGGATGATAATTTTCCTTGGAATATGTTGGCCAAATTATTGACCCTGCCATGGGGGATGAATCTGGTTACTCGCAGTGAGAATAACTGGGTTTCTCTTTTCTTTGGATTTTTTTTTTTATTGTGATGAAAATATACAAAACAAAATTTACTATTTTAGTCATTTTCAAGCATGCAGTGGCATCAAAGTGATAGGTATGAAGACCTCCCTCTCGTGGTAAATGCAGAGTTAAATCCTTTTTAGAAGTGAAGAATTCAATAAAATCTCTTGTTACCCATACTAAGTACTAAACTTAAAGCTCCAGACTTTCAATTGTCCAGATGCATTATGGATTATATGTTTTAATATATTAGCCCATTATATATTTTATTATTTTTGGCCAGGGAGAACCGTATTGTGTGTCCCTGGGCAAGTCCTAGAATCAGAGTTATAAATCCAGATTTAGAAGGGACCTCAAAAGCAAACTCATTTAATTACCCATCTGAAAATTGGATCTAGCCAAGAGAACTCACCACCCATAGAGGCAGAACATTTCCTGTTTAGACTACCCAGATTGTTAAAAAAAAAAAAAAAAGTTATATTACATGAAAATCTCGCCTCTGTAACTTCAAAACGTCAGTCCTAATTTCACCTCTGAAGAAATAACGAAGAGAACTACCATGTTTTCCCTTGGTCTTTCTCCAGGCTCAGTATCACTAGGACTGTCTGATGTTCATCCTGGGATAGAGTTTAAAGCCTTCCGCATTCTTCTCTGGAATAAATTTTAGTTTGTCTCATCTCTTCCCCAGGAGATTTTGTATCAAGAGGTGTAGGTTATTCTTAAGGTCAGAGAGGTGAGCTTGGAGGAAAATGTCTGACCAGCTAGATTAGAGCCAAACAGCCTTCATTCAGAATACCATAATTATATGAATGCAGCCCAAGGCCGTGTGTGTTCTTTTATCAGACACAATACACGGCAAGCTCATAGTAGTGTTATTGTTATAAAAATCTATAAAAATAATATTCACATCTTTCCCAAGCTGTTCTTTCACAGCTGTTACTTTTTTTTTTTTTAAAGTCTAAGATCAGGCACTTGCATTTCTACTAAATTTTGTTGACCTTAGCTTCTGTTCCAAGATGTTAGTATCTTTTTGAAATCTGATTCTACTGTACAATATATTTTCTATTCCTTATGGCATATATCACTTGAAAATTTGATAATTATGCATTCGATATTCTTATCCAAGTAACTGACAAAATCTGTGAGCAGGACCAGGCCACTGAAATGGAATTCTTTTATACTTCATAGAAACCTTCTTCCAAATTGACGGAGATTATTGTAGTCTGCATACCTAAGATTCAATCAGCCAGATTTTTTCTCCATTTAATCTGTAAAATATCATGGACATTCTTGTCGACTGCCTCGATGAGGCTAGTTGATATCTCTGGGTTTTATTTGCCCCCAGCAATTTAATAGAAATTTAAAATGCGTCACCTCTTAGGAGCAGGGTAAGTATTTATCAGATAAGGTCAATTGAATGCTTTAAGTTCCTTGGAGGAAAATGGGCTATATACTTACGATTATCAAGAATAACAAAATAATTTGCTTGGGAGAATCCTAATCCTTCTGTAACCATTCTCGACTACTGGGTAAATGACTACTTAAGACAAGGAGACTAAGCTGATACAACTCTGAAACTCACATTGTGACGAGCAGATTTTGAACTTGAGGGTTTTGTGGGTTTTTTTTTTTTTTAAGATAAAGGATATTTCTTTTTTGTAAAAGAAGAAAAGAAGACAATGGGGAGCAACTGTTCATTATTTTCTCATCCGTCCTTCACTTATCCTTTATGCACATTTAGATCAATTGTTGCTAGTACGTCTTCACGGAAGGAAAAAAAAACACAACAGAAAAGACCTGATTTTCAGGCTCAAGTGACTCATCTAGTTATAAAGACTGGGAGAGCAGGCCTTACAGCCGAGAGCTTGACAGATCCTTTAACTACTGGAGTGTGCTTTAGATTTGAAGGCCGAAGTTCTTATGAATTTTTCCTGGTCCACTTAACTGCATCATCTAAACTTGATAAAAATGACCTTACAATGGCAGTCATTTTCTTGAAAATATTAGGATGTGCTGGAAAGCTACTGAGAATAGAAGGAAGCAAGCCCTTAATGGGCTGGACGATTATAAAGGCTATGAGTTGGTTGAGGGGGGGAGTGCTCTGCTGTACAGAATTGGAATCAATTATAAACAAACTCCCTCCTTCCAGGTCTAGGAGCCCAGAAACCCCTTCACACCAGACTAAGGATGCCAGGAAAAATCAATAAGCTATTGAATTGGGTTCTCTGGGGGAGAACACAGTGTATTTTGTAATTTCAAAATAGCCCTTTTATTAGAGAGCTGAAGAGGGCATAGCAGACATTACATTTCTATGAAATATAAGCCAGGCAACATTCAGATCTGTTTTAAAATTAATAGAGCTTCAATCTTTTTTATTTTGTCAATAGATTGAGTTGTGACGCCTGCTAACTCTGTCTTCATTCTGATTTAGTAAGCATTTATTAAGAACAGTTTTATATTTCTCTAACTGCGTCACCAAAGCCTCTGTCTTTCCCCTGGACATTAAATTAAGTATAAAATGAATTGCAGCAAAGCTAAATAAATAGATCCTTAATTTTCCCAAGCAACATACATATGTATACAAAAATAAACGTTATGGTGTTGGGCTTTGGGACCAGAGAAAAGGTGGCTTGTATAGGTTTAGTTATCAAAATCCACAGCATATAGGCTGACAGCTTTTGAAATACATAAACTGTTTCTCTCTCTCCTGTTTCCATAGCAACAGAGTGCACAAAGCCTTAGTTTTTGCACATAGAGAGAAAAAAAATTGGGAACGGAGTCTGGAATTGTCTGGAACAAAAGAAAAATGTAGCAAATGGAAAATTAAGCATCTCTAGTCCTCCAGAGCCTCATACTTGCTCATGGCCCCTTGGTGTTATTATTCACAATATGCCCTGAAATGCAATGTTGGGGTAGCTTTGAAGAGTCTGGTCGGGACCCGAAAGCTGAGAGCATCTCCACCTCACTTCTGCTCTGCCGCCAGGAGTCTGTTCGGATAACTCACTGCCACCTTCGTCTTGGGAAGTTTCGCTATGACGCCCTCCTTCACGGCATTCTCTCCAGAGTTGTGTCGAGCAGCTTTTGTCTCCTAACAAGACTTCAGGTTGAATGTTAAGATCTCTCCATTTTCTCTTTTCTCCCTCAGTTCATTAACTTGAAAGGGCCAACAACAATGCACTAAATTCAACAGATCATGGGAGGATGTGACATATCTTCTAAGGAAAGGTGTCACAAAGCAAGACATGGAGACCAACAAAGCAACCAGATCCTAAGGAGAACCTGGGATTCCCCTGTTGGGCCAGGGTTGGAAGGTCCGTATCAACCCTGAATGGGTACACGTCATTTATTGCCACAGATCCGTGTGTTTGTTCAGTGGTTTCCTTCAAAGGGGTTCATAACCATTTCTCTGAGTTTGCCTTAGATTTTATCCCCACGGAATGATGATCTTGGCCAGATGCATATATGGAAAATATAGCCAATACAATAAATATTTGATCAAACCTCCTTCCTTCAGGTACAAGGAAAAAGTTCAATAAGCCGTACCAATTTTCTTTAATAAAAAACGGAGCAATTTTTTTTTTACTTTATAATGAAAGAAATAAAACTTAAAGAACCTCTTATAAATGGAAATGAGCATTGCCCANGAAAAAGTTCAATAAGCCGTACCAATTTTCTTTAATAAAAAACTGAGCAATTTTTTTTTTTACTTTATAATGAAAGAAATAAAACTTAAAGAACCTCTTATAAATGGAAATGAGCATTGCCCAATTCCTAATATTTCCTTTTGGCCTGGGACCCTGAAAGCAGTGTACCTCATTCATTAGCCTGTAGTAACTAGCTGATAGTTACTTTGGTAGTGACAAATACGTATCATAGTCTCCCTTGCTACTCCTTTAATGACCAAAAACATCTATTGGTGCTTGTCCAGTGGCGGGCAAGTTCTGAATGGTACAGCAAAGTCCTCAAGACGAGGTATTTGAATTGTTTTCGCTTGAATACTCCTGGAGCAAGAAGTGAATTGCTAGTCCTTGCTGGGGAAAAAAAAAAAATGCATGTAACACTGCAATCAGGAAATTTAATGGATGCTATTGTGGCTCTTGGCACTCTGTACAGGGTTCTCATAGGGATTTTTCTAAATGCAGGACATGCCCTAAATACATAATGACGTGATGAACTGGACTAGCTCAGATGAAGTCATTACCGTCTATTTGTAAATAATAAACCTTTTAAAGAAGCATATGAATGAAAACATATTTAACCAAGAGACGACAATGGCTCCTAAGGGGCTTTTTGGTTTGATTGGGAAAATAAATAGAACACGCTTTCTAAAATTGCCGAAACATATATTGACCTGCTAGACCACAAGGCAAAATCACTAGGTTCAGAAAACTTATATTTAAAAATAAACAAAGAAAAAAAGTAAACCTAAGTACAAATCCTCTTGAAGAGGTAGCTCTCGGAAAAGGAGTTTTAGAAGTTTTCAAAATTTTATAATCCTGCAAACATGTTCTCTTTTGACTTGCTGAATGGATTTTTGCTAGAGATGGAAGTAATCTATGGCAGTCTGTCCTCAAATAGTCAATGTTCTTTTCTGGCAGTCCTTGCTGTTTCTCCTGCCATAAGTTAATATGAGCCGACAAAGAACTCTTTTTTTTTTTCTTTTTGCTAACCTCTCACTTTTCAATTCTTGAAATAATGTTTTATCTCCTGTGCTGAAAGCAAGACCAAAGGACTCCTTGTGAGTTGATGTTGCCCGTATACCCAGCTACACACCTAGCCCTCGTTCTTTGAAGCATTTAGAAGAGGTGAGACTCAGTTCACAGTCCTGGTTTTGCTGGAGTCTCTCAGCCTGAGCGTGGTCCTGTGGCACTATTAGCCTGACGGCAGGCTGTCGTGAACCTGCTCCTGGGAGGATGAGGTAAGTCTGAAACTCTACTGACTTTCATTTGGCCCAGACCCCATCTTGTCATGTCATGGCTGACTCTGGTTACAGCCTTCTCATTTCCGGCTATATGAATATCATCCGTTCAGTCATCCTGCAATGCTTAAACACCCTCTCCCTTTCTTGAGCTCTCACATCATACTTTCTTCTTTGTATTCTTTAGTGATTTTAAAATTGCTCACCTGGGTGGGCCCATATTATTCTTTTGTTGTCATGATCTGTTCCCTCCGTTCTTCTTTTCCCAGTCTTTTTAACCTCTCTCACATCCTCAGGGAAGTGGCTGGAAATTACTTGTGCTGAGAATCCAGAAGGTAATACTGCACTGTGGGCTCAATTGCATGCAAGTCAGAGGAGAAATCTAAAAACTGTGTTCTATTTTACTCTCTGATTTTCACCACTGGATATCTCATTCTCCTATAGACTTCCTCAGTACTTTTTTTCTTTCTTTATTCCTATTTCAGTACCTTCTCTTAAAGCAGTCCTTGAACCTCCTGAAAAAGTTAGCTGCTCCTAAAAGTCCCTTACACTTTCTTCTTAGAAGTCTTACTAAGAGGGGCGCCTGTGTGGCACAGCGGTTAAGCATCTGCCTTCGGCTCAGGGTGTGATCCCAGCGTTATGGGATCGAACCCCACATCAGGCTCCTCCGTTATGAGCCTGCTTCTTCCTCTCCCACTCCCCCTGCTTGTGTTCCCTCTCTCGCTGGCTATCTCTGTGGAATAAATAAATAAATTAATTTAAAAAAAAAAGAAGTCGTACTAAGATTCACTAATGTGGTTCTTGTGCTCCTGTACCTGCTTTTGGCTGAATGCTTTCATGGAGGCTAATGTTGAACATGACCCATTCGACCCTTTTTTNAAAAAAAAAGAAGTCGTACTAAGATTCACTAATGTGGTTCTTGTACTCCTGTACCTGCTTTTGGCTGAATGCTTTCATGGAGGCTAATGTTGAACATGACCCATTCGACCCTTTTTTTCCTCCTCTAGAAATACAACCCAGTTTTCAAGAAAGATCTTCACGGAAACAAAATATTGTAAGCAATACTATTGTTGAGGCTATGGGCCACCCACTTGGTCTCTTCAAAGCCTCACCAGCAATACTCCTTGGACATCTACACTGAGCTCTAGGTCTTCCAGAATAGTGTCTGAAAAATGCTGCTGTGAACCATAAAGTGACTATGGATTAGTCCAGTAGAGTATTAATCAAAATCTAGGATTCCATAAATAGAATTCTACTACCAGTCACTCCCTAACCCACTCCTGCTGCCATTGTGCCCTTAGCAGCTCTGACCTTGGTACCCCCACCTTTCTGTGGGGGGGTAATGTGCAAAAGCTACTACTGTCCCGTGTCCAGGTTACTGATCCATGAAGTCCCTCTCACAAGCCATTCATGGCTCACCAGCCACTGGCTGCCACATATCCAGTCACTTCATTTGTCGTAATNCCACATATCCAGTCACTGCATTTGCCGTAATGCAAATGATATCTTAATGATTTGAAAAACTGAATATGGTTTCTGAATTGTCACAAGGAATTTATTGTTTTGGGAAGCGCTATCTTACTCAATTATAAAAATAACCATAATTTTTCCTCCTCACTGGATATTCTCTGTGATGTCACTCTCTTGGCTGAGTTTACTCAGTGAAGGGCCAGGAAGGGAAATACAGTAGAGAGAGGGAAACCGTACATTAAAATCAAGGCATCTCTTAATACATTTACTTTCTGACTTTAGATTCTTATCTGTCGTTTTTTCTTTTTGTTTTCTAAGATTTTATTTATTTATTTGAGAGAGAGAGAGAGAGAGAGAGAGAGAGGACAGTGAGGGAGAAGCAGGGAGGGAGAAGCAGGGCTCTGCTCAGTGGGGAATCCAATGCAGGGTTTGATCCCAGGACCCCCAAGATCATGACCTGAGCCGAAGGCAGTTGCTTAACCAACTGAGCCATCCAGGTACCCTTATCATTTTTTTCTCGATTAATTTTCTTTTTTTTTTTTTAAGATTTTTTATTTATTTATTTGACATAGAG
>NC_048237.1:4692556-4860384 GCF_002007445.2 Ailuropoda melanoleuca
TGATTAATTTTCTTTTTTTTTTTTTTTAAGGTTTTTTTATTTATTTATTTGACATAGAGAGAGACAGCCAGCGAGAGAGGGAACACAAGCAGGGGGAGTGGGAGAGNCGATTAATTTTCTTTTTTTTTTTTTAAGATTTTTTATTTATTTATTTGACATAGAGAGAGACGCGAGAGAGGGAACACAGCAGGGGGAGTGGGAGAGGGAGAATCAGGCTCCCAGCGGAGGAGCCCGATGTGGGGCTCTATCCCAGAACGCCGGGATCACACCCCGANTATCCCGGAACGCCGGGATCACGCCCTGAGCCGAAGGCAGCCGCTTAACGACTGCGCCCACCCAGGCGCCCCTCAATTAATTTTCTTTTTAATTGTCATACACTAAAATTGACTTCTTGATTTACAGTGTTACAAATTTTTAACACATGTGTATGTTTGTGTAACCACTACCACAATCAAGACCTGGAACTGTTCCAT
Organism: Ailuropoda melanoleuca; assembly: GCF_002007445.2. Lineage (NCBI taxonomy): Eukaryota > Metazoa > Chordata > Mammalia > Carnivora > Ursidae > Ailuropoda > Ailuropoda melanoleuca. The sequence continues at coordinate 4,693,030 of NC_048237.1, forward strand.
CATCCCCCAAAACTCCTCCATGTTCTATCTTTATTTCTCCTTCATTCCTGATCTAGAATTCTGAGTTGCCAGTTCTTTTCTGCTAGCACTTAACAATATTTTGCTACTCTCATCTCCATGGTTTCTGATGAGGAATCCACTGTCATTTGAACATTATTCCCCTACAAATAATCCATCATTTTTGTCTGGATTCATTCAAGATTTTTTTGTGTGTTTCTTTCAGTGGTTTTCAGTGCTTTGATTACGACATGTGTAGACATAGATTTCTTTGGATTTGTGCTGATTAATGTTTATTGAGCTACCCTGAAGTTAAGATTTACATATTTAACCAAACATTTTCAGTCATTATTTATTCAAATATTTTTTTAAGCACCATACTCTTTCTCTCCTTCTAAGACTCGGATGACACAAATGTTAGGCCTTTCATATTGTCCCAGAGGTCCTAGGCTTGGCTTATATTTTCTTAAATCTCTTCTTCTTTGTGTTGTTCAGACTGGATAATTTCTATTAATCATTCAAGCTCACTCAAGTTGAGATTCAAATTTATATTCAATTTGCTTTTGAGCTCGTCCAGTGAGATTTTTATTTATTGTATTTTCAGTTCTACGATTTCTATTTGATTTTTCTACACATCTCCCACTTCTTTGTGAAAGCTTTGTTTTTCCATTCATTTCAAGAGTGTTTGTCGTTGCTTCTTGAAACATTTATATAATAACTACTTCAAAGTATTTGTTAGATAATTGCAACATCTGTGTCTTCTTGGCATTGGTATTGTCTTTTCCCATTAGAATTAAGGTTCTCTTTGTTTCTTTGTATCTTGAATAATAATATTGGATAGTGTCCTGGACATTTTGAATATTATGAGCTTCTGGGCCTGTTTAAATTTTATGGAAAACACTAATATTTTTGTTTTAGTAGGTAACTGGCATGGTTAAGTTCAGTCTGAAGGTTCCAACCAGCTTTGCTTCGGTGGGCCATGATTCCTGTGGCAGTTCAGGATTCAAAGCCTTTAGTGTTATTCAGATTTGTCCTGCCTATGTACCACTGTGGGTAGCCATCTATCTGTTGATTCAGTTTTCAAACTCTTTGGTACGCTGATTGCATCCGTACATGCACAGCTTGAGTGAACCCAGGTGTCCATAAACAACTTTATGGAGTAGCTTTCTTGAGATTCTGCCTCCCTACCATCTCTCTGTGACTTTCCTGTTCCCTGGGGCTCCCCTTTCTGGTCCTCCAGGCACAACTCTGGGTCTATAATTCCCTCATCCTGCCATATAGTTCCATGACTGAACTAGGAGCCAACAGGCAGAAAGACAGAGAAAACAAAAAAGCAGTAAAGGTTCACACATTTTTGGGATCACAACTCTGTCAACTGGAGAGGGAGGGTCCCTCCCTCCTTTTGGTTTCTGTGGCCTTCCCTTACCTTGCAGACAAGGTGGAGTGTGTGTATTTCTCCATCATTTCGTAGGCATGGGAAATCCCAAACAGAACCACCGTAGAGCTGTATAGAGCTCTGTATGAAGCTCTGTATAGAGTTCTGTATAGTGGCTGAAGTTCAGAGCTGTAGAGAGTTACACTGTCCTTCTCTGTACATTTGAATCTCAGATGTACTATGTCTATCTCCATCCTCACACTGAGTTCTGATCCCGTATTTTCAATCACCCGAGGAATATTTCTATCTGGATACCTGTTTCCTTCCCATACAACCCATAGAACACAGATCTTGCCATCATCCCTATAACAGCTCTTCCCAGCTTCACTATTTCTGTCTGGAGCATGGTCAGTTGTCTTCTGTTCACCAAACTGAAAATCAGCTTTGACTTCTTTTCCCTCAATTTGCAAATATACCTAGTCATCAGGCACTATCCTTTCTTTCTTTGGCCTTTTTTAAAAATTCACTTGTTTTTTTCCATCCTCTGAATATTAGTCTAAGCCCTTATTATCCCAAGTCAAGATAATAGTGGTAGACATTACTAACAATATCAATACCACTGCTCACGGTCACCACCGCCACCACCACCAGTCACTAGATATCTATTACAAATCTCTTCAATAGACCCTCGGTATATGTCTAATCACAGTCCTAAATGGTAGGATTTGGTATTCTCAAGCCACAGATAAGTGAACTGTGAGTCCATGCCAGGCTAAGTGGAGAGTGAGAGCTAAAACTCAACCCAAGTTACACTCGGTATGCCCCCCCCATATTATATTGCAAAAAGTCTACTCAGAGACCTGGAGGAAGGTTTTTTCTTTGGACAAAGGTACTGTCTGCTTCGTAAACAGTGTAGTGTGCTCATGGGCTCCACCTGCCCAATGGGCTCCTTTTCTAATTCACATAAAGGTATATTTGTGCTGGTAGTAGACTAAATCTCAGAAAGGAGAAGGAACTTTTTCAGGGCAACATAAATAGTACAGTTATTAAGATAGGTTTGGAATTCTGGTTTCTCTGTCTTGTATGAACTCCCTACACCTAGCTTCCCGTAAAACTTGTCAGCACATCAACATCAGAATAATCTTCCTACAGTATGGCTTTAATTGTGTAATTTTGCTGCTTAAAGACCTTCAATGACTTCCCATGACCTACAAGATGAAGGTAGAGTACTTGACCTAAAACTTGATTTGATGCCAGCAAAACTGTCTCACATTTTTTCCTAACCTGTCCAAGGTTGTAATCCAAAAAGAAGAATCCAATATTCCTAGATGTGGCATGATTTTGTTTGTTTGTTGCCTTTGCTTTTATTAGTTTCTGTATCAGAAACTCTTCTCCCTCCACTCTTGTCCACTACACCTGTCCCACTCATTCTTCAGTCTACTTTCACCACAGTCATCCCATCATCGCCTCACCAGAAGTGTGCTCTCTGGTCTTCCAGAGGATTTTGTGTGTGTGTGTGTTTCTCTCTTATGGTTACATCATTGCAATCACACTGCAATATCTATGACTATATGGTATTAGCTCATTCCTAGGAGATCTAAATTAAGGTTGCCTCCACATTAATCACTGAATTCCTGTCATACCCAGGAGAGTTATCAGATATTTAGAGGTGTCAATAAATATCTCTTGAACAGTATGGTCTATTAAAACTAAATTAGAATTTCAGAGAATGGAGCAAAGGTAGTGCAAGGGCCCTGAAAATGCCACCTTGTGAATTTTAAAGAATAGTAGTTGAACCACATTTTTTCACAAGTTGTTGTAGACTTAATAGAACCCCAGAACTAGGCATAATTTTATGAAGTTGGTTACTTCAATTGTGAGAATGGGAACAGGTAGACAGTTTCCTAGAAGTGATACTACTAAGGTCAAAAATATTAATACATATTTAAGGCATTTGAGATTCAGGGCGCCTGGGTGGCTCAGTTGGTTAAGCGTCTGCCTTTGGTTTAGGTAATGATCCCAGGGTCCTGGAATCGAGCCCTGTGTCTGACTCCCGGCTCAGCAGGGAGTCTGCTTCTCCCTCTCCTTCTGCTGCTCCCCCTGCTTGTGCTCCTTCTCTCTCTCCCTCTCTCTGTGTCAAATAAATAAATAAAATCTTAAAAAAAAAAAAAGCATTTGAGATTCTTCTATATACTAAAGCTCTTCTATTTCACAAAATTTGTGCTGAAGTACAGCTGCTTTGTTTTTACTATTGAATTAAAAATTTAAAAGTGCAAGTATTCTGAGTCCATGTTCCATGATATTGATATGCTTTATTTATTTAGCCGTACTCTTATTTTTCACCGTTTAGGATCTTGCAAAAGGTTACTATGATACTAATTCTGTAATGGAAATTTTGATATACAAACTTCTTTTTAAGATTTATTTATTTAGTTACTTATTTGAGAGAGAGAGCGCAAGTGGGGGAGGGACAGAGGAGGAGGGAGAGAGAGAGAGAGAGAGAGCGAATCCTCAAGCAGACTTCCCACTGAGTGTGGAGCCCAAAGTGGGGCTCGACCCTAGGATCCTGAGATTATGACCTGAGCCAAAATCAAGAGTCAGACACTTGGCTGACTGAGCCACCCAGGAGCCCCTATATAGACTCTTTTTTGAACCACACCATTTTTTATTTCTTAAGGTAGTTTTCTAGAAGTGAAGTTACTAAGTCTAACAATAAACACTTTCTTTTTTTTTTTTTTTAAAGATTTTATTTATTTATTTGACAGAGATAGAGACAGCCAGCGTGAGAAGGAACACAAGCAGGGGGAGTGGGAGAGGAAGAAGCAGGCTCATAGCAGAGGAGCCTGATGTGGGGCTCGATCCCATAACGCCGGGATCACGCCCTGAGCCGAAGGCAGACGCTTAACCGCTGTGCCACCCAGGCGCCCCAATAAATACTTTCTTAAAGCCCTTAACACATACTTCCAAAATACTCTATAGAAACCAAGTATCAATTTCCACTCTCCCTAGCAGGATATCATAGTGCCCATTGCATTGCCCCTTCCCCATCACTAAGTATTGTACTGAGGAAAAACCTTTCTAGTATAACAAGCTTATTAATCTCATTATTCAATTACATACTTTTAGTAATTAGGGATGGAGTCTCTTTCAAACACTCATTGCCCATGTTTTTCCTAAACTTTGATGCTATGATATTAATAAATGGTAGACACAACCCAATTTTTTTTTTCTGCCAGTAGATTTTGGTCCTCATAGACCAGTTAGAAGAGAGCCTTGAGTAATACATTAATAACTAACATTAATCATACAGTACTTTGTAATTTATGAAGCATTTCAATGCTTCATATCATTTGATTTTCCAACAATTCTAGAAGCAGCCAAAGTAAGACAATTGTCATTTACAGGCAAGGATGCTCATGACAAGTTATTCGGGTTGTTAGTGGCAGAACCACATCAGGGCATTTGTATGTACCCTAAAAGCACATGGCTAGGACATACTCTCAAAACCAAATCTTATGACCCTCAGGCTGGCATCCTCGCTTCAGGCTATGGCAACACCGGTACTCAACCCCAGAGGGACAGCATGGGTATCCTGGGAGCTCTTCAGGGCTGTAACCTCTCTGGCCCAGGAGCTGTCTATGCACATCAGTGTCTGTGAAGAGCTGCTTCAGACATGCTGAGAGCCCCTATGCAGTCAGTGCGGAGAAACAGACGGTATTCACACGTAAAAGCGACAAGGAGGAAGTAAATGATGAGTCTGAACATTCTTCAAACAATTTATAAACTAGTGATGGAACATTAAAGAAATAACATTTTTTTTCTTCATTGTTTTAAAGAAGAAAATTTTGGATTGAAAAGACTTCCACAGTGCCCGTTAAGCAGCTTTTTTCTCCAGAAAAACCATGAGTTCTGCTTACTCTTTGAAATTTTGATAAGGCTGTATGAAATATTTTTCTTCCCACATGTAGGAATTACTGGTGGAGGTTTTCTCCAAAATGCAAAGGGAACTTTGCGAGGCTTCCACGGTAAGCTCCACCTGACCCCACACCCATACACAGAACACCAGCAACCTGCTGCTGTCTCCACTTTCACCACCAGTAACACAGACTTTGGCTTAATGATTTACCTGCTATTAATAAAAGCAATCCTAGGGGGAGGACACATTGCATCCTATCAGTCAAGAAAGGAGGAGTTCTATTTGAGAACCTGCTATGACGTGTTTGAGTGATGTTGAGCAATTCAGCTAACATGTCAGGTTCCCTTTCCTTATGATAAATAGTAGTGTGTAGACAAAGTTATAATAAGGGCATTTCCGAACCCAGCAGGCTGTTATTTTTCCTTCTAAAAAAAGTGAGCACCCAAGATGACTGGGCCTGATGCAAGGGATGAAGTAGCCAGTGGGGAAAAGAATAGAAATGCGAAGCATGGACGAAAAAGACAAATTTTGTTTGAGTTATAATTTTGCCTAGAGCCAGACCTCAGTTATGGGCAAGAGGTTATAATTTGTCATCACGCCAGGCACTAAACTTTATTGTGAAGCTTGTCACTATTATATACAGTCATTTTAGGAGTTTTACTTTAATGTAAGATAAATAGTAGTGTGTAGACGAAGTTATAATAATGGCATTTCCAAACCCAGCAGGCTGTTATTTTTCCTTCTAAAAAAAGTGAGCACCCAAGATGACTGGGCCTGGGATGCAAGGGATGAAGTAGCCAGTGGGGAAAAGAATAGAAATGCGAAACAGGGACGAAAAAGACAAATTTTGTTTGAGTTATAATTTTGCCTAGAGCTAGACCTCAGTTATGGGCAAGAGGTTATAATTTGTCATCATGCCAGGCACTAAACTTTATTGTGAAGCTTGTCACTATTATATACAGTCATTTTAGGAGTTTTACTTTAATGTCCATTTGATGTTCCTCCAAATATAGAAATTAGTGAGTACTCGCATTTCATACAGAAATGCTGCATTTTTTTTTTCTCTCGATGGCCATTATTTGCTTAGATGAGTCCTTTTTAGCACTCGGACAGAGTGCTTGATATTCTTGCATTCTGTGCCTACGTATCTAACTAACATGTCTCAAGAGGCCCGTGCACAGGAATTTCTTGTCAGTAAAACAATGCCTCATGCGATTCTGGTAGATTTATAGCTGCACAGTCCCCTGGTCAAATTTGGCTTATTGCTCTGAATCCATTTTTGTAATAATGATGCTGCTAATACCACAATATATTATTTTAATAGGATACCATATTGAACTCTAATTTCCAAGGAATAAATATGCTATTCAGCCTTGGCATCAACTAGTATATCAGGCCCCAAAGAAGAGGAAACTAAAAAGATGTCTCACTAGAATTATGTGTAATTAACAATTATGGAAAAGCAGATAAGAGATGGTTGGAGTATTACAGATTTATATTTATGTTGAATAGCTTCCCCCTTTTAATTTCTGATTCCCCTAATATTATAGTCACTGGCTTTAGAATTTATGTTCAGCAAACCATAATGGACCAGAACAGGCATGAGGATAACTACGGGATCCAACATGCAGGGTATAACTTCTCTGTGTTTAGAAAACTTCCTTCTTAGAGGAAATCAATGTGTAATATGTGTCAAGAGCTACAGTCATGAAATGCACAAATGTTCTGACAACTCCCCTTTAAACTTCATCTAGTAAGCCTTGCCAGGCAAGATTCATCCAAACAAAAAATATTGTCAAGTACTCCGATAGGTCTTAGACTTGATCTTTCCTCGTGGGATGAGTCTACAAAGTTAGAATGAATGGGGATTGTGTACGTGAGAGAGAGTTGTATGTGTTATCAATTCTAATAATAATTTGAGCAAAATGCCAGCAGGCAAATGGTCCTACCTGGCTGATTATCCTATTTCGAAAGGGTATTGGCTTTGAAAAGGTATTTGAACTTACTCTGTCTTTGATACGATTAAAATGTGTAGAATATAGCATGCTCTTTCAGATGATTTTACTCCATCAAAAATTATATTCTATTAAAATCCATGAGTACAGACCTCTGAATTCAGTGTTTTTAGAATTTTAGAAATCAAAGAAAAATTTAAAGAACAACAATTACCTTATTTAATATTGCCCTCAATCTTTGCATAACTCAGACCTGATCTTATCTCCATTTGAGATGCCTTTAATAACAACAAAACAAGTTAACACAAAATGAAATCTTACACAAAGAGAAATTAGGGTAGCCTCTATTTTCATGTTTCTTCAGATGAAAAAGCTGTAAATTTGTTGATGGCTTTCTCTCTCTCTCTCTCTCTCTCTCTCCATACATATAGATAGATAAATACTTCTCTCTCTCTCTATATATATATATATATAAAAATTTTGCCAAGAGCAAGGAAATATATTACAGAAGCTTATGACATATCCTTATCTTCCTTATAACTGTTTAGAGAAACACCATTATATTCATCCAGAAAGAAAAATTTAGGTCAACTAAATTCAGTAAAGATAAGGTTATCTTGGTAAATATAGTTCAGTAAATATTAGGTTCAGTAAAAGGCTTGGGTTTCATTCCCTGTGTCCTTGGGGGTGTTTTCAGGCTCTTACTCTGGAGTATCTTTCTTCCATCTCTGCTCTGAGTCCTTCCCTCCCTGCCCAGCCATTATTCTCAATTAGCAGTAGCTATGGGCAGTCATTACCTATCGAACCCATTTAGAAACCTGGCCACAGACTTCATCAACTCCAGCATTTTAAGGATACTGAATTGGATGGCAAGAAGCATGGCCTTTGCATAAACAAGCCGGGTTTGCTCCTAAGTATCACATTTTCAGTTCCAACCAATATTCTTCTTTTCTTTGGGAGTGAGCACCTGATTAGAGCTGTTCTTTTTGCTAATTCAGCTCTCTGGATAATAAATATTTTATCTTATCAATAAACATGAATTTCTATGATCCAAAGATATTTAGATCCCTAATTAGATAGTACATCTAAATTGGTTAATCAGAGTGTTTTCTGGCAGTTTCTGAGTCAAAGTTACACTTCATCTCTGGTTAGCCTTTGTAAGATTCAAGCTGAACAACTTAAAATTCTTAGTTCAAGCTACTTACAATCTGTGTTAATCAAAATGCTGTAATTAAATTGGGCATGGACTTATTCTGTAACCTTATCCACTTTGCATTTAAGTTGTCTCTACATGAATGTTTGACACTAGTACAGTCTTTAAATATTAATGCATGGGGGAAAAAAAAGAAGATGAAAGGAAGGGTTGGAGCCAAGAGAAAGTAAAAGATAGCAAGGGGCAATTGTAATAAAAACTCGTAAGAAAGTTCGGAAAATATGCAAGGAAAAAATAAACGTGTCAGAGCAGTTAGTTACCCCCATAAAGTCGCACAATTTATACACAATCGAAAGCTCTAAGGAATGAGTAACCGTAACAAGCTTTTGTGCAATAAAGATTAGAATCTCTGTGAAGCGGTTTCCTGTGTATTTTTTTTCCCTCTGCTTTTGAATTTTACTTTGAAATGGTTGCAAAGCTACAACAGGTTAAAAACGAAACAAAGCCAAACAAATAGAAAAAAACATATTTTTTTCCCTTTCATGCATAGGAAAACAAAACACACCTGAAATTCTGGCTTTGTACCTCGAATATCAGGCTCCCTGTGATTCTGGTATAAAACAGCGTAGGACCAAACAACGTCACAAATTAACGTGTATTTGTGCTCCACACACAATGCAAGACTTCTTCCTATAATCTGCAAAGTTTCAAGTGGGTGCACTGCCAGATACTTTGGCTTTTCCTGGGAGAGAGGAAGAAGGAGAGTGTATGAAACCCAATGTATAGCTAGTGTCTCTCCTTGCACCAGATAGAGAAATTATATTTGTTGAGACACTGCACTGTTGAGATTCGAGGAGGGAGTATGCCCTCAATTTCACTGCACTATGCTAGTGTTCATTCAACTGATGAAGTTCTCAACTCAAAGGGCAACATCCACTTTGTTCTAAGTTCCTGCTGGAATGGAAAAGCTGACAAGGGAAAACTTACACAAAGGATATTGTGCTGTTAAAGTTTGTTCAAAGCCACACTTGTCAGATCTCTTTGAAATGAAATTGAAAAGGAAAAACCAATTTTCTTTGAGGACAAAGTTCATCTCATTTGGTGTGCTGCACCTGTCTAATTTTCTTCTCTGAGAAAGAAATCTTGACTACGAAAATTTGAAAAAATAGTTTATACTAGTGCAGGTATGTATCATAATGTTTAATTCAGACGAGTGTTACATTCTGAGAAAATAAATATAAGTGAATTACTGCCTGTTTGAAGCTGTGATAAATACCTAGGTTGGCTGAAATTATTAGACATATTATTCTGTCTCCAAAATGTCTCTGAAGGGCAACAGTCTGAACGATCTGGAAATGAGAGCTCTCTAATGTTTTCCTTTGTTAGCGATGTGTATACGCACGGTATGATGCTGAGTACATTATCAAATTGAAAACCAAGACAGGTCCCTCAAAGGTGTTCAGGTAAATATCTCGCGTACTTCCAAATTTGGGGGGAGAAAAAAGCAACATCTATTTTTAGGGTAGCGTGTGTATGAATATTAAAATTCACGATTGATCTTTTAAATGCCACCAAATAAGTTTGTATCAACAGCAAACAAGACGACTTTTTGTGTCTGAAGTTACAATTTCCCATACATAGGAGTGTTACATGATTGTAGATCAACACAAAATAAAATACAGAATAAACTGACTATGTCATTTAAACTGGAAAGAAATAGAGCTGTGACCTCAGATAAGGATTCAGGTTCAAGATAGAAAAATGTTATTTTAGTCAAGGGCGGGGGGGGGGTGGGGAAGCTGGGCGGAGGGAAGAAAAACACACCCAAGTATAGTAATCCCTTCCTTTAATGCATCGCATCTCCTATTTGCCTGTGTCTTTGGCTCTTCTCTGCTCTTCTGCCAGCTTTCCTTGCCCAAACCTACCAATGTGATAGGCTACATGTTTAAATATAAATCCCATATATTGAAAATAAATGTATGATTAAAAATGAGAGAGAATTTGCAAGTGGGAAGGAAAGGAAAATTATGTCTTATCTGTTAGATCATGGGAAACAGATGATCTTGGCAATTGCCAGATTCTCCTCAGAAATTTATATTCCCTAGTCCTTCTTTGTGAATGTTTTCCATTTGGAACTACATTGCCAATGCCTTTTTATTTGCTCTGTGTCCAAATGTGGATCCAGCTGGATTCCTGCGATTTTGTTTTTATTCTGTTTGTATCTCTTTAGAAGACTGTTACACATACCCACACCCTTTATGTAAAATTTAATACCTTTTAAATACGGTGTTCACCCTGACCTTGAGAAACAAAGACCAGCCAGTGAAACTTTTGGACAGAAGCTACCTTCTTTTTTCTAAGCAAAACTCAAACAACCAACGTCCTGATAATCCAAGGAGAATCTTCTTAGAGTAGAAATTATTCAGCTAAATGAAAAGCAAGCTCACTGATTTTAGTTCCTCTTTTGTTTAATTCTATTTCCTTTGTGCTCCGTCTGTTATAGAGTAAATGTGTTTCAATTTAGTGAAAACATCTTCAGAAATTAACCATTCCTCTTACGGCTTAAAAGTTGCAAGTTATTTGTATTCCATATTTGTCAGAAGCATAATTTATCATGTGCTTGTGTATAAATTAATACCGGGTGGTATTGCCTTCAAAATCCACGAGTCGCTGGGAGTGTCTTCTGGAGAATAGCATCTTTACCTCGCCCAAGATGCACTTCCCTCAGCACCTACTTACACGCTCAAGAAATATTTGCTGAATGAATGAAGGCATGTGGCTTTCTCTCTTCCCCTTGCACATCACTCTGGTTTTCCCTCTCTAATGCCCGGGCACTAAAGTCATGTCACAGGAAAGAGTGTTAGTGTCTCCCTCGCAGTCCACACACAAACTGGATACTCCTCTTCTCGGCCCATCTGCCCCGGGGGATAGTGCAATGAAACTCGTGCTCTTCCTAGATTCTAATCCTTCCCCGGTTCTGGGATACTGTCAACACTCTAGGTGCTTGCCTCAAGAATGAGTTTTTTCTTTGTAGCTTTTACATCTTTTTAGTGGGCATTAAAGGATTTCTAGCAGAAAGTGAACCAGGAGTAGCTGCACTGTATTTCATGTTTTCTGTGGTGGAGCTGGTCAGCACCATGTCTGCATCCTCTCCTCTTCCTCCTATGAAAGCTTATGACGTGGCATCCAACCATAGGCCCACATTTATTGCATACAACGTCAACACATTGGTACAAGGGCCGTTCTCCTGCCAAAACTCCTGTATGCAGCCATTCACTCAACAGATATTCCTAGCCCCTACTGGGGGTTTAATACAGTACTATGAGAACCACAAAGAGGCATAAACAAAATAGTCCCTACCCTTAAAAGCAAAGAGGATTTTGTGTTTTCTAGAGGACTTCCACATTAATTATCTCATTTGATTTCCTACAACAGCCAGGAGACGGAAGGAGGATAATTATTACTATACACATTTTCCAAATGAGAAACCTGTAGCCTGGAAATTGAAGTCACCCTACTGGTTATGCCAGGACCTCAATAAAACACCTAGGGGTTTGATTATACCATTTAATAACTCTCCCTTTCTACATCATAGAGAACCAAGCATTTTCAGTGGTGAATTACCTCTCAGGCCGCACAAGGATATTTATTCCAAATTCTCCTTCCTTTTAGAATGTAAGGCAGGCCAATAATTAAAAGTACTTTGGACCTAAATGGAACCATTCAGTTCCCAAGGCTTGCAGCTTCTAAACTGGCCATGCTTCAAAGCACAATGTATTATTTGGGGATCAGCAATAACAATTCTCAAGGCTGTGGAGTTTGGAAGACAGCTATGATACACATTCCCTCCTTTCCTTTCCCACTTCCACTGTCCCAGCCCAGGTCATTATCTGCTTACTTCAATAACCTTTTATATCTATCATGTGTCTTTCAGTCTCCACTCCCACACACCTATCCATTTACATGCTGTTGCCAAGTAAATCTTCCTAGAGGACAATTATATTTCAGTAATTATGCTTCTCAGAAAACATAGATGGCTTCATGTAGCCTACTGAATGAAGTCCCACCTCTGAGCTGACCACAACTTCCCTTCCCATCCTTCACTTAACCTACAAGGAGAATACATCACTTACTGCTTCTATACGTACTCAGCCCTTTCCTACTGTGGTGGGGTCTTTCTTGCCATTCCTTCTGCCTGGAATACTTATTTGCTTCCAGACCTTTCACTAACTCTTTCAACATAAAAATCACCGAAGTCTTATTATAAGCCTTCCCCTGTGGCTCTAATTGGGGACCAAGACAACTTACTTTGAACACACAAAAAATTTGTCTGGAGTCTCTTCCCGGGAACTTATGAAACAGCACAGGTGTTATGGACAGACAGGCAGATGGGATTAGGTTTAATCCTGACCTGGTCAAATTTGGGCAAATTATTTAGTTTTTCTAAGCATCCATTTCCTTATCTGGAAAATCGTTGCATGTTTTGTTTTGTTTTGTTGTGAATATTAGTGATATTCTGGTCAATTCTTAGCATATATTAAGACTCGGTAAATGGCAACATTTATGTTTAGATTTGGTTCTGCATTATAGTTCTGTCTGTACATATTACGTAAACGCCCATATGTTATCTACTTTATGGGAAGGCTGAGACCATAATTTTATTTTTGTTTTTTTCATCTTTGTAACCACATAGGTCTTGATACACACACAAAATTTTCTTCATGGTCATCACCTTTGTGCACCTAATCATAAAAGAATTATGGACAACATCCACATTTGCAAATCATGAGTCCCAAGTAACCCTAGCAATGCCATGAATATACTGTTTTTTTTTTTTCAGTTTCAGAATAAGAAAAACAGTTGGCTCAGTTTATGAATCTTGTAATTATAGCTTCTTAGTTAAAATTTGGTCATGTAAGAAATTTAAGAGAGCTTGAATGCAATTAATAGAGCCCAGGAAGTCAACCACTTAGACAGTGTTGCGGCCTATAAAAGAAATGGATCAAGGCTAGGAAGTTATGTGCTGTATTTCTTCAGGGTATCACTAGGTCTGCTTTTATGTCATCCAGGCCATGCCAACCACGGAGAGCATGAAGTGGTAAACCACAAAGGTTGTAAAGTTGACTGCACCCAAAGAAAATTGGAATAAATTCCATCACAATGTGCCCTTTGTTGGACTGGAAAGAAATGGGATGTCATGAAGACTTATGGAGGAGATTAGGTGATATAATTGTACCCTTTCTGTGAAGGAACTAAGAGAACATCCATCATCATCATCACCACCACCATCATCATCATCATACATGGAATCAGAAAAGAATATTGTTATTGTTGATTTCTTCTTAGCTTTACAATTGATATCTCTAACAGAAAAAAAGTTATTGGTTTATTGGAATAAAATGTTTAAGAAGTAAGAGAGCAGTATCTGGCACTATTTTTTTTAAGTGAGGACAAGTGTTTTATTTTATAATGTGGGAAAAATGATCTGATATTTAATGTGCAGCCTGCATCTATTTTATTTTATAATGGGGAAAAAATGATCTGATATTTAATGGGCAGCCTGCATCTAGAATTTTTTTCACAAGCAAGTAAGTGAGAAGTAACTAAAATTTCCTATTTGGGGGATGAGATTTCTCAGGTAAAAACCTCCAAAATATTTACAATCATTCATTTCATGTTTTATTCTCAAACAAAACATTGTCAAGAATATTCTCATGTTTTCCATTCTCAAATACTTATGGATCAATCTAATTACAGTGTGAGTAGACTGGAGGTATAAATTTGAGGCAGAAATACTCATTAGGAAGCTATCATGGTGATCCAGATGTGAAGTGCTGGTGGTCAGATTTGTGCAAGGGCCAGTGCATAGGATGTAAGTATGGAGTATTTTGGCCATTTGATTTTACCTCAAGCCTCAAGGAGTCTCAAATTTAGGCTGCTATTTTATGTTAGCCTTCCAAATTTGTGCAAGGAATCAGTACCTCAAAAAACTATAACTAATCTAGAATTATTTTGACCCCTCTTCTAATCCTAGAGAAACAGGAGAGTGATACAATATATCAAAGAGCCAAGGGCCTCAAGTTTTCCACATTCCCGGGGCCATACTAACACTTACATAGGCCTACAATTAAAGCTAGAGAGATGAAGAGAGACTAAAGACTTATTCAGGTAGAAAAAACAAAGGGAGTTGATGCCTGGTTTGACATGGGGCAGGGAGGGAAAAAGCATAGTCTAAAAATTCACCAGGTTGCTGGCTTGGGCAACCAGGTGGATGATGGCACCATTTATTGAGATGAAGAACAGAAGAAGAATAGATTTTGGAGTTGATAAAGATTTTAAATTCGCTTTTGGACACGTTAAGTTTGAAGTAGGGCAGGAAAATACACATGTCCTGAAGGCAGTTACGGTTTTTAGTCTGAAATTCAGGAAGGAGTTTTTGCTGGATTAGGAGTCATCAGCATATAACGTTAAATGGGATTTCCCAGTGGGACATTATATAACTCGAGAAGAGGACAGAACCCTCAGTAAAATAAACATTTGATCTTCAGGTAGAGGAATGGATGTCTATAAAAGGAACAACCAGGGATGTGGGGAATACCGTGTCACTAAAGTGAAAAGAAGAAAGTCTTTCAAAAAGGAGGCCAGCAACAGTGTTAAATGTTGAGATTTCAAGTAAGTTAAGTTTTATGAAGTTTCAATTTGTTTTGCTTAAGGAAAAAAAGTATGGATGTCTTTAGCTTAAAAAGTTTTAGTGGTGTGATGGGTCTGCAGGCCAGCTTTCTGTATAATGCAAAGCATCTCATTAAATGTAATCTTCCATAATTAAGAAGTTTGACCTTGCAGGGGAGGATAAAGGACCTGAAGGAGAAGAGAGTTTTACAATGTTCTGTGTTTCCAATGTATTTTATGTTCTTTTATTTGTTGTTTCACTGATATAGGAGTGGTTGGTTTGCACTGGCAAATAATAACTTTTCTTTTCTTTTTCTATACAAATGGTTGACACATTAACTTGGCATGGTTATGGTTCTGGGATTTTATATGAGGTCCCTGGTGACTGAGAACAAAAAAGTTTTTACATTAACTCCTGTTTTTACTTCTTAAGATTAAGAAAATCAAAACCCCTATATTTCCCTTCCTTTTGCTATACTATACTCAGCAAATCTAGTCATTGGAATTTGCCTTCACACATCTATGGGCAATGAAGAGATTCTTTAAGAGATTTCTATTTTAAGGGTCATAGATATTTTACTACCTTCGGAAAATTAAAAAAAAAAACAGAAAACACAAATGTTAGCAAAGAAAATTACAAGGGTTTTAATTAGAATTTTTCAGTTTTTCAAAATATGTGTTGGAAGAGATTTTGGAAAATACTAGTGTACCATCTCTCACCTTTATAGAAACTTTTCTGAGTCTGGCTATTGAACTATAAGAACTATGCTGTTTGAAGGAGAGAAATGTTTTCTTCCTCAGAGGATAAAATGGGTTCTTTCTCATCAATATGAAACACTATATAAAATTAAATTTTCAATTCTCAGAGTCTATAAGCGACAATTAGAATTACATGAAGTACTTTAGAAACTGCTTACTTTTTTACATCATGAATAAAATATTACTTCAGAGGACCAAATGTTTGGTCATCGACCTCATTTTATTAATACCATATTGGATGCCAGCTATCACAATAATAATATTTAATTTCTGTATAGGACTTTACAACGTATGAGGAACTTAGAGGTTTGTTATCTTGTGTAAGACTCAGAATGATCCTATGAATTAGTCAAGGCAAATAAAGTTATCGTCAATTAATAGAAAAGGAGGCTGAAGGTCCATGCCATTGTGCAGCTTGTCCAATTGCACTGGGTTTAGTAAGTGATGAAGTTGGACTGGGATTCAGGTCAAATTCCTAAACCAATGTTTTCCACTAGACATCAAGAGTGAACATTAAACACTACTTGGGAACAGAGAAAGAGGTAAACTTTTCTCTTGAGGTGTTTATGACTGGGTTGGAAAGATCAGACATGTATACCAAATGCTAAATATGCTTCATTCTACAAACATTTGACTTAACTGGTGTCATAATTTGTAGTGTTTGTTCCTCAGAGGTGCCATAAGTAATGGCTCCTGTGATGGTTCATTTTATGTTTCAACTTGAGTTATGGGGTACCCAGACAGCTGGTAAACCATGATTCTGGGATATGTCTGTGAGAATGTCTCCGGAAGAGGTTAGCATTTAGATTGGGTGGTGAAGGCTGAAGAAAGCAGATGGCTTTCGCCAGTGTGGGTGGGCATCACCCAATCCACTAAGAGCTTGAATAGAACAAAAAGATGGGGAAGGGTGAATTTGCTTTTTCTGCTTAAGATCTCCATCTTCTCACCCTTAGATAACAATTTCCCTGGTTCTCAGGCCTTCAGACTCAGGGTGAATTCTACTCCAAACTTTCCTGGGTCTCTAGCTTGCAGACAGCAGATCCTGGGATATCCCAGCATCCATGATCACATGAACCAATTCCTATAATAGGTCTCCTCTTACAGCTATCTATCTGTCTACCTATCGTCATAATCTATCCATTTTATTGGTTCTGTTTCTCTGGAGAACTCTAATATAGCTCCCAATGTCTTCCACTTCCAAACATTTCTTCAAAACAAAACAAAACAAAAGGAGAGGTTCAAGCATCATGAATCAGATTATCTGAATCTCACTGTATCTGAAAACATATATCCTCTGCAAGCAGAAATCAAAATATGGATCTATGAGGTCAAATGGAGAACTGAATCAGGGTGGGTGGGTGGGTGGGTGAGTGAGTGTGTGTGTGTGTGTTCCCCAGAGTATTTGAAAAGTCTTGGAAATGTGAAAAATGAACCTCATTCAGTTGTCTGTTATTGTCGTTGTTGTTTATCTACTAACCTATGATGTGCACGGTGCTTCCTTATCCAATCTAGAAACATCTTATCATATTACAAAAGCTTATATTTATTGATGGTTTAATCCAAATAGCATTCAGAATGACATGACCATAGGATCATGCCTTAAGCTTATTCATGCTAACCGTGTTTTAATAAGGCTTATCTCTTAATTAAACAGGAGATTATAGACTGTGGTAACACACTAGATATTTTAGGGGGTTGTGAGGAAGGTGAGATATGAGGAAAGCACAAGTCATTGCTCTCAAGGGGGAAATAAAACATGACTCAGCTAGAGATGCAGAGAAGGTAACTGTAACAGAGTACAGAGAACAAACAGAAAGTACAGAGATTGATCACTCAGTGAAAGAATGCCTCATGGAGGAAGTAAGATATAATTTGTGTCAACAAATGAATAGGGTTTACTTAAACCTAGGTGAGGAGAGAAAGCATTCCAGTTATATAGAAATGGATGGATAAATCTTGACATGTGGAATACATGTCCTATGTGGGAGGTCAGCTAGAACTCTGAGTAGAGAAAAATCCAAAATAATAAACATTTTGATAATAATTATTTGCGCACCTATAGCATGACAGAAGTTTTAGACACATCATTATAAACCCTCACAAAACCATGCAAATAGGGCTGCTATCCCTTTTTCTGTACGTATGTGGTTTTCCTTGGAAGTACGCACAACCCAGAGAGGCTTGATAAACTAATCAACACCCTGCTGTAAGTTGGGACAAGGATTTGCATACAAGTCCAGGTGATGTCGCAGTCTAGCTCAGGTCCTCCTGGTCTATAATGCTGCCTCCCCTGTGACACAAAAAGAGTGCCCTAAGCTACTACAGAATTTCAGCTACTCTAGCCCCACAATTCAGAATCACCAACATATTAACACGAAAGCAGAATAAAGCTCAAGATAGATTCCCTTTTCGCTTGTGTTAAATAGGGCTTCAGTGGAAAGAGAAAGGCTAGGAATGTAGCTGCCTTATAGTTATACACTGGGCCAAGGTAAGCATAATTCCAAGCGTACGGAGGCCATCAGAAAACAAATTCGGAACAGAGCTAAGAATACCCTAATTTTATCAAGGTGCAAACCCTTTTTGATTACCCGGAATCACCTCACTCACACACTGCAGAGGACCTTGATATGGTCACCCAATTAAATGTCAAGAGACCAGTCGCCCTGAACCTCATTAACCTTCACCATTCCCAATCGTCTACACTCAGTAGATGTCTACATTAGTCGTTTTTCAGATTTTTCTGTTTCCAGGCTTCATACAAGAAGAATTTGCAAATAAGTTTTTATCATCATTAACAATACTATCGCTAAAGGGCATGTGCGAAGTTTTATGATGGTTTAGCACATTAATATTTTACAATCGGGCTTTAACATGCTTTTATCTTTTTTACACAAGATTAATATCCTGCCTGAATTAGTTTTATTACATGCATTTTCAATTTTCACTAAGCTGATTTTCCTGCACTAGAATTTAAGATTTTTTTTCTTACAACTTTTTTTCTTTCTCATTTGTAGGATTTAATATGTTTTATCCATCTTAATTTTCTTTTCCCACAGTATTGCAAGGATTTTCTTGTTGTGCTGCCATTTGCAACGCAGTTCCATTAGCTAATCACACCGTTTGGTGTTAAATCTTTCACTCTATACAACATTTATAGTTTTGTTCTCTCTGAAGCTTGTACAATTACTGTCATGTCTACAAGTCTAGGCAAGAATGTGGATTTAGTAAATAACTGACTAATTTGATAAATACAGATGATCTAATCAGGTAATTCAGTATCATATTTTTACTTTAGGGCAGATTAGACCTTTTGTTAGAAGAGTACCAAAATTGACATACTGTATCATAGTTCGAACTACCTTAAAATACTAAGAATTGTTTTTTAAAGATTTATTTTATTTTATTTGGGGGGGGGGGAGAGCACAAGTAGTGGGAGGGGCAGAACGAGAGGGAGAAGCTGGCTCCTTGCAGAGCAGGACCCTGGGATCATGACCTGAGCTGAAGGCAGATGCTTAACAGACAGAGCCACCCAGGTGCCCCACTGGGAAACATTTTTAAAATTAAAAAAATAATTAAAATTCGAAATTAGTGTTTCTTATTCTAAAGTCCTGTTTGGGCAACTGGACATCTCCCTATTATCCATTTTGTTGAATAACAGAGTGTAGACATAGCCTTTCAATCTCTTCTACATTCTGCACATCAGGATGTGGGAGTCAATGTCTAGGGGTCCTACATGGGACTGAAAATCTACTCTTGGTTGAATCCTCGCTTAGTCTGGACAGAAACTAAGGATAATAGATAAGACAGGAAGATTTAGCAAGAGTCAAATAACAGGGGCAGAAAAGACAGCTATAGTAATGCAGTTATAGCAGTATGGATACAAAGTTGTTCTTGGAAAACATCAACCCATAAGTTAATGCCTATCTTCTCCTCAGTAGTTGCTATGATCTTCCCTTATATTGACCTCTGAAGCAATGCCTCACAAAGTATACCCTTCCCCCCAAAGCCTTCCACCTCCTGTCCTAGTATTACTGGGTCACCTGCTAGACGGCTGGAGAGACAATATAATTAATATTCATGGCTAAGGTTTTAATGCTTGATCATTACATCACACTCCCCGCCCTCAAAGGGAAATTACTGCCTAAACGGAATTCTCAGTACCTTGATTCAAAGAATTAAGTCTTCAACATTTTTTGCCGGCCAATAAAGTAACTCTGACAAGGAACAAGAGTCATTTCAGATGACAAATTATTCACACGTAGACAAAGGGGTGAGTGAGGCTATAGGTCAGTTCCATACACAGTGTTTCCTATTATCATCTCTGTTTCTTCTTTTTTTCCCCCCAGCAATTAATTTACTAATGGGCCTTAGGTGAAACTTAGTTAATCGCCCCTCTTTTTTTTTTTTTCTGGAGCTGTTCAAGCAGAACAACAAGAGAAATAGAATTCCAACCATCAAAATCCTCACTCCTCAAATCCACTCTTCCCACTGGCTGATCCTAAAACCAAACAGGAAACTGGTCCATACAGTCTAGGTTGGGAAGAATTTATATACTGTAGGAATCATCTTTCATTATATTCCCCCATTCCAGAAGAAAGGATGATAATCAGGGGCAGAATAATTGGATGGGCTGGAAAACTCGGGTTAATAATGTTCTCTTCTCTACGCAATGAAGCAAAGAAGTTACTAAAACAAGACCATAGTTAGAATCACTGTAGTTAAAAAAATCTGCTTTCAGATAGGATATCCGTAAGTACTCTGCATGAACAACATACAATAGGTGGGATCCGTGAAGATACGCTTAAAAGAAAAAACTTATTTGTTGAAAGCCAAATACTTCTGGAAATAGAGTTGACAAGAATCAAGCCCCAAGATTTTCTCTCAGATAGAGGAAGCAGAATCATCCATCTGAGTTATCCAAAACAGAAACCTTTGTTCTTTTCCTGAGCAGGAAAGGGAAGTCCCCTATGGCCGTTGGTATGTGTGTTAGCTGTTTTGCTAGAGAAATGAATGTCATTTTCATGAGGGATGGAATAACTACTTTCTGAACCCCATTAGGATAGCTGGATGCTTCTCGATGCATACTAACTACTTTGCTCACAAACAAGATGGTGGATGAGAGGCATAATTAATATGATGTGGACCGAGTGGAAACACTGTAGGGAGTTTTGAATTGTGGCAATGCAGATAAGGTAATTCCTAAGTGCCAATTCAATTACTATTAGAATTCATCTGCCACTCTCCACTCCACTTCATATTTAATTATTTCAATAAAGAAGTGTGAGTGATTTTTATCATTTCCATCCAATTCCCCAATGCACTTATTTCTTCCCTGGACACATTTATTCTACCATATTCTCGGCTGTCTTAGTGTATAGATTTGGAAAATGAACTCAAAAGACCAGAAAGCTGAGGATAGGTGGTATCAGATGTCTTTTCCCTATAGATTAAAAAAAAAATGTTTTACCAATTGTGGTTGCTTCTTTCAAAATGTAACTATTTAACTGGGCAAAGCAGCCTGGGCTTTTGTTTCTCAGTTTTGTCTGGGGCCCTGTGTATTTGCATTTTAGAGTCAGTCTCTGCTTAGCAAGGCTTTCTCCAAGCTTCTGTTTTGAACATGGTGTATTAATTTTAGGCACCTCCATTTATTATTTTTTGTGAAAAAGAAAAATAAAAAATTGAACATTCAGTGACATCTTACCTCTTAAAATTTGTGCAGATTATCTGCTTACTCTCAGAGTCCGCATGATACAAGCAGGTGCAGATGTGCTTCAGCTCACGTTGATAAACTCATCCTCAGCAAACAAGGAATGAGTCCCCAGTGCTGAAGAGCTCCCCATCTGAATGCACTGGCACCGGGAGAGCAAGGTGAAGGTTCATATGGTCCTATTCCATATTTTTTAACTACCCTGTAATCCTCATGGAGTTTTTAGTTTTCAAAATGGCCTCCTCTCTGAATTCTTGGTCTATGAAATCAGCAACTCAACAGTTTTCACTTTGCAACCTGTTCCACAGAGCATTAAGAAAATACAGCCTCTTCTATGTTCTAGACTCTGGAGCAGTAACGCAACCAGTTTTCATGAGCACTGACTCCCTGTTAAATATCAAATAAGGAATCAAGTTCAAAGTCTTGAGAGAAAGGATCCAAAAGTGCCTCTTCACCTAAAGCTGAAACTGACACTGACATTTTTACAAACCAGGGTGCGTATTCTGGATACTCTGAGTTGCTAGAAAGAGTAGTTGGTGGGATGAAAATGAACTTGCTTTCCAGGTATGGCTCCAGGGTTAGACTACCTAGGCCCAAATCTTGGTTCCTCCACTTACTGAGGGTGCAAATGTGTGTTAAATGAGCTAAGGGTTAATGCTCTAAAACCCAAAGCATACAGAACAGTAACCGCAGCGAGCAAGTGCTAAATAAATATTGACTACTATTATTGTTCACAAGATTTGCCTTTTGGTGACTTGTTTTTCCTTCATGAGCAGCTCCCTGTGCTCATTTCATTCTACGAAATCCATTGAGGTAGGGTAGGGGGGCACAGAGCGGACATACATTGCATGCAACTTTCCACCTGCCATGGTTTATCCTACAAAGTCCTCATTCATCGTTCTGATTGGAAACAAAACCATGTAAGAAACAGCAATGTCTGTTTCCCTAAATCCAGTTGGAGGAGAGCAGGTAGAGAATCATATTAACACTTTATATACAAATATGTTTTTACTTAGTGTGCTAATTTGGGGTCACTGAGGGGACATGGATGGGAGCTCCAACTCAATCATCCCGTGGTGTTGCCAAGAGTAGGAATGAAGACGAATACAAAGAGATGTGGAAAGAGACATACAAGAGTGCTTCGGTGAATTAGTATTGTTACCTCTGTTGAGAAATAATAAAATATGACAAACTGTCCTAAAATCCCAGAAATGTTTGAATCCTCTTCTATTTTTTCTTGGACTCCTACAGATCCTTTCACTTCTCCTCTCCCTAAAGAGGCCTTGTAAGGAAAGAAAAGCCGCAGTGATTCTAGCCCTATCATGGCCATACTTAACTTTCCCAGGTGAGGTGGGATTCTGCAAAAGGTGCTTCTGGCAACCAGAATTTCTATCTTACTAGTTAGGGCTGTTCACCTGGTCCTAGTATGTACATGCAACAGCTAAAAGATTCCTTGACTTGGCACCCTATAAAGACGACAAAAATAGGGGCGCCTGAGTGGCTCAGTCGGTTAAGCCTCTGACTCGTGATCTCAGCTCAGGTCTTAATCTCAGGGTTGCGAGTTTAAGCTCTGCGTTGGGCTCCACAAAAAGAGACGACAAAAATAATCTCCCCAAAATCACTTAATGATCAACCTTAAAAAAAGAGTAGAAACTCCAAAAGATGCATCTAAAGAAAACCAAATTTGAAAGGTAAGTAGCGTATTCTTTTTTTTTTTTTTTTAAGATTTTATTGTATTTATTTGACAGAGATAGAGACAGCCAATGAGAGAGGGAACACAAGCAGGGGGAGTGGGAGAGGAAGAAGCAGGCTCATAGCGGAGGAGCCTGATGTGGGGCTCGATCCCATAACGCTGGGATCACGCCCTAAGCCGAAGGCAGACACCCAACCGCTGTGCCACCCAGGCGCCCCAAAAGGTAAGTAGTGTATTCTTAACTGAAACTCCAAATTCTTCAGAGGAAGGAAATGATAACTTTTTTTTTTTAAAGATTTTATTTATTTATTTGACAGAGATAGAGACAGCCAGCGAGAGAGGGAACACAAGCAGGGGGAGTGGGAGAGGAAGAAGCAGGCTCATAGCACAGGAGCCTGATGTGGGGCTCGATCCTGTAATGCCGGGATCACGCCCTGAGCCGAAGGGAGACGCTTAACCGCTGTGCCACCCAGGCGCCCCGGAAATGATAACTTTTAAACAATGTGACTAAGAAAATAATGGTCCAAACTGAATCTTCTTTTCCATAATATGCACACTTCTGTCTTTCTACATGATGAGCGGGTCTGGTCTACATTTCCAGCTTTGCGGCTTACGGTCATCAATACGGAGTCATGATCTTTGTTAAGGCATTTACGAAAGGCAGAGTTTTAAGGTCTGAATAATTATCAGTTGATTTCTATGAACACCTTTCTTCCATCCCTTAAACTCAGAAACATCATGTTTTATGTGATGCTCTAAGACCGAATGCACATTCAGTCAATTATCAATTATCCATACATTCATCCTACCTTTCTCCACAACTAAACTATGAATATCTTAAAGACAGGGACTCTATTGACTTTGTACCATCATTTCTCCCATAGTCCCTGACATAGAGGGCTCACTAAGAATGCGTTCAATGAATGAATGAATAAAAACAATTGCAGATTTCCAATTCTCAATATGTTTTCCCTCATAGCTTGCTGCAGGCATGTAGAGAAGAGCCTTCTCCAATTTTTATCCCAGACTTCTTTCTCGAGACCTTTTGAACTAATTTGGCCTAAGATTCCCCGGCTACTATTGGTTTCTCTCAATCAAAAAGCCCCTGACAATATTCCAAAGAAGAAAACACTACATTCTCATTCTGGAAGGAAGAAACTTGTTCAAAATCAAAAGATCCGTTTCTTCCCAGAGAGGCTACAATACTGGCACAGTGATCAAACAGGGAAAATTTCCTAAAATATTTTCCGGTAACGAGCCACTAAAACTGTCTCAAATGACTGATAAAGGAATGAAAGTTTTAAAATCCTTCCCATGCATCAATCCTGCATTTTAGAGTGTCCCATTTTATTGTACTGATTAATCATATGCTCAGAGGAAGTTGGCAAAAGCTATCAAAAGCCAACCAGTATAACTTGAATGCCAACTTCACAAAATAATCAGGGTCTGGTGGGATGTGTCATAAAATATGCCAAGATGGGTCATTCTAATGCACTCTTGAAAGAATTATACATATTCATCCTCCTCGTTTAGCACCTGAATGACAACAAGCAGGTGAAAACATCAGAACCAATGTATCAAGCCAGACAGTTGCCATTATGAACAAAACATAAAGAGAGAGTGACGGTGCTGAAAAATGGTAAGAGTCTTCTGCTCAGACCTTGCAGGCACTGCTCCCTTTTGATAGGGAAATGAAGTCCGCTGGGAGAGACAGCACTATCTCATATTGTCGTTGCTGCTTACAGTTTATGGGAAATTTACATGAAATATACATTTCTGAATCGAATTCACCATAACTTTTTAGATTGTTTGTTTTACCGACATTGTGAGGGTAGAAAAACCGTCAGTATGAACTAAATGCTTTCCTTAAATATCTAAGATCATCTCTGGGCAATGGAGGGCTCTATTAATCACTAATGAACTCCTAAATGCCACCTTCAGTTGAAATAATGATAGGTAAAATTATACCATGACACACTGACTGATGAAAAACAACCCCCTTACCAAGTTTCCTAGTGTGTTATTGGATTGCAAGGCGCTGTTTTAAAGGAATAAAATAAATAGCTTAAAGGCCCTAGTGGAATCACTTGTATTTCACTGTGCATCTATATGTGTGTGTGTGTTTTAGCACAATTTTAACAAAGAGTTATCTATAATCCTTCAAACCACTGTCTCTAACTTCCACCTCCTCTCTCGCCATGTCTCAATGAAGGGAGCCCTCTCTTCTGTAATTAAACCACCACCACTTATAACTAGAACTATGTAAAATCACAGATAAGCTAAGCAAAAAATAATTACTCAAACTCTGGAAAGCATAGTATTTTCACAGGCCTCCAAGTGCTCTTTTAATTGCTCTACCTAGCTTTTGGGAATTGGACTGATTGAGAGAGAATCTAACTCCCCATTTTGACTTTTGTATTATAAAACGTACAGTGAAAAGAGTGGATTGCCCCTTTGAGCTGAGTTTGAAAATGTCACTCCAACCCCTTAACAGAGTTCTAGCATCTATACGTTAGAGAAAATGCTCCAGACTGGATGTGCATGACCTGACCTCCTGCCCCTGGCCAGTTTTTGATCTAAGAAGCCTTCACTCAGACTGCCGAAGGTAACGTACCTCACGTATTTGACTTCTAGGATCTGGTATCTCTTCTTGGCTCTTCTAGGAATGGCTTCCTGGCCTTGGACCCCAACATCTCTCCACTTAAGAGCTGGACTTGGAATTCAGCTATGCCCTTTTAGACTCTTCCGTTTTGACCTAGCTAAGGTCCAGCATGGATGTCTGACACTGGCCTCAAGGAGACAACCCTAACACTGCACTGATAATCAAAGCAAAGAAACCAAGCAGCAGGCTCATTTGGAAAGCCCATTTGACATGATCACTGCACTTCAATGGAGAAAGTTCTCAAAGAAAGAAATCTGTGTGTTACAGAGAGTAGGAAAAGCTATTTGGAGATATTTAACTTCAGTCATTTATTTATTTACTAATTATCTATCTATTTATTTATCTTTTGCTTTCAGCATTTATTGTCTAACTACTTTGTAACTAAAGCTAATCTTTTTCTTACCCTCTTACGAGTAATTTGAAGGTATTTAGAGAAGCTTCAGTTGAAGACTCTGAAGTTAGAATCATTGCCTATAAACCGGCTGGCCTACTTGGTTCCTCCCTGTGTTTCTCAGCACCCCCCCTTTTTTCTGCCTGCTTATCCAGTTATTATGGCTCCTTTTAAATAACATCTAATTTTGAAAACACAGGTATGGTAAAACTACACTGCCTACTGCCTAAGTTGAGACATCTTATCTCCTTGGGAAGGAAAGTGAATCATGAAAAACTCCTTCCCTTGGTCCACTGCAAATCTGTAGAGGATTACAAGACAGGATTTTCCTCTAACCCCTCCACAAGAGGTTCAGAGATGAGCACCATCTGAATGAGGAAAGCTTTATCATGGCACTTACTGGTCCTATCAGTCTCCTATTGAGGTTCAAACCAACTTAGCAACTCATTCTTTCTTCTGGGCAGCCCATAATTGTGTAGCAGGTGCTTAACCACAGGTGGCCTTCAACCATTTCTTCCTGTACTCAACCAGAAGTCTCATTATTGAGGGGGCAGCTGAGAGCAGTAGAGGGCAGCAAATAAGAGAACAAATCAAGTGAAGTCTTGGTCTATGAAGCTTCAGCTCGTTCCTATCTTCATCTTTTGCTGCCCTACTGCCAACAAGTATTTCCCCCATGTCTTTTCTTTTTCATCTCTTTGTTTACAACTCTGGCCTTAAAAGGCTATGCCATTGTACTTGCCTCTTGACAAGCTATCATTCATTCATTCATTCATTTCATACCTATTTGTTGAGTATCTACTATTTATCAGGTATTATTAAATATTGCAGAGGAACAATTAACAAAGTCCCTGTTCTTACAAAACATATGCTAGTGGTGGAAGATAGGAAAATAAGCAAAGAGAGATTTGTAGGCTCTTCTATTGCATTACATCCGTATATTGCATTCTTCATTATGGTTATTGCAATTTTCAATTCTATAACTTTCATTTGATGTCTTTTCATAGGTTTCCCATCTTGTTATCTGTATTCTTGAACTTACTTTTCATGGTTATTTAAAAGTCTGTGTTTAGTAACTGCAAAATCTGTATCTTCTGTGGGTCTCTTCCCATTGCCACTTACATTCTTACAATTTTGTCATTTGGCAATGTCTCTTGGTATGTATGGTAACTTTTCACCAAACGATAATAAGTGTGTGAGGAAAACTGTACATGTATTTTGAGAACCTGAAGGATTTTGTTCTCTTCTATCGAGGATTTTTGGTTGTCCCTTTGTTTTTGTTTTTGACATGATTTTAGGCCAGGAATAAAATATATTAACCCAATCTGTGATGGAGCTAATTCAAGCTAGGTTTCAGTTTTATGAAGACTGATACATTTTTCTGATTTTCCCTTTTCTCATGAGATATTCTGTGGCTCCCTCACTCTTGCTCTCAGAAGAGGTACCTTTAGAAATCCCAATGACAGGCCCAGGGCATCCCATTTTGACAGCCCCTAACTCTAATTTTTGTCTCCTGTGCTTCAAGAGACTGAATAAAGGTTTGCTTAGCTTTTCATGACTCAGCCAACATTTATGAATAAGTAAACAGTTGGAAGGAAAAAGCAGAACTGAATATTAGGCTCACTTTTCTGTTATTCCCTTCTTTCCAGTATTTCTCCAAGATCTTGGCTTCTCTAGTCCTTGCTGACTCCATACTTTTTCCAACGCATTCAAATGGATTTTCATTTTTCACTTTGTTTTATCCAGGCTTTCTAATTCTTATAGGAGGAAAGCTAGTCTTTACAAATTAATCTACCAGAGCTAGAAATATGTCTCCTACAATAAGAAGTTTTAATATAGCCAATGTTCATTTTATCATCAGAAGAGACTGGTAGCTTTATCTTATTCTCTGGCCAAAGACTATAACATTTCCACAATCATTCATCTTGCAAATAAAGGCCATTTTACTAGGGAACAACTAGTAAGATGATGCGGATGGATCCTCTGTCTTCACTACCAAAATAAAAATGGAGAATACCTGCGCTATTGAAATAGGCATTGGTAACAACTTTATATAAAGTCAACGGTTTATTTTAGCTTTTGGGTTCCTGACTACCAAAATGAAGCATTTTGTTTTTAATACATCAAGTGATTTTATGGCTTTTGAAAAATGACTATAGATAAGCAATTTAGTCACTAGAGGGATTTCAAATGCTGAAATACGCTCTGCTTTGCTTTACCTGACAGTAATGTACAAATAAGACTCGGGACGGCTGAGTAGACCTTTCATAGTGTTCTAGTATCTACGTAGCTTAGCGGGGTTCATCTTGAGATTGAAGTTCACTCATCTTCTCTGGCATACATGTGATTTTTTCATTTTAAATCACATGCACACATGCACACACATTCTTTTTTGTTTGTTTCTGTTTCTAAATTTCAAATAGCCATTATATTTAGTGATCTTTTTTAATTTGTTTAAGCTGCAGGGGATCCTAGTTGAACCATCAGCTAGCACTGTATTTCTAGTACAACCCATTAAAGTACAAAATTACTATTTCAATATTTCGATACTCTCTTTTGGGTCATTCACTTTTCAGGGATGAGTAATAATGATCAGAACTCTTTTCAGTAGCAGGACCCAGGAATTCTACTTGCCTGACTACAATAGATGCTGTTGAGAGTTCTCATAGGCCTGCAACTAACCACCCCTCACCCTCCCCAGCAAAAGAACTAGGTAAGGGGCAAGTGGTGCAGGGTACCATGACATTAAATAATTTCTCTGTCTAAAATAAAATACAGTATGGAAAGGAAATCTTACAGGATTACTATGTGTTCATTTTTCACAGCACTTAGAGTATGGAATTAAACTACATCCTATACTCAAGAAAAGATCCAACAGAAGTGTGGATATAGTAAAGAGTGATGGATCAAGCCACATCTCCTTCCAGTCTCTGTAAGTATTAACATACTACAGTGGTCAGTAAGGCACAGTGCTAAGTGCTGAGGTTGCAGCAGGGGGGAAATGAGAACCTCATAGTCTACTGGTAAGACTAGACCAAATGAATTGAAAAGTAATTAAAAATTCAAGAAGTCAGTATAATCATAGATGATCTTTCAAAATGCAGGGCATGGAAGAGTTCAAAAAAAAAGTACTTCAGAAACTAGGAGAGGTGGTTAGAAGAAATAGAATGGAAAAGGTCAGGAAATGCTTCACTAACAAAGAAAGTCTTTAAACAGTGCAAAAGGCAGAAAGCTAGATAGTATTTTTTAAAGTAGTTTTCAAATACTGCTTTCCATTATTGATTCCTTAAAAAAAAAAAAAAAGGCCTTAACCGCCATAGAAAAGTTGGATGGACTGGAGGATGGGCACCTAGACTTCTCATCGTCCACTTCAATCATTGGATTTTTTTCTGTTTGTATTTTGTATTTTAAATTTCAAAAGATTGTGAGGTGATGGGGAAAGGGCTTCCATGGCTTTTTTGCTCTTCCTCGCATTGTCTCACTTTTCCTCTCAATGCGTATATTTATACATAAAATCAGAATCTGAACTTTAGAACCCTAAAGCTCTGCCTTTCCTGCCAGTTCTCTTTCCACCACTTCCTTTAGTCACTTATACACTCACTGCTAATCACTCTTTCTCAGAACCACTATCTATCATCTGTCTACCCATCTATCATCTGTCTAGAAGAGTGAGCATGCCTTGAAATACACATATCTGTAATTTATATTAGATTTACTATATATGAGAAACCACCAGCCTGTTCTTTCTTCTCTATGGTTGAAGAAACCAAAGCTCAGAGAGAGGAATCAAAATAGCTTTCCAAGGTTAATTAGTTAACTAAAAGCCAAATCTGAACTTCCACTTTTTCCCTATGGTCATTACAAATAATACCCACTATGGTGAGTGATTCTCATATCCAACTCTCACAAGGGAAGACAGTGATGACTCTAGTCTGGTTTCGGACCCCAGATTTCAGGACCTCTTCATGCATTCAGTGCCCACTGCTTTTATTTACTAATCATTTCTAGAAGCTTCCTGAAGGATGTGGGATGTTCGCCAGAAACTCATTGTATGAAGAGAGAGGTGATTTCAAAGTGGATTAATACCTCTTTTAATTTTAATTCAAACATCCATCTCAGTGGAATAGTGGATTTTCTAGTGATTAAAATACTGAAGTTTAATGAGAATAATAGATATTCTGACTAGAATTTATAAATATTTTACTGAACCAAATATCTAATACAATTTAAATACAAAATGAATAAATACACTGCAAATTTTAAAATGAAAACACAAATGTATATGTTAAAGTATGTTATCTTTCTGATATAATTTTTTTAGCAGATAAAATAATTACCGTATTCCCAAAATAACAAGATAAGTGCTATCTAAAATGAAGGGAATTTAATTAGTCATTAAAATGAAAAATAAAATAATATTCTTTGATCTTTTTCTAAAGGGTGATGTTAAAAATGAAGTGAGTCAAACATGTCATCATTCAATTAAGAGAGTATTTTTGTGCAAATTTTTCTAGATGCTGATATGCGTCTTCCTTTATATTAGTTGGGTAGAATGGTGAGATAGTACAGAGGTAAGCACAATTTTTCTACTAAGGGCCAGATAGTATATATTTTTGGCTTCACAGGGCATACTACTTAATTCTGTTATTATTATGCTTAAAAGGCGATATGTAAAGGTAGTCATAAGCAGCATGTAAGTGAATAGGTGTTGTTACATTCCAATAAAATATTATTTACAACATAGCCTATTGGCAAGATTTGTTGTGCTGGCCATAGTTTCCCAACCAGTGCTCTAGTTACAGATATTTTCTTTTGACTCCATCTTTACATAATCCCCTCTCTTGCTTTATAACTTGAATGACATATTTATTGAAAAGAAACATTTTAAATTTCATAACGGGCTATACATTTTATTTTAAAAATCCAAATTTCTTCATTTTCTTTAGTTTTCTCTTATGTAGATGGAAATTATATTGCAGAATTACCTGTATCAATTTGAATACCAGTTTTGGAAGCTTCCACGTTCAAGAAAGAATTATTCTTCCAACATAAGCTTTTAGTAATGAAACTATACAGTGATGGCTCTATCTAAACTTGTAACCTGTGCAAATGTGCGTTCTTTTGCATAATTTGAATGAGTCGTGGATCTTTAAGATGTAAATAACTAAGTTGTCAGATTTTTGCTTAAATACCTAAATACAGGGATTTGTGGCAGGACTAGCTAGCTCAATACAGAAGACCTATGATCCTGTTTCAAGCTTAGAATCGCTGGTGCCTGGACATAGAGCACATTTCCTAGGTCCCTGTAGCGCCGGGGCTGTGTAACCAGTTCCCACTGCTTGTGTCAATTCCAGGTAAGAGCGTTTAAGAAGAAGGCGTGCTTTCTCCACAGTCTATCTTTTAATCCGTGGGCTTGATATTAAAGCCTAGCCTGACCTTAGAAGACAGTTTTACTGTCAAATGGGTTTTATCTAAGAAATAAACTTCTCTTAGATTCAGTCACCAAGACTCAGTCTCTATTTGTTAGCATTACCTAAACTAATAAAATATTAAACAACTACAAAAAGAGTCTGATATATTTGGTGATATATTCCTAGTATTTTATAATTGAAAAAGAGCACATTATACTTGAAATACTAAAATTCTGAAAATGAATGTTACAATCACTACACCTTTCAATTAACATTATTCTATAATAAAATATAATGAAATGTGTCAATGATTAATGAATGTAAAAATGGTTAAGATATTATAG
This sequence comes from Ailuropoda melanoleuca, assembly GCF_002007445.2. Lineage (NCBI taxonomy): Eukaryota > Metazoa > Chordata > Mammalia > Carnivora > Ursidae > Ailuropoda > Ailuropoda melanoleuca. The sequence goes on from NC_048237.1 coordinate 4,725,059, forward strand.
TTAACTACATATATAGAATAACTTCAGAAAAAATCAGTACTTCAGAATAGATAATTCCTCTGTATTGAGAGAATTAAGAGTATTTTCAACTCTAGTAGGCTTCTCATTCTTAAATGGAGCTAGCCACTTACACACTGACCAGTTTAGTTTCTGTAACTGCCTTTCCTAAGGCTTAATTTGAATCTTTAACCCATATACATAAACACAAATAGAGAAACTTAGCATCTGTATTCTGAATGCCTAGAATGCCATGTGCATCCTGATTTTCACCATGAAAGTAAATATTTTAACAAAGAAAATGTCCTAGTTACAAAACAGAAATGTCTGAAGAGATAGGTCAGCAAAAGAACAGAAATACGTATTTCTCCGAATTACATGTTTTCTCCCATGTCTATCTGTGATGCCAACTGGTGCTGTGAGGCACATTAGTAATCCTAGAATTTTCTCTTGACTAAGCATAATAAGTAGCTGATTTTTACCACCCTCTCCTTACTTGTAAGCAAATTTACGAGTAATTGCATCTCATAGTCATATGATTGGGCTGACCAGTGAATAAATTTCCAGGAGTCATTTTGCAAGATAAGGTATATGGATACTACATATCTATATATCTATATCTGAAACAAAGGAACAGGTAGAAATTGCTTTTGATTTAGGTAGTGGGAAGCATTAGAAGATAAGTAAGCCCAGATGGACTGGGAACAACAGAAAGATTAAACACTAATGTCTGACCTAGTGGAGACTTTTTAAAGACCATGAATGGAAATACTCCCTTCTTCTCTTAAACACTCTGTTTTTGTTAATATCACTTATGCCATTGTAAAACCACCCTTCCAATCCATAGGGCCGCATTCTTCTCCTGTGAGTATTTTTCTTACTCGATTATTACTACTTCAAGAATTCTGCAAACACCCTCAGTGGTTAAAACCACTAGGGTCTTTTATATAATTATGAAGTCATGCTATCCTGAACATTAAGGAGTATTTTTAGCTTTAGAATGAATACTATTATGACCATGCATACAATGAACAGTCATTGAAGATTTTGTAGAACAGGGTTATGCTTAAAGAGTATTTTAGGAAAATTACCAGAGGACCAATTTGAGTAGGAAAGAATGGAGCTAGGGAAAGTGGTTAATATGGCATTCAGTTAATAAAAGTCGTGCGAATAAAAATGTAAAGAAAATAATGAATGTAGGAATCATTTTAAAAGAAAAGACGGGAATTTGCAAATTAAAACCACAATGAGATACCACCTTACAACCTGTTAGAATGTTATTATCAGGAAGACAAAAAATAATAAGTGTTGGTGACCATGTAGAAAAAAGGGAACTCTTGTGTGCCATTGGTAGAAGTGTAAGTTGATAACAGCCACTATGGAAAACAGTATGGAGCTTCCTCAAAAAATTAAAAATAGAAATATCAGATGATCCAGCAATTCCACTTCTGGGTATATACCTAAAGAAATGAAATTATTATCTTGAAAAGATGGTTGTACCCTTGTGTTCACTGCAACATTGTTTACAATAGCCAAGACATGGAAACAACCAATTGCCCACCTTGGAAGAATAGGTAAAGAGATGTGGTGTGTGTGTGTGTGTGTGTGTGTGTGTGTGTGTGTAAATATTATGCAGCCATTAAAAAAAGGAAATCCAGCCATCTGGGACAACATAGATGGACCTTGAGGGCATTACGCTAAGTGAAATAAGTCAGGCAGAGAAAGACAAATACTGTTGATCTCACTGATATGGAAAATCTTCAACAAACAAACAAAAACCCCAGACTCATAAACACAAAGAGCAGATCAGCGATTGCTAGAAGGGGAGAGTGGGGAATGAGCAAAATGGGTAAGGGTGGACCAAAGGAAAAAACTTCCAGGTATGGGGCGCCTGGGTGGCTCAGTCGTTAAGTGTCTGTCTTCGGCTCAGGGCGTTATCCCAGAGTTCTGGGATCAAGCCCCATGTCGGGCTCTTCCACTGGGAGTCTGCTTCTTCCTCTCCCACTCCCCCTGCTTGTGTTCCCTCTCTCGCTGGCTGTCTCTCTCTGTCAAATAAATAAATAAACTCTAAAAAAAAAAAAACAAACAAACAACTTCCAGGTATAGATAAATAAGTCCTGGAGATATAATGTATAGCATGGTGACTATACTGTAGTCAATACTGTACTAACAATACTGTGTTGTATTTTTGAAAATCGCTGAGAGAATAAATTAAAAAATCTCATCACAAGAGAAAAAAATGTGTAACTGTGTGGCGATGGATGTTAACTAAACTTTCAGTGATCATTTCACAGTATGTACATATATCAAATCATTATGTTGCACACCTAAACGAGGAGTGTTTTATATCAATTACATCTCAATTTAAAAAAAAATAAGATTTGGTTTTAAACATGAAGAGCTGGTAGTGAACATGGGGTACCTGCACGGAGGGGTTCAGTAGGCAACTGAGAAAGCAGGATCAGAGCTTAAGGACGTCAGGCCCGAACATCCAAATGCAGAAGGTGACCTGATAAGTGCATCTGACCAAAACACCCTTGATGTTCTCTTCTGTTTGACTAAACATTAGACGATTTCTTGCACTGTAAAGATCCTGACCTCCCTTTTCTTAGGGCATTTACTTAAGAAACTTGCAATTGTAAATTCTTTCTCTTCCCCTTTGAGATGTAAATCTTCTCCCAGCCTCTTGCCAGTTTTATAACCCAGGAATGTCTTTCTCAAGGACCTGGGAGCCATCCCTTTGAAATGTAATCATCAAGAAAGAGTGCTTTTATCTCTCACTCTCCATGGGAGGGTGTGAGCCTAACTTCAATAAGCACCAATTAGCAAACTCAGATGGGCTAATCACATTGATCAACCTCCCCACTAATACTCTTTCTCAAGTACTTTTCCACTAGCTCACCCCCGTGCTTAAAATGCTCTTGACTTTTGTTTCTGCAGAGTTGAGTTCAATATTTCTCCTCTATCGCAATGGTTTTGAATAGTCTTTCTTATCTGTTTAACTTATCTAGTGCAATTTTCCTTTGATATATCCATTGGATTCATGGAGGTATTTGAAATACCCAAGAAAGGCAGGAGAAAGAGATAAAGGACAATTATGTAGATTGGGAGAACTCAACTTTTTAATTAGAGGACTGGAGAAAGAATTGTACAAGTTGAAAGAAACCTAGAATATATAATAGGGAATTTAAAGGTCAAGAGAATTTCAAGAAGGGAGATGTCAATAGCATAACTTCTGCATTAAGATATGGAAAAGTGATTCCCGAATAAAATAAATAAAGAGGTAATTGGCCAAACAAGTGGGAGATAAGTGCTGATATTTATCCTAACATCTTCGCTGCATGCTTACGGTGCCATGCAATTTTCAAAGCTTGGGTTTCAAAGGTGAGTAAGACAAACAAGGTGGATGATCTCATGCAACTTACACTGAGCTGGGGAAGACAAAAAAATAAAATAAAATAACAATACAAATAAACAAAAGCAGTACCAGAAATTATAGATGCTATCAAGAAATTTGAAGAGAATGTTCCAGTAGAAAGTGATCGGATAGATATTTTTTGATCAGATTGGCCTCTCTGAGGAAAGGATAATTTGGCTGCAAACTGACTGGCTGGAAGGAGCCAGCCATACAAAGCAGATAAACTGTGGCGAAAACCCTATTGCAGGAACATGCTGGTTGAGTTCAAAGAGGCAGAGCCTGGTTATAGCACAGTGAACGAGGATTGTATGAGATGAGATCGGCAGAGACCATAAAACTGTAGACCAGTATAAGGTGTCTGCATTTTATTTTCAGTGTGACGTGGAGCCGTTGGAGAGGTTTAAGCACAAGAGTGACATCGTCAGGTTTATGTTTTAAAAGGATAACTCTGACAGCTTTATGGAGAATGAATTCCAGAGATGCATGATGGGAAGCAGAGAGACCCTTTGGGGCCCTGCAGGGCTAGAGACTGTCATGGCTTGGACTCGGGGTCACAAAGAAAACCATTTTAATAAAAAAGAGAGGCTGGGAGTCGATCTGTGTGGGGAGGAAGAAGATGGGTGATGTGGAAACAGGGGCAGCAGACATCATCTTTGCTTACATGCTTTGAAGGTGAGATTTGGAGCCCAGGAATGAGAAGCATTACAAAATCTTCATGTAGGGCAAGACGGAGACTTTCAGAGGAGAGGACTGGATATAAAGGAGAAAGTGAGTTCATTGCAAAAAGAAAGGATTTAACGTTTGAAACAGAAAAGAGCAAGAATAAAGAAAGCTGTTCCATGAATACAGATGGTGCTTGGAATATCATGAACGTTTACGCAGTTTCATCAATGAACAAGGGATTTCTTCCTTTCTTTGCTTTCTCCTTTGGAAGAGCGTACATGATTGTTAAATAACAATGGAACATAAAGCCTAGCAAATGTTAATTTGTACCGCTAGAGTCTCATTCATTCTGGAACTTGCAGAGCAACGCAATGGCTACTTATTGCATCAGCTGCCACTGGATTTTGTCTGGCTCTCAGGAGAACTGAACAGGGAAGTCACAATGTAAGAAGTTTCAAGCAAGAACAAAATAAAACAAACCCACTTATTACTATTACTACCAAATATTTATCCTAAGAAGGACCCTTCTGAATAGGGATGGTTAAGAAAAAAGGCCTAAGAAGACTGAACACACAAGGGAAGGAGACCAGTGAACCTCTGAAGGCATTTCTATGAAATTCACGCTGGAGAGTAATTTGGAGCACATGACCCAGCTGCTAAAGTATCCTTCTAGTTCCTCAACAACTCTACTTATGAGTAAAGATCATGAAAATGATGCTCGGAGGGGAATTCTTTTCTTATTATAAAAAAAAACAAAAAACAAAAAATAAAACCACTTCCAAAAGTTCTTTGCAGCTACCAAAGCAACGATTATAGCCCACTGAGCGGAAACATTTTTTTTTTTGTCTTGACACCCCAAAAAGACAAGGCAAGTGGAGGCTGGGTGGTATGTTTTTCCCTAGAGGATGTTCCCTCAAGCAGAAATTGATCCCTCCTCAGGGCTCTTTCTTGCTGCTGTAGTAGATACTTTCTGGAAAGCCAGATGCGCACGTAAAATATTTCGGTGGCATACTATGAATATATTGTCACCCGCTGCTGAACTTTGTCATCATGATGGTTTTTATTTGTTTGTTTCAGGACCACTAAGTTCTGCCAAATTTCCAGTGGTAAAAATGATCATCATGTGACTGACAAGAAATGAGATGTTCATAGGAGCTTGGAGGTTGGACTGGAATACCACCAGTAGCTCTTACAGTTCTGAGATTATATGAAGGCCATACTTCCTGCGGGAAGCATGGGGCTATGGGTCTGTCATCCGGGCTCCTGAGCTAAACCCACAAAGCCCAACCCCTCAGAAGACAGTGTAAGTGGGGGATAAATGTTTACAAATATTCCAAGCACAGTCTGCTGCGTGTTTCTTGAAGCTCCCAAGACTTCTAGCTGTTTATTTTTTTCCATCCTAAGCATATGAAGGTGAATTTTTATGGTCTGGGGATTGGTGTGAGTTTCATTCATGGTCTGTTCTGCCGTACTCTCTTTAAGAGTTGAAAGTGTATATGTCATCTCTAATTGGAACTCCCAGGCAGAAATGATGCCATCAGGGAACTTAAAATATGTGGCCGTATGAATCACCCTGCAGACCAACCATATTGCTATAAAGCAAATAATTTACATTTAAATAACTTATCTGCATTCACCTAATTTAAAAGTAATCTTTATTCTTTCTCAACTAATCCCCAAACTTATGGACTAGTTTGATCATATTTGTGCAATAAAATTGAAATTTTCAGATATGGTAGGTAATCAATTTTAGTCACCTCATCTGCGTTTCCAATCTCATTACAGATTGCAATTTTCATCCCAGATTACATGATGACCCATCAGTGGCTTTGTTGTTTCTGAATTACCGATTCCTTGCCTACTGCCAGATAAGAACAAAGCCTATGCATCAGCCTGACAGCTTGCAAACAGAAAATGGGCTTGTAGGATTGGATTTAAATCCCAGGTGTAGGGGATAATTACCACATCACTCATGCAGTAACTGAAAAATGGTATTTCAACAAGAAAAATTACATTCCTTTTATAGTGCCAACAGAAATCATTATTTGAGGCTTCACACTGATTCACTGTATCATTACATGTGCACTGTACTCATTAAATGTAATGTTTGTTGCAACATAAAAAAGTTATTGTTTTAGGTACTTTGGTAGAGCAGGTAGCTTAAATTTAAGGTTGGTGGAACCTTGACGGTATAGAGGTCGTTTGGACTCTAATATATACCGTGCAAGAGAAATGACAACCCAGACGCAGAGCTTTCCAACCGGCTCCGATTACAGAAGGCGTGGATGGATAGCACAAAGAAAATGGAGTATAAATCTTTTGCTTCAAAACCCCGGCCATTTAACCCTCCAGTCTGTCCAGAGGAAGAGGACAAATAATGATTCAGATCTCCTCTGCAGAGCCGTGTCGCATAGTGCATATTTTTACCATTAGCTTTGAAATCATTGAAGCCCAACATACACAGTCTAAAGGACGGAAGGACGGAGACCATATTCATTTGAAAAATCATTAAAGAAAACAGCGGCAGACTCGCTGGAAATGCACTCCTCACCCCTGGCGTCTGGTCCATCACCCACAAGCTTGCGGTTGTTTCCCAGTGACCGTGCGAGCAGCACCACGGCGAAAGCAAGAGCGCAGAGTCTCTGTAGGTGCAGAAGGCAACGTGCCGACTGCTGGGAGCAACAACCCACGCTGTAAGAATCGGAGCCCTAGTTCTGTTTATGGCCAACTGGCTTTCTCATTAGAAGGATCAGGACAGTGCAAAAGAGGACGGTGCCCTCAGCTTTGCTGTACACTTGCAGGGACTCCAAGGGGAGGCACTGACTACTGGTAGATAGACGATGGCTGATAGATAGATAGATAGATAGATAGATAGATAGATAGATAGATAGATAGATAGATGATAGATAATAGAATTTTACGTGTCAGCTCATAGCTTCTTTGCCTTGAACTCCAAATTTCATATAATGAACCTCGCTCTCTTTCCATGTGTGGAGAATGAGATCTTTTGTGGAGAGGCTTAAAGCACAAGTGTGAAGAGCTGAAATATGTCCTTCTAATCCTCTCCTCCCCTCACTTCTGTAGTCTTTCCATCTTGACAATCTCTCCAGGATGGCTGAGACCTTGCCAGCGCCGAAGCAGGCTGTGTGTGGAAGGTGTACAAAGTTCTCTGATTTCTCTCTAAGCTTAGGAAGGGACTTGCAGCAACAGCCCTATTTTGCTAAGAGCTACTTCCTATCCTCTTATAGCTTCAGAGAAAATTCACCCAACAAACTTCAAAGTGGCATACACAGATAAGCCGCCTGTGCTCAAAGAGCTTATACCCGAGTTGGAAAGGACAGACGTGAGGGGCGCCTGGGTGGCTCAGTCGGTAAAGCGTCTGACTCTTGATTTCTGCTCAGGTCATGATCTCAGGGTTGTGAGATAGAGGACGACAGGCTTCACGCCCAGCGGGGAGTCTGCTGGAGATTCTCGCCCTCTGCCCCTCCCCCCACCCACATGCTCTAAATAAAAAAAATCTTAAAAAGAGAGAGAGAGAGACATGGAAGTAAAAAGTATGTATATGTATATATACATACAAAACGTCCTAGGTATTAGGATCTGAACGCGTGCCGGGGCATACATCTACAGAAGAGGCAGTAACCCCTGGTTGAAGGAGGCTGCATGCAGAAGGACGGGAAACAAGGGGAAGGAAGCCCTTAAGTAAACTAGTGAAAAGGCTGAGGGAGCTTCAGTAGTAAAACTTTTAGTGGTAAGACCACAAGAGAATACGCCGCCCTCTTAGATGTAAGGTTTTCAAAGACAGAGACTGGCAATGTTGCTGGTACTTACCAGGCACTCAATCATATTAATCTGAACTTTGATCGTAATAAACATTTATGTGCACTTTTTATGGAAGGCACAGTGCTTAGCACTTAAGATGACTTATCTCGCTTAATTCTCACACCAGTCCGATGAGGTTATTACCACCCCATTTCAAATAGGTGGAAACCGAGACAGAGAGAGGATAAGTAATCAAAGTGATGGAACCAGGATTTAACCCAGTCTGTTGTTTAATAGAGCCTATTGTCTTAATCACTATACCAGCTATAATGGCTTCACAGTAGCTAAGAAACCTAAAACTAAAAAAAAAAAAAATTTTTTTTTTTTGTTCTCTTATACAAAGCTAACACTCCCTAACCCCAGTCATTTACCAACTAAAATCCATCACGGTTACTAAGCAAACATGAGTTTGCTTTTAGAACCATTTTAGAACAATGACTGGGGATCCAATTCACAGTCACAACAGCACACCTCTCAGGTGTGGGTCAAATCTCACATTGTTTTTGAAGAGCATACTCCGAGCTCCAGCTATGCCAGTATTTAAATTCTGTGTTGTTGGTGGCATTTCGTGCTATTTCTTGAAATGCAAAGCATAACCTATTCCACCCACTCAGAAACTCAGCAAACTTAAAGAGATAAGTACGTTTGAAGGATGCCTTAGAGGAAATTTCCCCCCCAGGCTTATCAGGGAGAACAATGTGGGTTTGGTTCTGGATCAGGTGGTCATATTACAAAATGCATTAAAATGCAGGCGGACAAACAAGACCAAATGCAAAATTACCATTCTGTTCTGCTCCTGACAGCACTGTGGAGAATGGGATTTCTCTGTATTCGTGCCATTGGGGCCTTCCGTGGCATGGTTTAATTGAGGGTCAACACGGGGTTGAACTAGAGATTGTAAGCTGGGTTCAGAAATTAAAACTGACCAGACATGAACGTTGTTTCCCACCTGCATGGTCCTTGTAGTTCACAGGCCAAATTTTCCACCTGAAAATCCCTACCCCTTCCCAGCACCCAGTGTCCGGTCACACTTGATCTGCAACTCGTAATGTAGTCAGAACAGGAGCAACCACATCCATCTGAGAATCCCTGTGCAGGGAGACTGAGCAAAAGCCTCCCCTATGTGAATAAATTGGCTGCGCCCAGAGTAAGAAAATCTGCTGTGTATTCGTAAAAGGAATGCGATCAGAGCGTGTATGATTTACAAACTAGCCAGTATTTTCACTGCAACATGAAAATAAATGGATTTGGTCCCCATCGCAGCTCAGCTCTTTCTCTTGGGGCTGGAAGGGCTGCCTGTTTGGCCCCATGGCATGCCCTTGTGAGGGCAGTGAGAAAGCAGCTGCTTACATCACCTGGGAGAACTCTCTTTAAAAGCTTCTCTTACTCTAAAGAGCTTTGCTGCTTAATTTTGTTTTTTTTCTGAACATGTTAGATGTCGCCCGTTGGTGCTGCTGCCTCCTGCTGCCTCATTGTTCAGTGCTGGGTTGTGCAACATCGCCATGCTTGGGAAAGGTGCTGTACAAATTGCACAGAGGATGTCTCATTGTGTGGGAGTCTGAGCCAGGCCAGGAAGATCTCACGGCATTAGCTACTGGCGTGCCTCCAGTCTGGGAGGTAGGAGTGGGAGGTGGGGAGGTGGTACACTCATGCCGTGCGCAAATCACTGAAATGACTGGTCTGCAAATACACAGGAGGAAAAGGCATGCACAGAGCAAAGGAAAGGCATGCACGGAGTTAAGGGGTATTCAGAAATCATTTGTGTGCCTTCCGCATCCACCGCTGTATCTCTTCTTTCTTTGTGCAAGTGGCAAAATAAAATGCCTTTGTGTTGTTCGTGAAGGTTTTCCTTCCCAGTTTGTGATCCTGTGGTAAATACATGCTTCCATGACATATTTTAACTTCTCCTCATGAAACACTGTTGGGGGGGGTGCGGACAATGAAGTCTGTCCCCTCTGGGTAAGACCAAATGTAGCAATGGCGACAGAGAAGTTAACTGCCTGTTCCATGTTTGTATGTGGCAAATGCTGTCATGTACCTACTAAGAATTTGTTCAGCTTTGAATTGCTCAACAGTTTAAATGTGAGGAAGTTGTTAGTTCTTTGAAAGTCAAACACAAATCCATTGCAGTTTTCGGAATTCTGGGGCAGCCAATCCAGCCATAGCAGACATATTCGTTGCTTAATCCAAGACCTGAAATTTAAATTTTTGTAGTTCTTTAAGCCAGATACTTCATAGGACTGATTCTGGAGATGAGCTATGACTAGTGACCTTATTTCCGAACTTTTCCTAACTGTTCTTAAACCCAAAGGCCCAGTAGAATTGCTCTGGGGCTGTTCTTTCACTCAATTAATGTTTATTCATCAGCTACCAGCAATAAAACTTTATGCTGGGTGCTTAGGGGGAAGATGAACAGGATATGATTCTGCTTTCAATCGTTTTATAATCTTGTAGAGGTTAGCAGCCTCCCGAGCTGGCTATAGTGTCGAAAAGATCTGAATTACACACCCCGGAAGACTGAAGTCATTTTAGCGGAAGTGACTACAGAAAGATTCCTATAGAACGTGACTTTCAGTCAAGTCTTACTGAAAGGGTAGAATTTTGAAGAGCAGAGATAAGGAAAAGAATTATAAGTGGGTAGAAAAGAAAAGAAAACTGGAGCTGGCTGGAATCTAGGCTATCTGTTCAGAGGGAATGGAAGAGGGACACCCAATGCCAGCTTATATTCCATTTGATAGAGGAGAGGTATAGAGGATACTGGCTGTTGCTGAGGAGGGGACTATCATCAAGTAATATTTCAGGAAGATACATCTGGAACTACAGGCAAGGGGACTGACTCAGGGGCACTGGATATTCCAGGTAAAAAAAATAAGAGCTCACATGAAAGTGGGAGCATTGCAGAAGGAAGACACACAAATAGGAGAAGCACGGGAGGTTTGCTGGACCCTGTGCCAGATGTACAAACAGCCAACAGAACTCCGAGCCATACCTAATAGAAAGCAGGAGGAGGATGACAAAAAAAAAAAAAAAGAAAAGAAAAGAAAAAAGAAAAAAAAGAAAAAAGAAAGAAAAAAAGGACAAAGAAAGCACAGAAAGAGGATTCAAATCAACATTGAGTTTATCAAAGGACCAAAAACAAGGATTTTTTTTTTTTCCAAATAGGAGCTCAAAGTCAATAATATCAAATGCTATAAGCTCAATGATAAGAATGAGACAGAGACACTGGGATTCAAAATGAGGAAATAGTTGTTCACCGCCAAAAGAAGAATTTCAGACTACAAACATTAAGGGATGAGAGATGGTAGGCAAGTAGACTCATAGTCCTGTCTTTAACAAATTTTGTAATGTAACTTGGTGGGGATGTTGGAAAAATAGCGACTACTATATGGATGATGGCAATGTAATTGGCAAAACCTTTCTGGAGAGCATTTTGGTCATAAGAACTTGAAGTGGGAATCCCCTTCGACCCTGTAATTACATTTTCTTTGATTTTGTTTTAATGAAATACAAATTGTCGATCATTTAAAAATTACCTGCAAGATGTTTATTATTAGTCTTTATATAATGGTGAAAAACTGAAGTAAACTAAATGAATTCTGATAAATCCACTATAGAACATAGAACTATATGACCCTATGGAAATGTGTCATATTAAAAAAAAAAAAAAAGCTTGTGCAATAGAAAAGAGTTTATAATTTTTATCTGTTATTAAGTGAATTAAACAGGTAATAGTAAGCAAGGTGTGATTTCATTTTTAAGTGTGATTATATATACCACATATTTTATTTGTAAATGAATATGTGTACAATACACACACGTGTGCACATATGTGTGTATACAGATATACAATTAGATATGTATGTATACAATGATAGATAAGGCCAGATATTTTTGTTTATCTGTTCAAACCCATTTTATACACTTGGTCCACTTTCCTTTCTGCCTCCTGCTCTCTGATATATTTGGGTCACCTCCATAGGCTCCCCTGTGCTATAGTAGGGTTAAGACAGTGGGACAATAAAGAAGGAAAGTGGAGGAAGCAAAGGGAGTGAGCTTCTGCCTATGTGTTTCCCCAACTCCATCCCAGTTTGGTTATCTTGGTCTCTTTGGATTCCCCAGACAAGGTACTCAACTCCTAGCGACACTGGGTTCTTCCTTACAAGGTTCTCTCCTTCTGAGTTCCAGGACTGTTGCTTTGCCTCACTTCTTTGGGCCCTGAACTGATCACAGATAGATAGCAGCTATGACGCCTTATCCCTGATGATTCCCCTATGTCTTGTCCACACTTAAAAAATGTCCCTTTATTGAATTTGCTTATTCCAATTTTGCTCCTACTTTGAGTGGGACAATTGTCAGGCTTGGGGTNCTTGTCCACACTTAAAAAATGTCCCTTTATTGAATTTGCTTATTCCAATTTTGCTCCTACTTTGAGTGGGACCACTGTCAGGATTGGGGTGCCTGGGTGGCACAGCGGTTAAGCGTCTGCCTTCGGCTCAGGGCGTGATCCTGGCATGATGGGATCGAGCCCTACATCAGGCTCCTCCGCTATGAGCCTGCTTCTTCCTCTCCCACTCCCCCTGCTTGTGTTCCCTCTCTCGCTGGCTGTCTCTATCTCTGTCAAATAAATAAATAAAATCTTTTAAAAAAAAACAAAAACAAAACTGTCAGGCTTGAGAGTTGTGCTGCTACAATTTTAGGAGCCTTCTTTAAGAAAAATAATACAAAGTTATAAATATAAATTTGGGTATGAGAAATAATATGTATTTAGAATGAGAAAATCAATTACAACACCATACAAATTTTTAAAATTATTTCTATTAATTACAAAGCTTCCTGAATCAAAAAAATTACGTTTTTATGAATTAACCTTATGACAGAGCTCAATAATACATTTTTTCAATAATAGTTTCACATATATTCTGTTTATATGAAAGCAATGTAGCAATCTTGTCATCAGCAGAGAGAATATGAAAATTATTTCTAGTATCATTCAGATAAGTTCTAAGAGGCATTATTGCGTATATTCTTGGGAGAAGAGGACTTTCATTTTGACCACTCATAAATGAGATCAAGTCCTCATCAAATTCCTGGAAGAACATTCTACAAATTGACTTCTGGTTCTACACATTTTAAATCTTGCTTCTCCTCCTCTCTCTACATTGTTGTAGTATCAGGCATCTAGAAAATATTCATACAGAGATATGACCTCTGGCCCTGCACCTTTGTCTCCCAAACCTGCCTGAGTTGGCAGAGTTGGGAGGAATATCCTGGAACTGATGCCTACCCTGGGATGGCTGGAAGTAGCTCCACATATATGTAACAGCAGACCACAGAAATGTATCTCACTAACCCTAACTCTTTCCAGGTCAACTTTCTCCTATTTACATCCTTAAAACGCCTGTGTCTACTCCAAGGCCACCTGAGGCAAGGAGAAGGGAAGTACGTTGGAGGGAATATTGGAGTTAAAAGAGAAAATGGTCTTAAATAATAGGGGTTAAAATATATTATACAAAAACACGTGACCATAAGCATACATCGGAAGAGACCCATGCAGGTGCAGGGTCATGAAAGATAAGTTTCATCCATAAATCTACTTCTGGGTGTATTCAAGCTGCTTCATCTTACATGCTCTCCTTCCTTCTCTTATCCCCCAGATCTAGCTCCTTACACTCCACGCACTACAGGCAGAATTAATCCCCCATCTCTCCTTCTGTAATTCTTATTGTCCCTTGAAGAATCTTCTCTAAGTACTTTCTCATTATAGTACTGTTAATGGTTTAAAAGCCATTTGCCTACAGATCTTCATTTTGATTTAGTTATAAAGATATAGAACCAGGCAATTGATGGAAAAAACCTACAAATCGGAGTACAATAAATGTTTTCCTTTAAATTATTGACTAAATAATTAATAAGAGGTGGTAAGGTAAATAATAGTAAAAAAGAAAACAAAGCTGATAAACGAATTCTAAGGGTGGCTATAGAATGGAAGGAAATTATAAGAAGATAAAATGAATCCTCAAAAAACAGAGAAAAGATGCAGTGGAGAAAAGGGAAGTTAAATCAGCTCCCAAAAGATGCCTTCAATCTTTTCAGTAAAGTAAGGAGGTAAGTCATCAGCTGAACTAAGGAGATATAACTGAGCTTTGATGTGCAGGAGGCCAACCAGTTGGAATAAACACTAATAGAAGTATATTATGAAATCAAAAAGGTATAAACCATAGCATAAACAAAGAATAAACAATAGATAAAACATCTATTGTTGAAACTCACAACCTGAGTTACAGTTTACGTTGAGACTCACTCAAAATCTGCAATTTTTTTTTTTACATAATTCTGTCCTTTGTACAAATCTAGTTTGCCAATCCAGGCACTACTGCTAGAGATTATCAGACTGTTTCAATGCAGAATTCAATCTCCTGAGCCATTACCAATAGAACCAGAGCTCTCCATCAAATTTCTTGACAGCATTACCTGGGCCAAACAAAATGTATGTACAGACTCAATCCTGCCCGCAGGCAACCAGCATGTAACCTTTACTTCAGATCCATTCAACATCTATAAAAGCTATGAAGAAGGATGCTGTTTCCTCCCCATCACCTCTAATGAACTTCACTGCAAATCCACAGGTGAAACCAGGGGAAGCTGGGGAATTGCACTAGTGTGAGTTTATTAAATATGTTAATTTGTTTATGTCAGAGTGATATATTTATTATTCTAAAACTAACATGATTAGCCCTCAATAAGGGTGACATGTGTCAATAGAGGGAATGCCAAATTAAGAATTGATGAGTTAAAAGAAAAACAATTAAGAATGCAGTCAATTGATCTGATTTGCACAGGAACTCTGACCAATGAAGATGGAAAGCAAGGGGCATTAATGGTAAGGCAAGCTCCCATAGCAGCACTTCTTACCTGTCTGATTGCAGATCTGATTACAAATCCCCTGACTGATAGACACCACCATTCTGTTAGAGGAATGCATCATGCCTTAGCCTGTGGGGAAGAGAGATTTGATTTCATTGTTACACTTATTAGAGAACTAACTTCATTTAACAGCATTATCAACAGAAACTAAGTGCTAAGTGTGTATAGACAACTCCATCAGGCCTTGTAAAACAGTCATAGACTAATAGCTTCAAACAAATCATTCAAAACAAATGTGTAACCCAGGATTCAAAGCAGATATGGAGTTTCATCTTAGTAATAAATCCGGTGCTTCCAGCTTGTTCTTCAGAGTCACAAGTAGATGTGTAAGAAGAAGAGAAGGGGAGACTTTACACAGGAGGGGCCATGAAATGCTTCCTTTCCATATGTCACTAAATCTCACACCCAAGTATTATGGACTCCTCTCATCTTTTCATTAAAGAGGGAAAACAACAGAACTGCCCACTGTGAGATGGGGGCTCTTGCTAAGCTTCAGACTATGCTAAAACACTCACAACGAAGATATTCCTACATTCTCAAGGGAAACTGGGCCTCTAAGTGATCTTTTCTCAACATGTTTCTCCTAGTGTTTAACCTGAACCTCCTATCATTTCAGTTTAATCCCATTTATCCTGGTTCACTCCCCAGTGGCCACACTGACTAAAGGTAATGCTACTTCTGGGAATGAACTTGCAGTCCTGGATAGGTTTATCAAGGCTGCTAGTGAAGGAGAGGAGATAAAATACCTCAGGAGCGGCGCCTGGGTGGCACAGCGGTTAAGCGTCTGCCTCCGGCCAGGGCATAGTCCCGGAGTTGTGGGATCGAGCCCCATATCAGGCTCCTCCACTATGAGCCTGCTTCTTCCTCTCCCACTCCCCCTGCTGTGTTCCCTCTCTCGCTGGCTGTCTCTATCTGTGTCGAATAAATAAAAATAAAAATCTAAAAAAAAAAAAAAAAAAGAAAATACCTCAGGAGGCCACAAATGGTTCAAAATCCAATAGAAGTGATGTTACACATTCAGTATTTATGAGAAATGAGCTAAATAAATAAAAACTCTCAACGTTTCAATGCGAGTGAATGAGGATTGAGGAAATAGAAGTTACGCTGTATACCATCTATCAGAACACTTTATAATGACTCCCTGAAAATTTCCTAGAATTGATAGTTTTTAAGTTCATGGGAAGGAGGTGTAAAATGTAAGGGTCCTATGGATTTACTGATAATTATTAGGTGTGATGAATTTATTACCTTATTTTCTAGAGTTGCTAGACCAGTGGATGAGAGAACTTCTAGTTCTGGATTATTACCAGGTCTCTGAGCTCACTACTTGGATAATTGTGGGATGGTGAAGACTGAAAGGAGAAAAAAGAGGGAAAAGAATAAATTAAATTTGAGATATCGTGAGCGATCCATGTAGAGATATTGGGTATGAAAATGTGGAGATCANGTAGAGATATTGGGTATGAAAATGCGGAGATCAGTAGACAAGTTTGAGTTGGAGAAATATATTTGGAAAAAGGTGGATGGGGAAGCAGGAGAACAAAGTAAATGGGGAGGTAGGAAGAAATTTTGGCTCATGTGGTGTCCTAGGAGTCAAGAAAAATGTTTCAAGAAGGTCACATTCTAGCAAATGTTGAGTGGTGCTAAAGAGTTGAGTGAGGTGAAGAATGAAAAGTTTCCATTACGTTTGGAGATGTGGTATGATCTAGTGCGATGCTATGGGAGAATACCTTCAACCTGCTCTTATTTGTAACTTCCGTTTCTTAGCTGTTACCTGCGATGACTACAGATGTAGTTTTAACAAAATTTATACCCAGCTGTTTTTCTTGCAGAATATCCCCCATTTGCCTGAGGAAAATTCATGTCTTAATTATTTGGGGCATCTCCATGATGTGGACATTATCTATGAATCAGTACTGGCCATTCCTTGCCAGCAGTGGATGGAATGTAAATCCATCACACCCAGTGTCAATGAAACAGGGCAATGGTGCACAACACGGAAAACCTGATTGCTATGGTGACCTGTCTGTGACTAGAGTCAGACAGACCCCTCTGTTGTATTCAGTCGGGAGTCATGATAAAGCCACTTGGACACTAAAGTGTATATAATGTAGTGAGGCAGTCCTATCAGCCCCCACACAGTTACTCCTGTCCTCAGAAAGCACACCTGCCTTCAGGGTGGTCGGATTTAGCATGAGCTCTGGTATCTTCCATTGTTCCAGCTGGCAAATATTTTTCCTCTATGCTTCGCTACCTGGATTCCTCCTTCCGTTTTGGGAAGCTCCACTTCAGGGGCTTCTCATTGTCCTGCTCTTTATTATTAAATCTTCTAATTTTAATTTCCTGTTGTCTGTTGCTAGTATATAGGAATAAAATTGTATATACTTGATCTGCAACCTTGTTAAGCTCACATATTAGTTCTGTATCTTTTTAGATATTCTGTACATTTTATACGTAATGATAATGTCTTTGAATAGAGTTTTACTGCTCCTTTTCAACTGGATGACTGCTATGTCTTTTTCTTGCTTTATTACACTGGCTAAAGCTTGTACTCCTGGCCTTTCATTTATTCATTTAACAAATATTGTTTTGATTGCCTATTATATACCACCCATGATGTGAAGTAAGATGAATGCAATATGAATAAAACAGGAAGGATATGTATTATCATGGAGCTTACAACAATTGTGCAATTGCTTAAGAAAATAGATGTATTTGAACATAAGTGCTACTATCAGGGAGGAATAGCTAATGAAAATAGGAATATTTAGCCTAAAAAATAACAGACAAAAGGGAAAATAATTATGCCTTCAAATATGCAAAGGACTATTTTGCAGAAAAGGATTAATTTCTTTTCTGCATAATTTCAGAGGACTTAACTAGGATTAATGATGGAAAGTTGAGAAGGAGAGAAATTTAAGAATTTGCTGCCATAAAAAAACCATTTTATATTGAAACAAGCTGCCTTCTGAGAATCTTTCTGTGAGAAGTTTATCAAGAGGCTGGATAATCTGTTATTAGGTATGCCATAGAGAAGCGTCATTCTCAGGTAAAACACACAGCTAAAGGATTACCAGAGTGATTTCCAATTTAAATAATCTGAAATTCTATAGATATACAGACAAATGGGATGTGGCCTTTGTTTGTCTTATGTTTACAATCCCACTGGAAAGAAAAGCAGGTTTCTGATATAAACAACTCTATTCCAATTCTGGTTCAAGACACAAAATGAAGATACTTACAAAGTAGGGTGCCAATAATGGCTATATAAATGGTACAAATTATATACTCAACAAGAATCCAGACATTTGTTGTCAAGCCAAATTTATAAATGGCAATTGTATCCCATTATTTTTTCACACATTCCAATTTCTTTCCAAACTTCCTATTTGCCTTCCCTTGAGTATCCTTTCCCCCTTCTTTTTATAGTTTCTACTTCCTAATTCCTCCCTCAATATTGATCTTAAATCCCAAGAGCATCCTTCATGAAGATCCCCTCAAAATTCCAGTCCTCTGTGGTCATTCTCTTTTCTCATTGATTGTTTACACTTCAGTTAGATGACCAGGAGAGAAATACGTCTTATACCACTAAGTAGGTCTGATCCCTAGAATAAGACTCACAATGTGCACTCAGTAAATGGGAGCTAATATTAACAATGATAATGATGCAAAGAAGAACAGGGAGGGAAGCTATGATGATAACATCAGGTGGCATAGTCAGAAAACGTTTTTGAGAAGTTAAGATTTTACCTCCTACTTTTCTCCTGACTCAGTGATACATTTACTCATTTTATAAATATGCACTGATGTCTTGTAAGTCACACCTCGTCAGAGACTGGGACACAAAAAAGAATAAGACCGCATGGCTTCCCCACTCGGGAACTTATACTGTTATCATAGAAATAAGAAAAAAAAAGGCAAATATGTACCAATAAATAAATGAATTAAAAATTACAAAGGGAATGAACTAGAGACTAATTTTATATACAATGATTACAAGCAGCCTTTCTGAAGAACTGATATGCAAACAGTGTTGGGAGCAAGGAAGTGGGGTACATTTTAGGAAGGGGAAAAGAGCTTCTGCAAAATTTGTTATGTGAGAATGACCTTATTTTGTTCCGGGAATGAGCAGAAGGTCGTGTGGCCAGAGCAAGGGGGAGGGCAGGGTGGATGAGTTTAGCAAGGAAGACAGATCCAGATCATGCAAGGCTTTGAGGGCTAATGGGGGGGGGGGTTGTTCAGATTTCACTTTAAGTGTAAGGGAAGACATGAAAGGATTTTAAGCAAGAGTGTGACATGGTATTCTAGTTTACATTTTTTCAGAACATTGGCTGCTCTGTGGAAAATGGATTGACTAGAGTATGGAATTAGGCCGTTGGCAGTAACTCGGAGAAGAAATGATATTTGCCTGAATCAGGTTAAAGTAGCGGAATTGGAGAGAACTTCCCAATCTTCCATCCTGCAACCTGACGCGGCCCCTTTAGCAGCCCTCTGAGCTTTAAGGATATTGCAATTCAGCTCCTCGAAGCCTCAAACCAAAGCTGGAAGGAGTACCTCCTTTTTTTTTTGTTTTCTCTAGGAAACTCATTGCTCTCTACGTGGATGCTGTTTTATTTATGGTGGCTTGGAAGAGGGCTGCTGATGAATGAAGTTTATGAATGTTCTAGGTCTCCACCAGCCACACACTGGCGACGCCGCAGGTGACCCTCAGCAACACAGCAGCTGCTCTGTCAGCAGGGGCTCCTGTTCCCCTGCAATGTCAAGAAGCTCCAAGTGCTACGGGATCTAGAACGCCAGGGTTGCTTTATTCAGAAAACCAGCTGAGACACTCTGTTGTTAAAGGTGAGCAATCTGGCCAGGAGAGTGACTCATCACGTATGGATGGACGGCAGGCTAGATCCCTAGATACCACATGGATAGAAAAATGAATTCCGGAGCTTCTGGAACATTGCCCCCTGCCCCAACATAATGTTGGGATTTGAGCAGAGGTGATTCTAAAAGGGCAGGGAGGCCACACACTTTGGGATTGGCCTGCTCCTACAATGGGGAAATACATTGGCAACTGACAAAGGGTTCGTTTCTCTCCAAGCCCCTCCTCCCACTTGCTTCAGGTCCAACCTCAGTCCCATTGGCTGCCTTGGAGTCATAATCGGCAGGCCTGGGTCCACGTTCATCCTCTTCCACTGCCACCTACGCTGCTTGCAAAGTAAATAAGTGGCACGTAGTCTATGCCACTTGTGCCTGGGTTTTAGCTTACCAAAGCGTTCAGGTGCCAGGAGGCACGGCAACTGCCCCAGACCTCCCACGATAAATGCTGCCAAGCCAGAAACCTTGTATTCAACCTAACAAAATGTGTGCAGGTGTTTGTATGTTGATAAAGTAGGCTCCACGACCAATGTGGGGCTTGAGCTCATGACCCTGAAATCAAGAGTCACACGCTCTACTGACCGAGCCCGCCAGTCACCCTGTGTGCAGATGTTTGAAAAATCGTGTGGCAAAGGTTTGTTCACCTGCGTCTACTGTCACCTCTTGGTGCCTCATACAGCAAAAGAGAAAATCTACCCACTGAGCTTTTACCACAGTGACGACAGCCACGGGGAGCGACAGAATAGGATTCCTTGTCCTCCTCTGCCTTTCTCTCAGGTGATGGGCACATTTCTGCTTAGTCAGCAGCTTCAGAACTGGGCCTCCAGGAGGTCTATAATAGCTCATATACAGAAGAAGGTGAGCGGAAACTGGACTTTCAAAAAATGCACTCAATTCAAAACCTGTTCTTTAGTGGGCATGACAACATATGGGGAAGAGGCTGCCCGGGTCTTTCAGGAAAGATCATGAGAAAGGGGTGGACTCACCTCTGTCTCTGGACATCCTGCCTGAACAGGATGCTTGGAATGGCTGTAGCAGCCTCAGTAGCAGCCTCAGAAGGAAGCAGGTCAGAGCTGATTAGAAGGGTGGGCAGACAGGGTTCTGAGCATCTTCGAGCCTGTCTAGGAGCGACTAGACTCCTTTTCTCTCAGACTCCTTTTATGGGAAGTATGGTTGAAGCCAATTGTTACCTCAGCTTTAGGATGTCACCTGGTTTAGTGGGCGAGAGAAGATCCCCTTGGTGTTTGGGAAGGGCTTTGGGCTCCTGAAAGGCTACTCAAAGAGTAACCTCAACATCTTAAAATGTAGAGGGACCAAGACAGCTGAGGGAGGCCCCTAGCGACACTAATGTGTCTTGATAGCACATGGCTCCTCATTTCTCAGCTGATTTGCAGGAGGCCTCAACCTTCTCAGGGAGGATCAGGGGCCACCGTTCTGATGGTTCCTAAGTCCTCTCTGACCTTGGAGTGTGTTCTCTTATTCTCTCTCCATTTCTTGGTGTTTTATGTTTTCTGCTTGCACAAATTCTACTTGTTAATGGGAAAAAGATGCAAAAATATTAAATCCTCGCATTCAGAGACGGTTTAGCATGGCCATGGCGTATGTTATATATGCGTATGTGTCTTTGATTCATATTTACCTTTTCGAAAATGTGATCATACTGTACCCGTAGTTTTATATCCCATTATTTGAACTCATGACTCTATTATGAGCAACTCTACCTACTACTAAATGTATTTCAAAAGCTCAAAAAATTACCCTTTGGTCTGGGCAATGCCTCCAAGGTATTCCAGTGCACAGTGAATCGACTTGAGATGAGGCAGATAATTTCCCTCTTAATTTTTTTAAAAACTCTATTTCTCAGTACCATTTCTAGATTTAATCTCGACAAAGGGATGAATGACTGTGAAGGCTGAGTTGCTAGGCCGCATTCTCTCTACTTAGGAAGATAACATGTTCTAGCCAATGGGGTGACAGTCTGTCCCTACTGACCACACAACTCCGAGGAGCTCTACACAACGCAGTGTTTGAGAGCATGGCCACAGGCTTTCTGGCGCCCCCCACCCATTGCCAGTTACCTGTGAGATGAACTTAAGCAGGTCATTTAGCCTCTCTCTTTCTCCTTTTTCTCGTTTACCAAATGAAAATTAAAAAAAAAAAAGAAGCAATTCTATAAGGTCGTGGTGGGAACGCAAGCGCGTAATTCTGAACTGAGAGCCCTCAAATGTTAGTTACATTTATGATTGTTATTAAAGTTTTAGAGGTTTGACATTGAATTTATACTTACCTCCTGTAATCAAACTATCCTTTAAAAAAGCAGGAATTAAAGATTCAGCAGGCATGGTTTTCATTTCGGCCCCACTCAGGGGACCCTCTTCTAGAATGTCTTCATGCCTCAGACTCTCACCACGTGTAAGCCCTCACCATTCCCAGAGGACAACAGACCTTTCCATCATGATTTCATAATCCCTGTCCACACGTGATTTCTTCTGCAAGAATGCCCACCCCCTCACTGCTTCACCCACCCGCCAAATGCTTGCTCTTCCTTTAAATATCTCCTCCTCTGGGGAGCCCTTGCCCAAATCTCCAAAGAGGTGTTGTTCCATTCTCTTGCGCCCCCACAACACCATTTTTAAACCAATATCCCCAACACAGCATTTACCAGGGTGTGTTCATAACTGATCTGTTTGCATGATTCTTCCACGGCGATGTATGCTTTTGGGGGGTCCAGGAACATGTCATTATCATCTCCAAAGAGCACAACAAATGTTAAATATGCGGAGGTAAAAAAAAAAAAAGGTGTAAGCCATACATTTCCCCCAGGGGGAAAAAGATACATGAACTTCTAGGAGTCTGAAGGGCAGATCAGTTCCCCTGCTTAGCACCCTCCTTCTGTTCAGGACGAGAAAAGCCCCCAATGGAGTCAGAAGGAAGGGTTCCATTCACCACACACCTAATTACAGTCCTCACTCGATTCCCTCTTATAAATGACAACCATCAGATGCCAAGTTGTGGCAGAATGACATCTGGCACTTTGGCAGACACCCCCGGCAACAGCGTTAATGACTTCGGAGATGGCTCTGGATGCGTGATGCTGTTAAGTTTGTTGTCTGGATTACATTATTCTCTTCAACATCTCTTTACATTGTCCTCTAACTCACTTCTGATTCTAAATCCGTGAGACCTGGACACATTTGTCCAAATTTTCCCAATGCCCTTCATGGCCTTGACACGCCAGTCCTTTCATACATTTTCATCAGCTCCTGCGCATTTTTCACAGAGAGCTGTGGGTGTAGTTCACAGCTAGTTTGTGTTCTCACAGGCAACTCAAAGGGGAAGGTTTTTGTCATCTGGGAAAAAGTTCTTCAGTCCTCGACCAAATTACATTTTCTAAGATGACCACATTTGGGGCTCCTTTTGAAATCATGCTATATAAAGAAAAAATGCCTCAGTGACTACATATGCTTTGAATTTGAAACCAATATGCAATGCTTCATTAGTTCCCAGGATGAACTATAAAAAGGCAGGGGTTGCAACCATAACAGTCTTGCCTCTGACTGAGAAAAATATATACATTTTAATTTTTTTCCTAGGCATTAAAAACAAAGCCTTTATCTGAAATTACATCCAGTTTTCAGAAATGATGCATTTAATTTCACTACTGAGCTCTCCCTCCCCCACTTTTTTTTTTTTTCTTTCTACCGTGTAGAAACAGGAGGCCAAACTGGGAAAACAGAATACCATGAGAAACAAAATCCCCAAGGCTCTCTCTTCTGTACCAGTTGGTTACTGGGATTTTGGAAGAGACCAAAATTAATCAAACAGGATAAAATGAAAATGTATAAACTATTAAGAGAAATGTTAGACCCCAAATGGTAAATCATTATGGCAAGTAATGGTAATAAGAAATTCTTGTAATGTGAATCAGCCCCTAAAATCAACGGGCTTAATGTTAACTTTATTCTATGGCTATTTTGATTTATTTATTTATTTATTTATTTATTCATTTAGTTATTTTTGCTTACAAAATAACTGCAATACTCACAACTGGAGGGAAAAAATTACATTATCTAGTGTTTTGACTTATAGGGGAAACATTTATGTGTAGAACCAATGCATTTATCATGCTTAATTAGAAATTAATGAAACAATATTTATATTGCCTGTTTTTACTTTTTTTTAAATTTAGGCATGCCATCTTAAAATGTATTACACCCATTTAAAATGCTGATGGAAATCATAGATATAAGATTATAAAATGTCAAATGCAAAATTAAAAGAAAAAGGATAATTTTTAAAACTCTATGCAGTCGTTCTCAATGATACCACGGTACCCTGTAATTCTTCAAAATTCCAGGATGATTTGTAAGAAATAGGAATGCCCGTGATTCAAGTCCTGTGAGTCTCAAATGTCATATGTTTTGTTTGCTTTCATAGAAGAGACAAAACAATAGACATCAGAACATAATGTTCTGGAAATGGCAAAATGGTTTTTATTTATTAACTATAAGGAATAAATAATGGGATCTTTCCAAAAGTTGTCAGTCTTTGGCCAAAGTTTCCTGTGCATTGGTTAACAAAACTTCAATTCCCATAAATATATTGATGCCTCCAGAAAGGTGTGAACAGATGCTTTATCTCTACATTGTGCGCGTAAATGTACGTTCTGAGATGTAAATTGATCAAACTGTAGAAACAAATCATTTAAGATTTGTGCAGTGATTAATAACAGAAGCCAGTAATCAAATCTCCCTGCCACCAGCACATCTGTTACAGAGTTTCTAGTTTGCCCTATTATGCAAATGTGCAATAAAACAAATACATTACTTAATTTAGCAGCTGGTTCAAAAACATTATTTTAGGTGATTTCTCTATGTTTTGTGTACTTTCGCCATTGATCGTGGTTAATGTGAACTAATTCAATTGTTTATGAGAAGAGGGCTTCCACATAAAAAATAGCCCTGGGGAAAGCCAGACTTCGGGAAAGTCATTTTGACCCTTGTCTCTGAGAGTGAAACACTGTGGCAAATGCATGATAAGTCATGGCTCTCAGGACCCCCACTCAAACAGCACGGGAGCCTTGAAGGGTTTAAAATGGAAGCTCCCTTTAGTTCCATGTTCTTGAGGATGGAGACAAATTCTGACCAGGGCTGAAACTTGCTGGATTGGGGCTATAATAAAATAAAATAATAAAAATATTTTTTTAAAAACCTGAAGTTGCTTTTTATATTAAAAAAATCTGGACACAAAAAAAGTAAATTCTAATAGGAGCATTGGACTGCATGTTCTGGTGTTTTCCTAGTGAAAGGTAGGGTCTCATGGAATCATTTAGTATCCGGTATATTAAAAAGCCAGAAACTTGTTTTTCATGAGCTTGAAAATTACATGAAAACCCATAAGCAGGTGGGCTGGGCTCTTACTCAGTGCTCAGGAGTACCCCTGTGTAGTGACCAAACTTGTATTTGCTGGACCAGTGAAGGGAGGCGATGAGAAAAAGGAACGGTGGTGTCAAGTGCAGTCTCCTACAGGGTCTTCAGCAGCTGCGTAGCAGGCAGGAAAAAAGTGCCCTGATTGGTTAGCAATGGAGCTAAGGAAAACGATGACTAGGGAATAAGAAGTAATATGTTACTGGAAAGTTTCAAATTATTTGGAGACTACCACCATACTTAGGACAGCAGATAGATGAAAAGTAAGATATATGCCCAGTTCAGATTTAGGGTCTCTCAGTTAGTATTAGTATTCAGGTTCTCAAATTCCTTCGGTTAGAGGCCCATGGGACAGTTTCAAAAGGACTTTCTAGTTAGCTGTTTAGGAATCTACCTTCACTTCAATGGCCAAAGACTACAGCTTAAAGAGGAGAAATGATCCACACATTTACATGCTTACTGATGCCTATAATAATCCAAATAATCAAAGTTTATTGAATACTTGTGTTAGCACAGCTCTGTGAAAGGTCCTTACAGACAATATCTCTTTTGATCTTCAGAGTTTACCAGTGAGGGTAGTGGGTGACCTGCCCAAGGTCATGGGACATTGGGACTGGAATAAATGACTGATTCCAAAGCCCATGGTCACAATTATGTTATCTTGCTTCCTAAACCAAGGTTAAATTTCCACGGGAGACCTGAAGAAAGAAATTGTGGAGTATGTCCTCAGCACCACAGAGGTAAGAGGGACCAAGTCCAGTTTTCTAAATAAATACTTTGTGGTATGGTCTGCCAAGTAAGTGGGGCCATCCTGAACTGAGAATTCAAATATTAACATTAAAAAAGAAAAGAGAGAACACTTGACTGAGGGCAGGCCATTTGGAAATGTGGATTACCCAGCAGACAGACTATTATTCAAGGTTCTCCAGAGAAACAGAACCGATAGGATGCGTGAATATATGGAAAGAGACTTCTAGGAAGGAATGGGCTTGCCTGGTTATGGAGGCTGGAGCGTGGGAATCTGCAGTGTGGACCGGCAGACTGGAGATGTAGGAGGTGCCCGTGCAGGTGCAGATGAAGCCCAAAGACAGTCTGCTCAAGAATTCCCTTTGGAACAGGAAGGCCAGCCTTTCATTCTATTCAGATCTTCAGCAATCGGATGACGCGCACCTACATTGTGGAGGGCAATCTATTTTACTCACAGCTCACTGATTAAATGTTAATTTCATCCAAAAATGCCCTGCAGGTCGATACACAAAATTAACCATTACACAGACCAAGTTTATACTGAAGACACCAGCAAAATGAGGCATATGAGAAGAAAAGAAAATTTTTAAAAATAACTCAATGTGGGATATTTCAGGGGAAAAAACAACAACAGCAACCATCGTGGATAAAACTATGATTCTGGCTATCTTATCCTTATTTTATAGTTTAGCATTTTTTGTATTTTCATTAGATGCAGGGTGGAGAGGGGCCAAAAAATCTCCATAATCACCACAATGTTTTAGTGCTTGGGACCTCAAAAGGCCTGCCTCCTGGCCATCACTAGAAATTTCAAACCATCATTACATGAATTTTTTCCTGTCCAATCCTTTAGAAGTTATAATGAAAGTGAATTGAATTCATTTGGCAAATATTAGGCCTGCCAACAATATTCTTACTTTCTATAGAGAATGAGAGGGCAATGTAACATAATGGGCAAGAGCAAGCCACTGAAGTCAGAAAGGCTCATTTCTTAACTCGTTTTAATACTTCCTATCAGTATGATTTTTGGCAAGTTACATAACTTTCTAAGCCACCATTTCCATAGCTATGAACTAGAGATAATTGAGCCTATTTCCTGGTGCTAACCTGAGGATTAGAGGAGTGAAAGCATTGGAACTCGGGGCACAGTGTCTGACATATGATAACTCAATAAACATGATTCTTGTGATAGCCACAGGAAGAAGAAAAGGAGTGAGAGCTAAGGCATAGCTGTTGGACCCAATCTAGCCATGAAGATTCTTCTATGTGTTGCACAATGGGAATTCTTGGTGAGGAGACCACTGAGTTAATAATAGGATCCTCAAAGAACCATCATAAACCCTATGCCCTCTATTTTTGGAGGCCATATTCCATGTCATTTCATTAAAATACACTCAAACCCCACATTACAGAGAAGTTACAAAGCTAAACAGTTTTGAAAGTTTATTTTTTGTTCTCTAATTTTAATTTTTTTATTCAAATTCAATTAGCCAACATACAGTACATTAGTTTCAGATGTTGTGTTCAATGATTTAGCAGTTGCATATAACACCCAGTGCTCATCACATTACGTGCCCTCCTCAATGACCGTCCCCCAGTTACCCCATCCCCCACCCACCATCCCTACTGCAACTCTCTGGCTCTAAACTAATTTGCTATTTATTGACTTGGAATTTTAGGAATTTCTTCAAAATAAGAAAATCTAAAATTTTTCTAACAAACTGGAAGCTTTATGGAATTTAAATTTAATGTTTAATGAAGTTGTCAATATTTTGTGTTATAGAGATTTCAATAAACATTTTAGAATTTGCATTTTTTGTTTATTTTGGAGTCTGTAAAGTTAACCACGAGTAGCAAATATTCTTAATATTTTGTGAAAAGTTTACGGATATTATTCCCATACCGCAAAATGTTGACAACTGTCTTGCATAAGTTTTAAGTTCCACACAAAGAGAAAGAAAAAAGGTCGGGGGGAGAGAAAGAGAGAGAGAGAGTCAGAAAACCATGTTTTCATCCTTAGTTTAAAAGTCTTTATAATTTTTAGTTTTAATTATGAAACATTTTAAACATACAGAGAAGTGTAAAAATTAATGAATTACATCCTATTGTTTATTACATCTCCCACCTTCTAAGCTAATTTTCTTTCTCCTAGAAGTACATTCATTCATTTCAGTTTGGGCTCATGGTTGAATGCTAGGCTGACTATAAATTTCTAGTCTTAAAGATAATTTTACTTAGCACTTTGAATATATCATTCCATATCACCTTACCTGTGTTATTGCAGTTGAAAAGTTTGTTGTCAGTCAAACTGTCCTTTGAGATCTACTTATGGGCTTCTCATGTTTGCTCTCTTACTTTGGTATTCTATACTTGGCCTACAGTATACCTAGATGTAAGATTAATATATTATATACATATACTCCTACATATATGTGTGTGTATAAATACATATACATGAATATATGAATGTATATATGTCATATACATGTATATATTATATATTGAGTTGTACTTCTTATATCTAAAGATTCTTGTCCTGAGTCAGTTCTGTTCATTGTTAATTGTCTGTGCCAGTTTAACAATTCTGTTAAACATTCTGTTTGCAATTTTTTTTTTTTTGCCTGTTTAATTTTCCTTTTCAGAATTCTATTAGTAGAATGTTGGACGACCTTATTTTATCTGTTTCTTAAGCTCTTATGCATGTTTTCTGTATTTCTATTTCTCTTGCTTCTTTCTGGTAATTTCCTCAGATTTATTTTACAGATTACAAATATCTCCTCATACATGTTCAATCTATTATCTAACCCTATCTTGATAATTTTTAACTTCAGTGACGAAATTCTTTATGTCTATGTATTCTATTTTTATTAACTTGAAATTTGCCTATTTATTGGTACCTTATATACTTAGATTTCTTCTTTCATGTCTTTAATTACTTCAAGCCTCTTTAGTGCTTTTTCTCTTTGTAATTATTAATCTCAAATTCCAGGCCCTTAATATTCTTGGTTTTGTACCTATGAACTGCACTCATGGTGGATTATACTTCAACTTTATAAATTTATCCTTCCTCCCTCCCACCCCATGAGAATCCCTTGAAGCCTGAGTTATAGGAGAATCCCTATAGAGAAGTTTTCAATTTATTTCTGCCAGTCCCTGGGATTCCACCACAGGGGTTGTTATTTGGGGTTCTTGGATGGGGGAGTTCCCAGACTGTGCAGATACTGTAAACTTTAACCTAAACGTACAAAGGGCCCATGCTCAGTGTTCCAAGCCTCAGGAAAGACTTTTTCTCACTCAGATGTTGGTGAAGACTGCAAGCTTTGTTCTTGTCTTGAGATGGTAGGTAGATTTTTTTTTTTTCCTGGTTCATCCTTTCAATTCTTAGACTTATGTGGACATCTTAGTGCCAACACTGATTTATATGGATCCAAAGCCTCATATTCTTTCTCTGGTGGAGAACTAAAACCCAATCTATTATGTTACTTGGACAATAACCCAACTCTGGTCAACCAGTCAGTATACCTTCTCTGTTTCTTGTTTTTGGCATCTGAAGCTTTCCTTTCCTTTTAGTGTATTCGAATGACATTCACATATTTTTTATCTATCAAAATTAACAATATTAAATGTTTATTGCTGGAGATTATTTGTTTTAGTCAGTGTAATGGGCTAAATTGTGCCCCCACCCCAAATTCATATATTGGAGTCCTAATCCCCCATATGAAGGTATTTGGAGACAGGGTCTTTGAGAGTTAATTAGATCATAAGTTTGGAACCCCCATGATAGGCTAAGTGCTCTTACAAGAAGAGTTACTAGAAAGCTGGCTCTGCCTCTGCTTGCTATGTGAGAACACAGCGAGAAGGCAGTTGTCTGCAAGCCAGAAAGAAAGTTCTCACCAGAACCAAAACATGCTGACACCCTAATCTGTACTTCCAGCCTCTCAAACTGTGAGAAAATTAATTTCCTTTATTTACGCTGCCCGGCCTGTGGTACTTTGTTATGGTGGCCTGAGCTGCCTAAGATAATCAGTCATCTTTCTGAAATATTGAGTCTCTGATCCCTTATTTGTTCAATTAATATTGTTTTAAGAGAAAAAGTTTTGCTGCTTTTACCTTTAAATCAACAACTGGGGCTCCCCGGTATGAATGTTCTGCTGACTCTTCCTGGATTCAGATAAACCACAATATCAAAGCAAGTAATAGAGAAAACAAACAAACAAACAGAATACCAAATAATTCATGCGGAACAAGTAGTTCAATGCATGTTAATTCCAAATGGACCACAATGTAAAAAATCAAATTCGAAAGAATAGCCAAGAATAGAGTGATTTTACTTTATTAAGGGGAAAAAAAAGCAAAGCAAACAAACAAAAAAAAAACCCCAGCTTCTATATTAATTCAGAAGACAATCTATGAAAGCCTAATATAGTAAAAACTTCCATCAATATTGCAAATGAAATATCTTGAGGGAGTGTGTATAATTAATAAAAAGACAGGGCTGTAACTATTGTGGTAGATATAAATTATTACCAAGAGACCTCCAGCTAATTTGAAGGACCTTTGGCTTTTATGTGGCTATAGTTTGAAATAAGAAATTTGCTACAGGAAAACATGTAATATCCATAGCAATCTTAAAACAAAGAAATCTGTTGAATGACAGCAGTATAACCCTGAAGCATCCTGATGAACTGTAAATCCAGGCTCTTCTGTGTGTGCACGGGAAAAAAAAAGAAACTTAGCTGATAATTCATAGAGGATTGTATTCTTGCCATGTGACCAAAGGGCTTTAAAAGGACCTGTTCCTTGTGCTTCAGAGGCTGGTATTAATAAAATTACTTGGTAATATGGCAGTTGTAAATTGTGACCTCTTGTCATTGGCTGGGTCATAGATGTCCCTCTCCTTTCCTTTTTAAACACTGATGGGTTCAACAGAGTAAACATTGACTTCATAAACGAGCCGGGAGTCAGAGCACTTTAGGTTCTAGTCACTTCCATAATGGGAAGTAAGCAGAGCAATTTAACAGGGGATGTGAAGGGGGGAAGGTGGGGGACTAGGATCCTAGTCAAACAGATGATGGAATGAATACCCTATTTAAGTGTGCCAGACATACTCATGTAAAAGAAGCTGTGGGTCACCGGAAACTACAGGAATGGCATATTGGGTTGCCCCCATAATTAAGGGAAAAGGCATAAGTCAGGAGCATCTCAAACTAAATGTGTTCCTCTACCATACACTACAATTATCACTTTACGTTCTTACTCCAATAGGCACTTCACACTGGTGATGTGGAATATCTTCTCTTGTTAGTATCACGAGTTAGAGTGAAGCGTAGGATGGATCAGAGATCAGCTAAACCTCCCATTCTTGCAAAGACTGTGGCCATCACTATGTCATGGCAAAACTAGAAACAGAGATTTGCAAAGGGCAGAATCATAATTGGCCGATTCTGAAAAAAAAATCCATCATTTTTGGGGCAATACATACCAGTTCTTTCCCAAACAAGGAAGTTAGTAATCAAGGGGGAAAAAGGTTAAACTCACAACATCATTAACACTATAACTATACATACATGCTTATGCCCAATGGACGCACTGACATGCTCTTTCTTCTCTCCTTCTAAAATCTTGTTCCTCATAACATCTCCAGTTATTTATGTGGAAGACAGGGTTAGGCGTCTACCCAAGATCCCCTCTTAACACTATTCCTTGCTAACAGTGTCTTAATTGTGTTTAGGG
The DNA here is from genome assembly GCF_002007445.2 of Ailuropoda melanoleuca. Lineage (NCBI taxonomy): Eukaryota > Metazoa > Chordata > Mammalia > Carnivora > Ursidae > Ailuropoda > Ailuropoda melanoleuca. The sequence continues at coordinate 4,756,655 of NC_048237.1, forward strand.
CAGAGTATGCCCACCCCTAGACAATGAAACATGATTGACTAAAGCCAATCATAAGAGTCATTTCTGTTGCTTTAAAAACTCCTAGGAGTAGTCATGTAACAAGTTCTGTCTGATGAGACCTTAAAGAAAGTGTGCGGGTACATTTCTGGGGAAATAATTTGAACGCTTTCCAGATAAAAGAAAACAGACAGCGGTGTCACACTTCCTGTGCTCTGCAGGTCCTCTGTGAACACAGTCTGGCAGCTGGGCTACTGGGGTCATTTGTGCTCAGGAGAGAAAGGTGAGCAAAGTTGAGAAGACATGGACCCCAATACCACTGAGCTGCTGACCAACACCAGCATCAGCTAACTTCTAGTCTTTAGATTACGTAGGGAACGTAAATGGTATGTTTAAACATAGTAAAATTTTGTTACTTGCAGCCAAATCCACATTAACTGATATTAAATATATAGCACTACAATTTAACAAGCCCATTACCTAGTTACCCTCAACAAGCATGCAGCTTTCTACTTTCACAATAACCTCAAGGTGAAGGCAGTCGATCATTCCAAATCCGAGGTTAACGTATGGGGAAGCTGACACAGTGCAAGTTGGTGACTTAGCTTGGGTTCCCCAGGGAGGATGTGGCAGAGCCCGAGTTGAAGCTGTGCTCGATGTCATTCTTTCTTTGTTCATTTATTCATTCATTCATTTATCTAACAGACTTTGACAATCTATTTTAGGCAGAAATACTTGTGCACCAGGAATATAAATATTAATGATTATACAGTTTGTGCTCTCAAGGACCTCACAGTCTAGTGAGTTCATAATCTTTGAACTCTCAGTACAGTGGCATTTTAATTATATCAGTCTACCTTCTTGCTGATAGCCTTTGTTATGTGAGCTATGTATCCTTTTTTTTTTCTCCAAATGCAGATGATTTCAAGGGCATTTGCCTAATCAAAAGATATATCTTTCATCTGTTACTAGGATGTGAATGGAAATTTCCAGCATCATTTCAAAACTAGAATTTTCTGAACAGTTCACCCTTCCTTCTACAAAGGCAATTCTGCTACTGTTTCTCTTTAATGCTTCATCTGGATGATGGTTGCATGGAGATAGTGTGAGGTGGTCACATGTCTAGAGCTGGGAAACCAAATGCATAGTGACACATCACGGGGTACGCTTCAAAAGGACTGAGCATGTAGGTGGAGGGATATAGGCCAAGAAGATGTTGCAAAATATGAAAAGATGCTGTGCTCAAATGCTAACTTAAGTAGAAGTCAAAATATACTAAATTCAGAAGCCCTGGAGAATGCTAAGGATATGCTAATGACAATACCTGTGATATGATGAAGAGATTCAGAACATAAGTCATGCCAACAGCCAAAGGACTAATAATGGCAAAGAGGTATTTTCAGTCAACCAGTTGTCTAAGCAATTGGCTAAAAAAGTTTCTCGAAAACTATTATGTGCTTAGAAATGTGCCAGGTGATACATAGGGAAGAGCAAGACATTAAGAGAATCATAAAACATCACCTTTTTAGTCAGTGAAATCAGAGTCCAGTTGGGGAAAAGAGACTAACACATATGGAAAAAAGCAAACAATATTCGAATGGCATGGAATGCAATGCCAAGAGATAAGAGGCACAAAGGAGTGTCAGGACTGGAAAGGTATGATGCATGGTAGAAAGAGTCTAGGACTGAAATCAGAGACCTTGACTCCAGTTGCAGAACTATACCCGATATAAACAAATGGTCCCACAAGCCTCTGCTGCTCAGGGAAGAGCTAATTTAAGAAGACAAATAAGAAAATATGGAAGACCTTTTGAACTCTTAAATATTAGATACACATTTATGGTATCATTTTCATGAGTGTAAGAATGTTTTATAGGAAGGAAAAAAAAGGGAGAATAAAAAACCAGGAAAGATCTACACAGTCCAGGAAATGAGTGATATTTCCTAAGAGGGAGATAATAGGAGCAAAGGTGGAAGACACAGGCAGAACGATGAGCTCCACTTGTAACTCTGACAATTAGACCTTTACTGAACCTTCCTTTCCTCGTTCACAAAATAGGAAAAAAAGTAGCGCCTTTAGTGGTTCCCATGGGACATGAGGATGAAATAAAATCACAGATATAAAATTGGTGGAGGCTAAATCAGGTAGGAGATGCTATAAAATCAGGGGACTCCTTACAGGCAAAGAAATTCCAATTCCGTTCGCCGTCAAGTGATATCAGTACGGGACTGTGAGTCGCCCACCACCACTAGTGGCATCGTGCCACCATTCAATGGAACTCGACCATGAAGAGTAGCATAAAAAGAGTCCCCTAACCGCCAAAGTGAGACAGACAGTTCAAGTCTTAAATTATGCAAACTATGCATAGGATCCCTTAGAAGAGACACAAACACAACAGTGAACTCCCCCCACTGTGCAGTCGCAGCTGTGCGACGTGATCTAACACCCCAGGTGCAGGCAAAAAGGAAACACATTGTTGACAGAGAACGAAGAATTTATTACTATATAAGCGACCAAAAGACTGTCTGCTTTTCATTATCACTGTGCACTGGCAACACTAAACAATGTGAGGGATGAAATACTCCACTGCAAAGAAATGTCTTGTTGGCCTCATTTCCAAACAGTCACAGAGGTTACAACTGAGTCCTATTCCTATATATACATGAACTTCAGATTAGCCTATTTTATTACTTATTAGTCAACGAACACTATATTCGCCATGCAAGGTACTTCAGAGAACTCCCGGTGGTACAAGAGCCCGGGACACATGTGGACTCAGAGGAACAAGTCTGGTTCGGAAGAAGTTCATCATAGTTCAGCATCCTCCAAGTGCGGGTCCAAACGCTGTGGCTCTAGGTATGCCCGAGTTTAAACAGTAAGTAAAAAACGATCGCACATGATGATAACATGAAGAAAGAGAACAGAAGTTCTTCAGTTCTACCATTCTGGTGACGCCTTTAAGTTGGTATGCGTGTTTAAAATTTGCAAGAGTGAAACAGAGCGTTAACTCCACATTGCTGGTTAGGGCAAATTTTAATTTAGATCATACATGAATTAATTTACCAAACTTGAAGAACTTCTTTCAAGTTGGAATTTATTCTTTTTAAGTTGTTAATTATTTTTTTTTAAAAATAAAGGATGAATCAAGAAATCAATGATTATCACTGGTTATTATATGATCATTACTAAAAGTTTTTTTGTCACAGAAAAGGGAAAGATCTTAAAACTGGTCCATTCTGAGAGCTAGACACTCTAGGTATGCCAAAGGAAGAGAAAGACTCAAAAGACCCCTAAATACTTTTTTTTTTCAAGGAAGGTCTGTACTTTGTGTGTGCTATTGATAGGCAGTGCTATTGAACACTCAGCAGATTTTAATTCATGGTCAATTCTACAGTAGGACGTGCCCTAAGAGTGAAAACACATTCTCCGATACATTGTGCCATATCTTCCCTGCAGCCCCTTAAGACAAAATCTATGGTATTGGAAAACTCTTCATTACTGCTATTTACACAATGAGCAGAAAACACAGTGCAGTATTGAGAGATTGCCTTTGAGAGATAATACAGAACTTATTCATTTTGTTTGGGAGGTATAAATTGTGAGGTTTTGTCCAGAAACATGGGTCTAGCTATGCTTTCTGAGGCCTGATTCTAGTTGTCTTCACATACTTTTGTGGATAAGAACCATCTGGAATATTCCCAGCTGGACAAACTCATGGAAATGCAGGACTCCTGAAGCCCATTCCCGAAGATTCCGATTTAAAAGATTTGGGATAGAGTCTGGAATCTGTGATTTCAGTGAGCACACCAGTGATTCTATTCAGTGTACTCCTGGACTAAACGTCAACAAATATTGAGAAACTGAAGGTCTCAGAAAAGTAGAACCCTTTTGGTAATGTTTTCCTATTGACTGCTATGCTTTTAATTCAGCAAACCGGCATTTTGCTCCAAGAATCAACAGACACATAAATAAGGAAAGAAGTAAACAAATATTACTGACACACCCACTCCCTCCAAAAATAAGAGGACAAAATGAGCACAGCGGACAAGACAAGTTGCTGTTAAGAGAGATAATTCACAGGAAAGCATCTGTAATGGTGAAATGGTCTGAGAATAAAGTACCCTGCTAGATTCAAAGTAAAGAAGAGAACTTTTAATTGCTATTTTCTAACATCTGAAAGGTGGTGGCCCTCCCAAACTCATATGTTGAAATCCTACCCCACAAGTGATGGTATTAGGAGGTGATGCCATTGGGGGTGATTAGGTCATGAGGGTGGAGCCCTGATGAGTGGGATTAGAGCTCTTATTAAAGAGCCCCTCTTGCTCTGTGGTGGGGGACAGAAAGAAAGTGCCTTCTGTGCACCAGGAGGCAGGCGCTCAGCAGAGAGGTCAGATCTGCCTGCGCTTTGATCCGGACTTCCCAGCCTCCAAACACATGCAAAATAAATTTCTGTGGTTTAGAAGCCACCCAGTATCTGATATTTTGGTAGAGCAGGCTGAAGGGACTAAGATAGTTTAATAAATGTAATGAAATTCTGGCGCTGGATCTCACTTCTGAGAGTTTTTAGAAAGGCAAACATTACGTAACTTAAGAAGCTATAAATACAAACAAGAAGTATAATTTTTTCCTTAAAATCTTCCCACATTTTACTTTTAGCAGTAATGACTTTTCTATTCAATTGATTTTTATATGCAGCTTAATTCAGAAATATCTATTGGACACCCATTCGGTGCCAAGCATGGAGATACAACGAACGTCACTCTGAAGGGGGCTTTTAGTCTGGTTACTGAGATGGGTGCATAACAGGATTGAGGCCCGCACAGCACCACACTAGGCAGACACCCAGCAGCCCAGAGGATCACCGCTTGCCTTGTGCTGGTAGAGGGAGGCCCCTCTGCGCTTTGGTGTGACCAGGCGGGGCCACATGTGGCATTTGCACATATATGCGGGTAAGGTATCCTGGCACATGCTTCCCAAGGGGTGACGTCTCTCCAAGAAAATAACATCACCACCTGCACTGAGTCCCATGAAGGCAGCATTCGCACGCCAGATTGAATAGAGAAAAGCATATGCCAGAAGAAGGCTGAGTGGGGAGAGGAAGTTCACTCCCTTGATGTAGGGCCCGGTAAGCTCCCATAGTTGCTTCTCAATATTCCCGGCCTGGGACCAGACGAATGTCACTGCCAACCTCAACCACTGGGCAGATTTGCGGGCAGCTTCTATCACAGATCCTTTTCCTTCTTGTCACTTCTCATTTTTGCCACAACAGCCAGATGATGCTGTGACTGCCACCGGCCTCTCCCCAGCTCTAGTCAGGCACAAGGGAAGCCGGGAGACCATCTTGTTCTCATATTAAATATAAGCCCCAAGGGTGATGTACACAGCACTCCGTGTTCTTTCAAGTTGTTTCAAATGAAAAAATAACGTCTGTGTGTGTTGGTTGGTGGTTTTAAGACATTTCATTTTTGAAAACACAGAGATAATAACAAGTGACAAAAAAGGTTCCAAAAAAAGCAAGTGTTTCCCTTTTCCCCTCCTTTCATGAGCTAGGGCCTGTTCTCCCACTGAGGGAGCCCTTTCCTGCTCATCTGTCATGGGTCCTTGGGGGAATTTTCCTCCTGGTGATTTCTCCCAGCCCAGTAGGCCTCTTCCCCGCTCAGTGTGTTTTTCTGGGGGCTGATGGGTTTCCTCCTGTCCAGGTCTGTCCCCTGCCCACTGGTTCCTCCCAACTCCAGAAAATCTGATTTTCTGGGAACATCTGGGCTTCCAGAGAGAGCTGACCCGGAGAAAGGAAGCACGGGCAGTCTAAGGGGAACCATCTTCTATGGACTGAGTCCGGGTCACTCTGTGTGACCGCACTCGCTGTCTCCCGGAGAGATGGCACTCCCCGATTCCGCAGCAGCAGACCCCACAGCATAACCAAAGATGACAGCATTTCAATACTAAATTAAAGAACCTGTAACTTCCAGAGCCCAGTTTCTGAAGCAATTCTGAGATTGATATTTTACTTTTGCCAACTATTTAAGACAAAGCAGTTAAGTTTGAAAGATACAAGCATCCCCGGAGGGCATCGCAACGAAATGCCCCTTCCCGGTGTGTCCCAGCCGCAGTCCGCTGCCCCCCTCCTCATCCACCGAGGTGGGGAGGAAAGAGCCAGAAATTGCCCATAATCACGCTATGCCTTTCTACTGTACATCCAATATGTGCTGTCATTATTTCAGTTTTTGAAGCTCTCATGGCAGCATTGCCAGTGAAGATAATGGGGCCTATTATTTTCAATGAGCTCCATCAGGAGGTTTCAATGGGCCTGCTATCACTCGAACAAAGACGCATTGGGAAGCAACACTGCTTTCTTGTCATCAAGATGGCTGTGAGTTTGTGTGAAGCTAAAAAACACCCCTTTTCCTTTTCAGCCCCGTTGGATTTGAAAGGGCCAAGAAAGGCAGTTTAGAAAGAAACAAGCCTGGCTCCTTGCCGAGTGCCCTTTGCCCTGGCCAGATGTATATATGAGCTGCTTTCGTTTTATAGAATCGATAAGTTCAACAAAGTGAAACCTGCTTTTCCATTGATTTCCTATTTATAGCCAGAAATATGTTCCCATGGAAAATATCATCTGTTAGAATCGGAAACAAACGAAACAAAACAAAAGCAAAAAATACCTGCCAGCAACAAAGTAGTTGAGGGGGTGGTTAAGTTTAAGGCAAATTAAGACATTCTATGCCATTGGCTCGGCCTTGAAATTTCTTTTCTGCCCCGTTCCAGACTCTTCTTTTCTTTCTTAGACTTGAGAAGCCTTCCTTTATCCTTCCATCCATAGCAACTTGAGCTCAATCCCAAAGCTCCTTTTGTCTTGGTATTTTCTGAGCCTTAGTAATAGTAACCTTTTAATAGAGACTGTAATCACAACACTACCAGTCTAACCCTTCCTAAATCATGGTCAATTTTAGGATCGGTAATATGCATTATTTGAGGCTCATAAAGAGGAGAGTGCAAAAAAATGAGTTCACTTATAATAACGGTTCTATGAGAGTCTGTTAAATAAAAAATAAAGGTCACTAAAACATTTCAACTTTTGCACGCTTATTAGAGCATGCTTCTAAGCACATTATGCATTTAGTCGCTTAATCCTCATAACCACCCATGAGAAAGAGTGCTGTTGTTATCCTCATCCACAGATGAGGTCTAGAGAGAGGAAATCGCTTGAAGAAAGTTATGCAGCTAGCAAGTTCCAGAACAGGAACTGAATCCTTGCAACTTCATTCTAGGGTCCATGATACGGGGGAGGCCTCTACACCTGATTGATCTGTTGTAGAGTTGTTTGAAATGCTGGCCAGTTGTTCTCTTTCATGCTTATATGCCTTACCCGCTCCCAACCTGTCCCTCCTTTCCCCCAAGCAGGTAGCAGGTTCCTGGTCCATGTCCTCAAGTTTGCCAGAGTAGAAAGAAGAGCCGCCAATCTGTCTCTAGTGTTCTCAGATGCTTAAATTCTGTTAGATGCATTATTTTAGATGCCTCTGTGTCCAAAGCATAAAAACGGAGGCAATGAATTTGAGAGAAAAGGATAAAAAAATAAAGATTCCTGGAAACGTGGTGAATCTGCACGGTTCATACAGGAGTGAGAGATGTCTCAGCCAAGTTACTCCCAGCACAGACCTTTTTGCTGTGTTCTAAAGCTCTGTGGACACCATATCATGATTTGCAAGCATCCAGCCTTCACTCCAGTGAGGTCCATTCAAAGCCTGAAGCCAAGGCTTCAACTGGGCTGCCTTCCCATTCATTGCAGGGGGACACTGGCCTTCACGGGCATCGCCTCAATTTATCCTGCAATGTTCCAGAACACCTGTAATCCCAAGAGAAGGAGGGCTGATGGAGAAAAGGGAGTGGCACTGAATAGAACCAGTTTAAGTTGCTCTGAGCTGGGACAGAGGTTGATGCAGCCTTGTCATACAAGCTCATCTTCTGCCGTGTTTGAAAGAAGTACACGTAGACTTTGGTTATAGACAGGAAAGTGCTGCCAGCTACTCTCACCACTTCAGTTGTCATCCTAATAAGTATAGAGTACAGCAAGGTGAATAGACTCATAATAGTACCGTCAATGAAGAATGATTGGAAGTGTTTGGAATGACCACAGTTAGGTAGTGAAAGATCAATGTCTGCGCAATGCCGCTTGACCACTGGTTCTTGTGTCGGGTACTGGAAGGCTCAGATGGGAGGTGTTTTATTGATCGGTGTGCCAAATATGCACAGTTTATATTTATGTTTATTATCTCAATGCAAAAAACAAGTTTGAGATGATAATGTCCAAAGCCCTCTAGCAAAGACAACTTCCATGATGCATAAATATGCCCGTAATTACTTTCCACATTTAATTTGGCACTAGCATTATCCCCATTATATTCTAGTCACTCTTGTACCCCATATTTCTCATCTGTTTCCAAGAGATCAATAGTGGCTACATTTTTGAGGATTATTTTTAGGATAAAACACATTACAGTCCCCAACTCCCTACCACAGGCAACAGTCATACTTGTAGATTCATTTTTTAAGAAAATATGTAAGTGCATAGAGATACCTGAGAATTATATGGCTGAAAGCACTGATCTGTCCATGTGGCCTGTGCTGTAATTGTGGCTTAAATATTTGTTAAAATTACTAGACTCTAAATTTTTTTAAAGATTTTATTTGTCAGAGAGAGAGAGCACAAGCAGGGGAAGTTGCAGGCAGAGGGAGAAGCAGGCTCCCCACTGAGCAGAGAGCCCAATGTGGGGCTGGATCCCAGGACCCTGGGATCATGACCTGAACAGAAGGCAGATGCTTAATTGACTGATCCACCCAGGCATCCCTAGACCCTAAATTTTTTAGGCAAGGATCATGTCTTATTAATATTTTATAAGCACAAGTTAAACACAACATCTGGAATATAGTAGGTGTTTAGCAAATGTTTCTCAGTGAATGGTCAAATATTCTTATTCCGCTGAGGGTAAACTAGAGAACAGAGAATACGAGTGAGGACTTTGGCCTTCTTCATGCAGGTAGTAGCTACTTCAGGTTGGTAGTGAAGGAAGAAAATCATACTGATCTAGGTAGCAAACATTTACGTTATGCTTACAATATAGTGCTTTTTATAAGCTTGGCGGAATTTGAATTATCTTACAAACATGATTAATCTTCATAATGCCCCCTTGAGATAGTGTTATTATTTTTATTGTTGTTTTCCCTATTTTACAGAGGGGAAAACTACACAGGATGATCAGCCCAAGGCAACATTAGGAGTTTACCAACAAAAATGTTTACTTGGTTTCTTTTTAACATGAATTATCATTATGCCATCTTATATTTATCTAGATGATTTGGGTTAATGAGAAATTATTGGTAAATTTGTTGATCTATGAATCAAGTGAAGTTTAAAAGTCATTTTTAAAGATAGATTCCCCATTGCCTCAAAATTCCTCTACTGTGATAGCTTGTGTATTGCGGTGGGGGGGGGTGCATTCCAGAAATAGGTGTCTTAGACTCCAGATTTATGATAAATGTTTTGAATCATGACTTATTCTATTTAAGTCTATACCAACAGCTTACCAAACAGCTTAATAGATGTGATTATCCATAAATCACTCTTTCTGACTTAAAAACATAAAGCACTTCATAATATAATCTTCTAGGGATTTTTCCCAGACACTGACCAACTAATTCAGCCTGTCAAGATATCAGATTATGAGGACAAGTGGAAACCTTGCAAATCAAATGCTAAAAGGTAGCATAACAGAGGTGGGGGGGGGAAAGGCCTGGGGGCATTTGTTGACTACAGTTTCAAAAGATGCCAAGATTATAAGACTTTTGAAAAGATAATGCCATTTTATGATAAATTAATAAATGTACAGGTCTGGTTTATTGTAGGGTGGTTGTCCTACATTTGAATATACGTTTCGATTCAAACACCTAATTTTAACAGAGGAAAATGACAAACTAAGATTTCTTACAAAAAGTATGCTAGGTGTTGAGTTTGAGAAGTTCTTTATAGATCTTGGATACCAGCCCCTTTATTTATAATGTCATTTGCTAATATCTTCTCCCATTCAGTGGGCTGCCTCTTAGTTTTGTTGACTGTTTTCTTTGCTGGGCAGAAGGTTTTTATTTTGATGAAGTCCCAAAAGTTCATTTTTGCTTTTGTTTTGTTTGCACTTGGAGGTGTGTCGTGAGAGAAGTTCCTGTGGCTGATGTTGAAGAGATTACTGCCTATGTTCTCCTCTAGGATTTTGATGGATTCCTGTCTCACATTGAGGTCTTTCATCCATTTAGAGTTTTTCTTTGTGTATGGTGTAAGAGAATGGTTGAGCTTCATCCTTCTGTATATAGCTGTCCAATTTTCCCAGCACCATTTAGTGAAGAGACTGTCTTTTTTCCGTTAGATATTTTTTCTTTATTTATCAAAGATTAGTTGAGCATAGAGTTGAGGGTCCCTATCTGGGCTCTCTATTCTGTTCTGTTTATCTATCAAGTCAAAACATGGGCAGAAGACATGAACAGACACTTCTCCAAAGAAGACATATGAATGGCTAACAGACTAATGAAAAAATGTTCAATATCATTAGTCATCAGGGAAATTCAAATCAAAACCACATTGAGATACCACCTTACACCAGTTAGAATGGCAAAAATTAACAAGGCAGGAAACAACAAATGTTGGAGAGGATGTGGAGAAAGGGGATCCCTCTTACACTGTTGGTGGGAATGTGAGTTGGTACAGTCACTTTGGAAAACAGTATGGAGGTTCCTCAAAAATTTAAAAACAGAGTTACCCTATGACCCAGCAATTGCATTATTGGGTATTTACCCCACAGATACAGATGTAGTGAAAAGAAGGGGCACATGCACCCTAATGTTCATAGCAGCAATGTCCACAATAGCCAAACTGTGGAAGGTCACTTTGGAAAACAGTATGGAGGTTCCTCAAAAATTTAAAAACAGAGTTACCCTATGACCCAGCAATTGCATTATTGGGTATTTACCCCACAGATACAGATGTAGTGAAAAGAAGGGGCACATGCACCCTAATGTTCATAGCAGCAATGTCCACAATAGCCAAACTTATCATATGGTTTCACTCATATGTGGAACATAAGGAATAGCATGGAGGACATTAGGAGAAGGAAGGGAAAACTGAAGGGGGGAAATCAGAGGCAGGGACAAACCATGAGAGACTATGCACTCCAGGAAACAAACTGAGGGTTTCAGAGGGGAAGGGGGTGGGGGAATGCGTTAGCCCAGTGATAGGTATTAAGGAGGGCACTTATTGCAATGAGCACTGGGTATTATACGCAAACAATGAATCATGGAACACTATATAAAAATTAATGAAGTACTGTACGGTGACAAACATAACATAATAAAAAAAAAGTATGCTAGGGAAGACATCTCTAAATCAAAACAAAGGGGCGAGAGATGTTTGGTTTGACAAATGGAAGCTCTAGAAAGCTCACAACAGTTGTCTTAAAATATCTGAAAGAGACTTGGTGGTGAGGGGTAAATATTTTCACTGCAGCACCCTGCCTTTCTATCCCTGAAATACATTTTCATCTCTCTATTTCTACCGCCTCTGACCTAAAATGCCTCCTTATTGCAATAATTTTCTAATTAGTATCCCTGCATCTCATCTCGTATTTCTCCCACACAAACTCTTCACAATGTATCAGAATTATCCTTCCAAAACACAAATCTTACTGTGACATCTCCTGGCTTAAAAACCTCCCAGTGGCTCTGCAGTACACAGTCTAAGCAGGAACCCAATGGCCTTACAGGGGCCCTGACTATAGCTCCCTTTCTCCTCCTGCCCCTCCTCTCCTATCCCAACCTCCCAACTATCTCTCTTTCATTAAAATTATACCCCGGTTTCTGAGGACTAGTCACTCTAAGGAACTTGGCACTTCTCAACCTGTTTTCCTTTACTCACACTGTTCTTTGTCTCAGTCTCAAATTCTCCACCCCCATTCCATCCCCACCTAGTGAACTTCTGTCCATCATCTCTTCTACAAATCCTACCCCAACCCCACAGTCAGGGTTCAGAGCCCGCTCCTCAGCTCACCACCAGCACTTTATACATAATCGCCAAGTTATTGTTAGAAATTCATGTGAGAGACTTTCCATTTTGCCAAGCTCTCAACTTCTCAACTCGGGTGTCTTCCTGACCTATGATAAGCCCTGGGTCAAGATAAAGACTCTGATTTTTGTCAAGTAAATGAATGAGGATAATACATTGAAGGGCAACACATTAGAGCAGATACTGGTTCAATATAATAATAACATCAATGATGACAGTGGTTATAGTAACCATCATTTCTAAGCATGAGGTGCCAAGCAATGCCTTAGGAGCTATGCACATACTGTCTGGACCCACATAATCCTACGCAGTAGGTTACTTACAAATAAAGAATCTGAGAGGCAGGGAGTTAAAGTGACTTGCCCAAGGTCAAACAACAACTAAATGGTGGAACTGGGATTTAAAAACAATTCTCTCTGACTCTAAAATCCATGCCCCAAGCCATACATCGACCTGCCTCCTTTAAAACTCCAAAAAATCAGAGGTCTTCAGTTGGTTTGGGTCTTTCTCTGGAGGCTTGTTTCCAATCACTGAAAGTGAACGTTTCTCAGAAATATTTTGAAACTATACCTTCACTCTTCGGAAGACTGGACTCCGCACAGATAGGGCACGAAGGTAGGGGTGGCTTGGAAGGGTGCTAGCCAGCTTCCCCTCCTTGAATAATCCCCATCAGCACTCTCCAAGGTACTCTGAATATCTATGTTATCTAAATAAAATCAGGCGCTTAGAAATGAGCCTAGTTTCCAGACTAGCTGCCTTTACTCTCTCACCAGACTGACGCCCCAAGTCCCTCCTGTAGAGAAATATGGGACCTTCTGTTAACTGCACAGGACGACTTCATGTCTAGCATTTAGTGAAAAAAACAGATTCTATAGAAAGAGCACAGAGATGGCGACTACTACTGTTTGGGTCCTCTGCTTAATGTTAATTACGTACATTCCATATCACTCTCCTCTCATCCTCTACAGAGAACTTCTTTCCGAATGTGCCATGGATTTATTTAAGTTATTAGGACCATAGGCTAATGCTTGTGTTCTCGGCTATTTGAAAGCCCAAGAAACGTTTTGAAGTTGTTTACTGAAAAATTGCTTACCATTTGCTTATCTCCCTACCGTGGGATATATGCAAGGAGATGTTTAATGCACTTACCTTCCCCCTCTGATTGCATCTTGCCATCTGTGGTGCATTCAAGAGGACCAGAGAGGCCTGCATCTATAATGACTGTACTTTAATATTCTGGTGCTACTGTAGATACCAATAGATTTGGGAAGGAACCAAAGCCTAGGGAACTATATGGGTAAATGCAGCTCAGTTACCTTTGTTGAGATGACTCGCCTGAAATGGAACATCTTAAAGTTTGCAGGTTAGTACGTGACATCTTTGAAAATAGCTCTAGACATGCGGTTGGCTCTGTTCAGAAGATGGAACGTCAAAGGTGACTCAGCCTAGCTGAAGCAAGAAAAGTTTAATTCGGAACATAATTTGCTTTCCTTTATTTGCACACTGCAGTTCTGGGGGAATAAAAGCCATTATGGAATCAAAGGACAATTTGCTTTTTTGTTGTTGTTGTTGTTCTGCACTGAATTTTTAAAGGCTTTTTTTAAAAGAACATAAACAGATGAATGATACTAGATTCAGTGCAGCTTAAAACTAAGTACCTTGAGCTCTTTCCCATGATAAACAGAAACCAATCTTGGCTCTCTGCCCCCAAGCACAGTTCTGTGTGTACTCAGTGAGACAGATCTGTTTCTTGTCTGGGGAAAGGAAGTCCAGGCAGCATGGGCAGTGATTCTCAGAGAGACGGGGGATTTTAAAAGATATGCAATTATGAACGTTTCAATCTTCTCCCTCTTCCCTCCTTCAGAAGTAAAGTATCTCGCCACTTTTAGGTCTCTCTGTCTCTCCAAACTTCAAAAGGAGATTTTGAGCCTGTAAGAGAAATCTCGGGGCCTTTCTATGCATCTTGTGGGGGGTGGGGGAGGGAGGGAATATCATTAGGGTAGGAAGAACAGGAGAAACTACATTCACACTCAAAGGAAAGTAAAAGAGAAGATCTAATAAAGTGAGGGAGACAGTGAAGGTTCCAAAAGCCAAATAAAATGTGTTTCTCTAAGAGTTTTTGTAGGATGAGGATATAAGGTGTGGATGCAGAGATTTGGGGGGCAATGACAGGTGTGAGGACATTGATATGAATTATGCATTGAATCCCTTGGACCTTCTTCAAGAAATACCAGTAAAAAGGTAGGATTGTTTCTAATTACTTTTTGATTGCTGAGCTTCCTCTGAATGTGACAGAGAATAGACAATGTCAGGACCCAGCTTATAATAGGAATTAAAGAAGAAACTAAGTCTAAAGCCAGGAGGGAGTAAGTGAGTTCTGTCTCTACTGTCCTTCTTGAATTGGAAATCCAGCATGTGGCCTTAAGGTCCATGAAGCCTTGGTCATAGAATCCCCAAGGAGAGTGTTGACCTAGAACATGGTGGAGACCTTTGGCAAAGTCTCTGTGCCAAACATTCGGCTCTATAATATAGGTCAGGACCTCACTGCCAGCCACTAAATAACAGGATTCATGACTACCACTAAGTAATCTCTTGTTGTAGTTAAGGACAAAGGGCAGGAACAAATAATGATGTGTCAGGGATCTACCAAGGGCTCAGTTCTGGGATAACAGTAAAAACAGAGTAAGGCACAGCTGCAACCACCCAGGAAGTTTCTAATCAGGCTAGGGAATCATGATTACCCATAGGGCACAAGTGGGGATTAAGAAGAACTGGAAGAGTCAGGAAAGGCACATTCAGTGGCAATTCAGTAGAGGCTTCTTACTGACTCCCAGTTTAGGTAAAGTGTGTCCCAGCACAGAGGATGCAATCGCTTGGGGGTAGGGGGAGGTCACCTATCCCCATGGGTTGGGGTGGCAGTCCCATCAGACTGGGAGGCAGACTTCACGACCCTTGGTCAGGGCCTTACATTTTCATTCTGTGCTAGGCACTGCAATTTATGTAGTTAATTCAAGAGATGGGTAATGTTCATACTGGAGAAATGCAGGAAGGCAATGGATCACAGGCAGGGAAAATGGAACTAGCCTGGTAGAAAGATATGCCTCATCCAGCTGTATTTATGAAGACTTATAAGTACTTTCTCAGCTTCAGACAAGAGAGACCATAAAAAATAATAACTATTTTCCATATAATCATACTTTCTTAAGTGTCCAGAACCCATTTGTGACTCTTTTACCCTTGCTTTATTCTACTGTAAAGGCTAGAAAGTTAAAATAATCAATTTCCCACTCTACCTTGCTGCCAGGGGTAGGCTTGTGACACAATTTTGGCCAATGAGATATCACCAGAAGTATGGGGTTTGCTTCCCAAAATCAGAAGGCATAACCTAGTGAAACTTAGTCCTTGCCCTTCCTCTGTCCAGGAATGCTGACATAAGGTGAAAAAGCCCATTCTTCAACCCTGAGACAGGAAATAATAAAGGTTAGTGAATGCATAATAAGGATGGAGTAGCTGAGGATAGAAAGAGCTTTAGTTCCTAAAGGTACCATTGAACCGTCATGACAATCCTGAATTTCCCACCCTTTAACTCCTGTTTCATGAGACAAAATCCTATTTAAGCCATGATAATAGAATTGTCTGTTATTTACTACCAAATGAATTCATAACTACATCTAATACATGCTTCAATTCAATATAAATGCCATTTTTCCCTTCCTTGTGTCACTGACATCTTCCCATAGGGGCAAACAGAGCTCTTCAGGTTCCTATGTCTTTTTCGGAAATCCATAGTGTCTTCCTGGATTTGGTGCAAAGCATCCATTTTCCACAGGTGGTACATTAATACTCAAAATCTCATATTGATTGCCAAATGCTTCCAAAGTTATGTACCATTGTCTATGAAATTATAAAACTGTATTTATCCCCCAATTAGTATTAGATCCCTTTAAGGTCAAGCATATATGCTAAATAGTAAAATAATTACCCTGTATTTTATATTTCTACATTGATATGGTAATATAGCACAGTCTAGAACATTTCAATTTATGATTAAATCTATATGATTTTAGAACAGCTGGTTGACAAGAAACAACTCAGACTACATCTTTGGGTCAATTCCAAAAGTTCTTCCCCATTTATAGCTGGTCAAACTAGTTTACATTTTAGCGTTTTGACCATATCAAGTATATTGGCAATATGCCAAAGTTACTCTTAATCTGGATTCCTTACTTATTTCAGATGTTTTTGAAATATACTTGAAGCATACTATATACTGCAAAATGTTGCAATATCTGTTTGTGATTTTTTTTGACCCGAGGGATCTCTCTCAGGATGCCTTCACTTGCCGCAACAAAATGTCTAAACTGCAGTGTCTTAAA
Organism: Ailuropoda melanoleuca; assembly: GCF_002007445.2. Lineage (NCBI taxonomy): Eukaryota > Metazoa > Chordata > Mammalia > Carnivora > Ursidae > Ailuropoda > Ailuropoda melanoleuca. The sequence goes on from NC_048237.1 coordinate 4,773,126, forward strand.
CCATATGCAAGTATGTATATTGTTTACTTACCAAGAATGCTGCGTGCAGGTAATTGCAGAGTTGTTTTGGCAGATTAATGATGTGATAAAAGACACTGTTTTTTCCCACTCCTCTAATCCTTCAATTTCCATATGTCTATTTTCATCCCCATTTTTGTCACTTTGTGATCCAAAATGGCTACCATAGTTCTAGGCATGTCATCTTCATCCAACAACACCCAAGTAGAAAAAGAGGGAGAAGAGGGCTAAGAAAGATATTCTCCTTACACAGCTATCTCTTTCATTAGGGAGCAAACTGACTTCCAGACGCTCTCACCAAACTTGCTCTTTAGGAAATCATCCCAGAACGATCTCCATAGGGGGTAAGAGAAGAAAATAAGTGCCATTGTTGGCCTAGACTAATGATGGCACACCCCTTTGGGTTAGTCACAGTCCTATATGAATCCTATTAGCAGAGGAAACATGTCCGAGCCCAAGCAGCCACTTACAAAGCTACAGAAATACCAACAGACCCCTTCTCCCCTCATCATTGGAATGTTATTCATTATCCTCCGCCTTATTCTTACATCCTCACTGGAAGTTAGCTATCAACTATAAATTGTTACATAAGCCTAGAATCTTTTCTTTTTTAAGTAATAACAATAGCATTCACCTTAGCCATGGCAACTCTAAAGAACTTTAGATAGTTACAGAAATGTAAAAGCATATAGTCGTGTATTTTTGTTCGTTCATTTATTCAATAAAATTTTCCTTCATAAGTTCCATGTGCCAAGCTCTGTTCTATGTACTTAACATTTATCAGGGGGGAAAAAAACACACAAACACAAGAGATAAAGAGCCCTGCCCTTGAGACGCTAGTGGCGGAACACAATGAATAATAAATATTAACTAGTATTAAGCCCTTTTCTATGGGAGGATTTTCTTCCTACATTTTTTACTTCAGGCTTGGCCATATTACCTGTTTTAGCTAATGAAATGTCAGTAGGAATAATGGGTGCTATTCCAAGCAGAAGCTTCTGTTGTTTCTCTTTTCTCTCTACCAAAAAGGCAATTCAGTGTGGAATATTCAGAATGAAAATGACATTGAAGCACAGCCCCAGTCAGTCTATGGAAATAAAATATTATTGTAAGTAATGGGGGTGTTTTGCTACTATGGTCTGGTAGTAACATGATAGGCTAAGCTGACCAGAACTGGAACTCATATAGTGTATAAACACTGAAAAGTGCTATGTAGAGGGGCTCGTAGTAAGGTAGGGGTGTGCTCAGATAGCAGTATTAAACAGAATCATCAGGTAAACTCACTGAGAAGATGAGATTTACATTTGCATTCTGGAATAAGGGAGAGAATTATTCTAAGAGGATATCTGAGGGAAGGAAAATTCCAGAAAAAACACCAACGAGACAAAAGATCCTCAGATGCTTGGAGTATCTGGGACTATCAAAGAGTTGTCAGTGGCTGGCTGTGGCTTGTAAAAATGGGTGGGAAGGGTAGTAGGAGATGAGTTCAGAGGAGGAATGGTGCCAGATGGAGCAGGGTTTTGGAATTCCAGAGCGCGATTTTTGGCTGTTACTCTGAACGAACCAGAGAGCCACTACAGGGTTTCTAATAGAGGAATGAAGGGTGTTAACTTAAATCTTTAAATTTTACTTAGCTACTATATTGACAATAGACTATTGAGGAACAAACATAGAGCATGGAGACCAGATAAGAGGCTAGTGCAGGAATCCAGGTTACGTGAGCCATAGAGGTAGCCAAGGAGATCGCAAGATATGGTAAGATTCTAGACAAATGATGGAGGTAGAAAAAACAGGATGTGCTGATGGATTGGGTGTGGGTGGAGAGAAGAGAAGACTCTATGCTCCTCTGATCAAATGAAGGGTGCTTCCTTAGAAACAGTAACTCCACGCTCTCCAGTGGCTAGAAGTATTCAGCACCATCATTCCTGCTGACCACTTGGTGTACTCACCAGCTGTGCCCACCAGGCCTGGGAGACATACCATGTCACCAGATCACCATTCAGCAGTGTCCACGGTCACAGTGGCTTCTGAAATATGAGAGGAAATTAGAAATTGGTTATTCCTGTGTAGAAAAGAATCTGAGCATGCTTGCTACATAGTTACATTATCTATGGTATTATTAGTCAGATATTGCATGGCATAGATCTAAAACTATTTTGTAATTGTTTGCAATATATTTTTTTGGTTACACTAAACTGAAAAACACTAAATTCATGTTTAATAATTTAAAAAAGTGGGAACAGCATCCATTCCTCAAAAAAGTTTATGGTAAATATGCAACCTACATAAACTCTTGGTTTTATTTACCATCTTCCATGGGGATATCAATGATACCACAGCTCACATGAAAATCAGAGGACAGCTCTCTGCTCCTTCCCATTCTACAGAAAGCCCATCGTCTGGTGCAGTGCCAGCCCCCGGGACATGGTGAACATGTTCCCATGTGTTTCCACCCACAGCAAATTCAATGGTACAGTCAAGGCTAAAAACAGGAAACTTGTCATCAATGGAAAGCCCATCTTCTTGTTCCCGGAGCTACATCCTATTTCCTGCCAACATCAAATGGGGTGATATTGGTGTTGATTAAAAGACAAGGAGAAGTAAAAGAAGAACAGAGGGTAAAATTCTGATGAAGAAGCATCAGTGCTAATTCAAGTTTTGTTTTAAAGATTGTCCCTCAAAATGATTTCATATGTGCACCTGCCAGATGTAAGTTCACAGATCACTAAATGAAGAATGACTTTTCATTTAGATCAATGTTCATTATTTTAAATTACATTTGCTCATCTCCCATTTCAAGTTTTCTTATGGTCCAACAGCTGAAGAGCTTCATGAATGATTAAGTGATGTTTGTGCCCTGTGAGTGTCATTAGATTTTTCAAATAAAAAATCCACTAATTCAGCAATGGTTTGATGACTTTATTCAGCTAGTTTGAAGTAAAGCTTTTTAGATTTCATTCCTTTGAAGGTGAAATTTCTAGGATTATTTCAAATTCCAGTTGGTTAAGTGCAACAATAAAGATAAAATTGTTTTGCAGTGAAAATTCGAATGCAAATTTTGGGGAATACAGTATCATAATCATAATGAAAAGAACAACATTCTTACTAATTAAGAGCCTCGTGAAGTAGAAATATACTGGAATTGACTGTGGAACACACACAACTCAAAATTGAATCCAAATTTAAGGTGATAGCCTAAAAATAAAAATGAAAGTTGTCGAAACTTACAAATATTTTTTTTAAGATTTTTTATTTATTTATTTGACAGAGAGAGACACAGCCAGTGAAAGGGGGAACACAAGCAGGGGGAAGGGGAGAGGAAGAAGCAGGCTCCCAGCGGAGCAGGGAGTCTGATGCGGGGCTCCATCCCAGGACCCTGGGATCATGCCCTGGGCCGAAGGCAGATGCTTAACAACCAAGACACCCAGGCACCCCATAACTTACAAATAATTTACACACACAAAGAAAAACTGAGCTACAAAGCTGATATTTAATTTAAAAAAAAAAAACAAAAACAACCAAAACCACAGCTAGCTGCTGTCAGCAAAGTGGTGGAACCTGTGGTTGATCCTTGCAAATACTGCTAAGCATTCTAAATGGCAATGAAATTTTCCTGTGTCTCCTAACTGTTGGTTGATTTCTGTTCAAAAACACTGGAAGTCTTCAACTGAAGTATTCAGTAATGAGAAAATCTAAACAAAACAAAGCAAAACTCGAGCTAGTAAAGATTTTAATGTATTGCAGCTAATTATTAAAACTAAATCCTGAAAACAGGAAGACTTTTATATTTATCTCTATAAAAACAAAGGAATAACAGGACAAAACAAGTGACAGGTCAAATGAGGTGCACAATTTCATTTTGAAATTTTACAACTTCACTTTGCAATATTCCAAGTGTAGAAAGATTCATTTCATAGAACTTTTATTTTTTTTTAAGATTTCATTTATTTATTTATTTATTTGAGAGAGAGAAAGAGAGTGCATGGACACACCAGTGAGAGCAGCAGGCAGAGGGAGAAGAAGGCTCCCCACTGAGCAGGGAGCCCAATGCAGGGCTCCATCCCAGGACCCTGAGATCATGACCTGAGCCAAAGGCAGACACTTAACTGACTGAGCCACCCAGCCACCCCCCATAGAACTTTTAATTGTATATATGTATATTCTGTGCCAGTAGGATAAAATTGCAAAGTCCTATGCTTTTGCAGTATCTAAATTTGGTGCAACACTCAAACATGTAGACGTATTTTTATCATAAAAATATTTGTCAAAGAAAGGTCCCCTTGATGGAGGCAAAAAGAAAGAATTTGTGGCCTCTTTTAAATGGACTATATATGCACTTTAATGAAAGAAATTAGAATTGAGACGTCTTCCATTTAACAGAATTTTCTCTGAGCTTCCTGGTTTCCTTGACATTTGTGGATATAGTGTTTTTCTCATTTAAAAATATGATAGTGTACAGAGAAGAATGTACTGACTGTATCAGGAATTCAAAATTACTATTTTGTATTTTTTAAATATGAGAATATATGTAAATTTTATTTTAGAAAAATGTTTTCAAAAGTAGTTCTGAATAAGCTCTTTTCTAGATCCACAATGCATTCTAATTTTCCACTGAGATATACCCATTTCAAAAATTATATAATATCAATTATTTTTCACTTGTTTTCTCTCTTCCAAATATACCCCAGTTTGGATGATAAATTATATAGCTACTCTAGACAAGGGCAACATCAAGAATTTTGCCAGAGCAGCTTGAGGGATGGATTTGCTGTTAATTGGGATGGGGAAGGTGGTGTTTGGAGAAGTTTGCCACAATTACCTTTGTGATACGACTTTGTTCTCCTTCCACCAAAAAGTGAAATCTATTTTCCTGCCTCTTGAATGTGCATTGGTCTTGTACCTTGCTTCAACCAACAGACCGGAGCCAGAAGAGATGATATAACTTTTGAGTCTAGGTCTGTACAAGCCTTTCAGCTTTCCCGTCGACCCTCTTAAGAACACTGTCCTGAAACTGCCACAGAAGGAAGCCCTACTGACCAATAAGAGAATGAGAGGTAACAAGCAGGAGAACCAAAACACCCCAGCTGACAGCCAGAACCACCTGCCACACCTCTGTATGAGGCCATCGTAGACTTTCCAATCTACCTTCCAGGTGAATGCAGCTGAGCGAGTAAGTCAGGAATAACCACCCACAGAACCATGAAAGAGAATAAATTACTGTTTTACATCATGAAATTTGGGGGGATTTGTTATAGAGCAATAGAGAACTATTAGAATATTTAAACAAAGAGATTCATTACAAAAATCTAAAGAATGATGGACAGGAAAGGGATGAGGATCAAGGACTAAGTCCTGGAAGCTCTAATATTTAGCTAATACCGCTACTACATTAATATATATTAACATTACATGCACATTATATTAAATTTTGGCTATGTTACTGTAGAAATACATTTGTAGTTAAAAATAGCTATGGAGGTGATTCTCTGGTATCTCAAAAATGTTAAGCCAGTGTGATGGTTTACAATGGCAACGTAACCTTATGTTTTCATCTTTTGCTTCACAAATTCTATTTGCTTGCAAATGGGAACATGAAAGGTTGTTAGAATTACTATATATAAATACACACACAATATATGTATATCGGAAATTTCACAGTGACTAAAATCATAATGCTTGTGTGTGTGTGTGTGTGTGTGTGTGTGTGTGTGTGTGTGTGTTTACTGATGGCCTACAAGCTCCCTATTTGGAAACCATGGATGACAAGGACAAACAAGGCTTTATGTCATAATGAAATCTGTGATCTAGTGCGGGATATAGACAATTAAATGAGCAATTACAATGTGAACAGAAGTATGACTTGCTATGAGACAACATATTGGACAACCTTAACCTCACACCTGGGAGAAAACCAAGGAGAGAAATTTTCTGAATAAAGTAATTTCTCAAATGAGACTTCGAAAATATACCAATGCTAAAAATCAACCAAAGTTACAAAGCATGAAAGCCTGAAGGTCAGAGAAGGAGAGACATCATTATATGTTTTAAGACTTATAAGAAGCTGTGTGCATAGTGTGTGGAAGAAGGGGAGAGTTGGGCACAGAAACACTGAGGAAGAAACGCAGGGGATCAAAATGCAGGATTCTAAATATTATTAATCATGCTACAAAGTAAGACTTTATTCTAAGATTTAGAGTAACTGTCTCAGTATAGTGGTGGGGCGAAAGCTAGGATACAGACTGTTTTTAACTTATGATAAATCGATTTATGATTTTTTGACTTCACAATGATGCTAAGGTGATATGAATTCAGTAGAAACCATACTTGAATTTTTTGGATCTTTTCTGGACTAGTCATCTGCAGTACAAGACTCCCTTGCGATGCTGGATGGGCAGCGAGCCGCAGGTCCCAATCAACCCTGCCACCACAAGGGTGAACGGCCCATACTATACACTTACAATGGTTCTGTGCCCATACAATCATGCTGTTTCTCACTGTCAGTACAGTATTCAATAAACTGCATGAGATCTCCAACACTATCTTACAAAATAGGGTTTGTCCTAGATGATTTTGCCCAACTACAGGTTAACGTAAGTGTTCTGAGCATATAAGACAGCCTAGACTAAGCTATGATGTTTAGTAGATTAGGTGTAGTAAATGCACTTTTGACTTAGGGTGCTTTCAACTCACAATGGGTTTATTGGGACATAATCAGAAGTTGAGGAATATCTGTACAGTGGATTGACATAGGAGTGGGAAGAGAATACCCACAAAGATGGTTAACACTTTCAAAGTCTGTATCTATGAAAGAAAGATGATAAGGAAGTTGGTGGCTAGGAGAATAGTGCATTTTCAAAGAGGTTGTTCTAAAGTTAGGCAACACTTGAGCATGGTTAATACTGATAGGGATAAAGATTATCTCCTCCAGTGCCGTCCATGTTGCAGCAAATGTTGAGAACTCGTTCTTTCTGATAGCTGAGTAATATTTCATTGTATATATGGACCACAACTTCTTAATCCAGTCATCTGTTGAAGGGCATCTCAGCTCCTTCCATGATTTAGCTATTGTGGACATTGCTGCTATGAACATTGGGGTGCATATGGCCCTTCTCTTCACTACGTCTGTATCTTTGGGGTAAATACCCAGTAGTGCAATGGCTGCGTCATAGGGTAGCTCAATTTTTAACTTTTTAAGGGACCTCCACAAGAAAGGGGGGGTGATCAGAAGGGGGAATGAAGCATGAGAGACTATGGACTATGAGAAACAAACTGGGGGCCTCAGAGGGGAGGGGGGTGGGGGAATGGGATAGACTGGTAATAGGTAGTAAGGAGGGCATGTATTGCATGGTGCACTGGGTGTTATACACAACTAATGAATCACAGAACTTTACATCGGAAACCGGGGATGTACTGTGTGGTGACTAACATAATATAATAAAAAAACATTAAAAAAAATACTGATAGGGAGCAAGCTCAAAATAATGGTAGAGCCAAAGGTACAGGAGAAGTAATCCTACCCTGTTCATTGAGGAAGACGGCTGGAAGGTGAGAAGGAAGGAGATCAAGAGCCCAGGTGGAGATATTAGCACTAGAGAGTTAATTCACACACTGAAACGAGAGGGAGAGAAAAGAGGAAAGGATAAGTTCAGGTGCAAAGAAACTGCTTTGGTTGCATGAAGTTGAGAACATTGCTAGTAAGCTTCTATTTTCTCCTTGAAGTAGGAGGCTAAGACATATGCTGAGGGGTAAGAAGCAAACTGGCAGGAACAGAGGTTTAAGGAGAAAGGAGAAGGTTGGAAATAGCTGTTACAAAGAAATGAGAATGAGAACTAATTAGGAAATCAATGGCAGTCCAGGTGAAGTTGGATGTCATGAATTTAGAATAGCATCAATCTGCTAGGTTGTAAGTTTATTCCCCTCCATGCTCAGCATTAGGGTTATAAACTCAAGGAAGATAGGTAGCTACATTCAGTCAGAATTACCTTTTCCAGGAGGACGTTTTAGAAGGACAATGGAGCTATATGACACGAATGCTTCAATATAAGGCAAGTTAGGATAAATGTTACATGAATGATACAAACAATGATGTCTGTATGTCTAGGGAAAAGAGGCAAGTCAGTATCGGATGCAACTGTCAAAGAGAACAGCGAGCATTTTCTAAGAAAAATGGGAAATGTCAGGACATTGAAGGTGAGGAAAACTCATAGGTGATGGTGCTCTTAGAGACAGGGAAAGGAGTTAAAGAAATTGTGGGTCCTTGGTGAGAAGTGATGTGAGCTATACTAGAAAGGTGGGTGTGCCTAAGCCTACAAAGTGTGTGTGTGTGTGTGTGTGTGTGTGTGTGTGTAAATTTGGAGCCATTATGAATCTTGAGCAAAGCAGTGAAACATTGTGGGCAAGTGTGATGAATGAAGCATGCACACACACACACACACACACACACACACACACACACACTCAACTCACTTGCCTAAGCCAACATCACTATTTGAGTAGACACTAATGCTTTAATTAGGTTAACAATGAGTATGAACAAAAATAGGGTAGTCATATACGACTTTTAATATTCTATATCTAGCAAAGGTATTTTTGAAAACTCAGTGTATTGTTCAGTTTCTAAAAGTTTTGTTTCTTTCATTTCTTCAACCAGTCTTGGTTAGTTAGGTACCAGTATTCTTGCAGGTGGTAGGATTACAACATGAACCAAAACAGAAAAAAGAAAAAGCCCTGTTCTCAGGGAGTTCACCTTTTATTAGAAAAGACAGACAAAAAATAAATAGATAAAAACACATGGTATGCAATGACGTGGTAAGTTCTTTCGAAAAAGAATAAATCTTGAAGGGAAATGGGTATTGTCAGGGCTTGGGAGATGTTTTACAAGTTTCAATCGAGTGGTCAGCAAAGGCCTCATTATGGAGTTGACATTTGAAAAAGAACTGAAGGATATAATAAAAAAGCTATGGGGCAATCTGAGGTGATTGTAAGGACTTTGGCTTTTACTCCGAGTGAAAGGGCAGGTCATTAGTGGGTTTTGAGCAGAGGAGAAAATATGACCTGATTTAAGTTTTGAAAGGATCATTTTAGCAGCCGTACAGAAGGTAGAGTGGGTGGGTGAGAGCAGAAATGGTGAAATAATAATGAGATTATTAGTCCTTCGAAAGAGCAATGGTGCTGCTTTGCACTGTGGGTAGCAATGTTGCTGGGATGATCTGTTGGCATATGAGCATATTCTGAAGGTAAGGTCAATAGGACTTGATGAGAGATGGAGATAAGGTATGTGTCAAAGAGTAAAGTCAAAAGTGACTCCAAAATTTTTGACCTGGGCCAAAGGATAGCTTTACCATTTCCTAAGACAGAAAAGACTATAGATTGGCGATGAAGACCAGGAGTTTAATTTTGGACCTCTAAAGTCTAAGATGCTTACTAGACATCCAAATGGAAATCTTTTTTTTTTTTTTTATTTATTCGACAGAGACAGAGACAGCCAGCGAGAGAGGGAACACAAGCAGGGGGAGTGGGAGAGGAAGAAGCAGGCTCATAGCAGAGAAGCCTGATGTGGGGCTCGAAACCAGAACGCTGGGATCACGCCCCGAGCCGAAGGCAGACGCCCAACCGCTGTGCCACCCAGGCGCCCCCCAAATGGAAATCTTTAGCAAGCAGCTAGCTATATAAATTTGGAGTTAAGGGGCAAGTCCGCAGTAGAGATATAAAGCTTGGGAGTATTTGTCTTCTAAATAAGCATAGGTAGAGCCCTGCAAAATTTATGGAAGATTGAGGAAAATGATGGTGAGGTAGGAAGAAATTCACTTTAAATACAAAGATGCAGATAGGTTAAAAGTACAAAGATAGTAAAAAATATAATATGCTAAATGCTTATCAAAATAAAGCTGGATTAGCTATTTTAATATCAGACAAAATAGAATTCAGAGCAATGGATATTACCAGGGATTAAGGGCATTATTTTATAAAGATAAAAGGGTCAAGATGTAAAAATCCTAAACATTTAGGCATCTAATAATAAGCTTCAAAATATAAGCAGAAACTGAAACAACAGCAAGGAAAACCAGAGAAAGCCGCAATTACAGTTGGGCACTTCAGCATTCCATTCTCAATAATATATAGGAGAATTAGACCAAGAGTCTGTATGCATATAGAAGACATAAGCAACATTATGAAGAAAGTTGACCTAGTTGATATTTGTAAAACATTCTACCTCCCATTTTTCTCAAGCACACGTAAGCATTTTCTAAGACAAACCATATGCTGAAAGTCCAAAAAGCAGCTCTCAATAACTTTATAGTGATCAAATTTTATAAAGTACGTTCTCTGATGACATGCCAATTAATTTGAAAACAATAACAAAAAGATCTCTGAAAACTCACAAAGACATTGTAACTGAAAAACTTATAAATGACTTGTTCAAATAAGAAATCACAAGAGAAACTGAGTGAATGAAAATGGTAATACAGTATATTAAAATTTGTGGTATGTATTTTATTCAGTGCAAAAAGGAAAATTTCTAGTATTCGACACTTATATTAGTAAAGTAGGAAAGTCTCCAATCAATGTCCTGAGATGTTTCCTGAAGAAAATAGACCAAGTGGAACAAAGGATGCCCAAAGTAAGATAAAGAAGGAAATAATATAGGTAAGAGCAAAAATCAATTAAATAAAAAACTAAAAGGAGAGAGGGGAAGTGAGAGAATATCAATAAAACAAAAACTGGCTCTTATTAAAAATTAACAAAAATAATAAACCTCTAGCCAGACTGAACAGGGGGAAAAAAGGAGGAAATGCATAAGTTGCTAACATCTGAATGAAAAGAAACTATCACTACAGTTATTGCAGACATTAGATAGATAATGAAAGACTATTTGGAACAACATTATACTAATAAATATGACAATTTAGATGAAACGGAAAAATTTAGGACAAACTACCAAAGCTCTCTCAAGAAGAAACAGATATCCTGAATATTTGTGTAGCTATTAGAGAAATTGAATTTCTAGTTAGATATCTTTCAAGAAAGATAAGTTCAAAACCAGACAGCTTCACAGGTGAATCCTATGAAACATTTAAAGAAGTACTGATATTACTTTTATACAAAGTCTTTTTGAAAAAAGAAGAGGGAGCACTTTACAAACCATTTTGTGAAACTAGCATTACCCTGATACCAAAACAAGACAAAGTCATTATAATAAAACAGATCCACACACCAGTATTCTTCATGAACAGAGATGTACAAGTTATCAATAAAATTGTAGCAACTGAATCCAAAAATATATCAAAATGAGAAAACATTTTGGCCACATTGGTCCATGTGGTCTCAGTCAAGGCTATTCAACCACATAGCACAAAGGCCGCCACAGACTATATGTAATGAATGTACAGGGCTATGTTTGAATAAAACTTTATGGACACCAAATTCAAATTTTCCATAATTCTTACATTTTACAAATGTTATTGTTCTTTGAATTTTTTCCCAACCTTGAAAATATAAAAACCTTTCCTAGCTCATGGGCCGGACAGAAACAGATGGTGGGCCAGATCTGGCCAATGGGACATAGCTTGTTGATAGTTTGTGCTCTGGTATAGAGCAACTGGAACAGTCACACTCTGCTTCTGGGAATTTAAAACACTATGACCACTGTTTTTTTGTTTTTGGTTTTGGTTTTTTTTTTTAAGAGAGAGCGAGCATGAGCAGGGGACGGGCAGAGGGAGAGACAGAATCTTAAGCAGGCTCCATGCTCGGTGCAGAGCCCAACGCAGGGCTCTTGATTCCACGACCCTGAGATCATGACTTCAGCCGAAATCAAGAGTCAGCCACTTAACCAACAGCCCACAGGGGCCCAGTACAACAACTTTAAAAGCACTTTGGCAGTTTCATGAAAAGTTAAACATAAACCTAGTATATGGTCCAGCCACTTCACGTCTAAGTGTTTATCCAAGAGAAGAGGAAGCATATAACCTCATAAAGACTTGTGTATGAATATTCATAGCAGTGTTATTTGTAGTAGTCCCAAACCGGAAACAACTTAAATCTCCATCAATTAGTGAATGTACGAACAAATTGTGGTATATCCATGCAATGGAATCTCAGCCATAACAAGGAATAAACTATCAATACACACAACAACATACAGTTCATCTTAAAATAATTATGCTGAGTGAAAGAAACCAGTTTAAAAAGAGTATATGTAGCATGGTTCCATTTATATGAAATTCTGTGTAATGCAAGCTCATCTATAGTGACAGAAAGCAGAACGGTGGTTTCCTGGGGATAGCTGGGCATGTGAGAGAGGCTTGGATTCCAAAGGGCCACAGGAAAACTTCTAGGAGTAATGGAAATATTCACTATGTTGATTGTGGCAACGGTTTCACAAGTATATACACATGTCAAACTCATTACACTGTGGACCTGAAGTTGTATCTTATGTCAACATCGTTAAGAGGTTAAACCTGTCCTCAGAAACAATTTCATAAATTTTACATTCTACCCCAAATTTAAATTAATGATTGCCCCTCTGGGGAAATTGCTTTTTAGATCTGGTGCCTAATTACAGAACCGTGGGCTTTAATTCCTTGAATATGTCAGGACAATTTAGCAAGCAGATGGGGAATATATCTGGAAAGTCAAGCATATAGTAGGCAATCACAATGATTTCTGAACTGAAATGTTGTAAGACAAATATGCATATCATGTAAGCATTTACATTTTTGACTGTGCGTAAAACCAGTCACTTAGGGAAATAGGAGACTAGGGTGGGCCTTCTTCCTTTCCAATCTGAAGATCAATTTTGATTTTCCCAAGTTTTAAGATTTCAAATGAGATAAAGTACGTTTCTGTGAATCATGCCAACTGCTATGCTGAGAAGGAGTCCAAGCTGTACCACTAACAAATCTAAGTGCCAAGTGGGAATTTAGAGATAATCTATCCCACCTCCTTCATTACGTAGATAAGAAAACTGAGGTACAGAAAGGTAAAGTGACATTGTAACACATTTTAATCAGTTTCTGTAACACGCCAGTCAGATATCACCCGACGTACTAGGGGCAAGCAGTAACAGACAAGCTTATTTAGATATATTAACAAGAAAAACATGTGATCATTTCAAAGATATTAATGATCGGTGGAGCACTGTCCTCACAGGTTTTCCTTCTTATATACGTACTAAAGTTGTTAATATACGCACATCTGAAATGTGCACAGAGTGAAACTTGGTAAAATAGATTGGTGTATATTTCCTGAATATAATCCCTTTAAAATAGTTTGATATACACCTGAATTTTTAAAAAAATGTTAGGCACATATAAATTAACACATTGGCCCTAAACTTCAGTAACAATGGTTTTAGGTTTAGGTATGACCTCATCCTGAGAGAGAAGATTGTCTTGAGAAGATAATGCAGTGTTTCTGTTATACACATGATACTATGTAAATTCAGCACTGATTAAAGGTTGAAATAAGTTTAATGTCACTGCTTTCATTTATATGGGTGAACCCAAATGGAAACTCTGAAGCCCAAATTGATTTACAAAGCCCTATTATTCTCATGTAGTTTTTCCTTGTAAAACTTCTAACCCGGCACGGTATTATTTCAGAAACAAAAGCTTTGCAAGGTTCTCTTTTTTGTCTGGTTTGTCTGGTAGCTCCCTTGTCTCCTAGGCCTGCATTACACATTCTGAATAGGACCTTGTGAACGTAATTAAGGGTCACACATATGATATAAAGAGTAGGGGATGAGGAATTAATTTCTCAGTTTTTCTTCCCTGGGCTACAGATCAGTTTGCAAGTTACTATTCAATTCAGCAACACGAAGCTCAGAGGGAAAGACCGAACCGCTAGGTCTGCTCTGCATTATAAAGCGAGAGAGAGAGAGAGGGAGAGAAAGATTAGATTTGATTTGAACATCCACAGTGTGTACACTCTGTTTGGGAATAGCTCCGTGTTTTAGGTGAGGTCGCTTTTTTAATGCTCTTTCTCTTCCTCCCCAGTTCCACTCAGTTCATCAGGGAAGCTCAGACACAATACCCTTCTGGGCCTCATTTATGCAAATTGAGGACCATTCAAAAGAAAAGAACATAAAGGTGTTACAGAATGGCCAGGAAACTGCACTCTGAGGGTGAGTATTAATGCCATGAAGGAGTCTGGGGAACAGGATTAAGCCACATCTACATTGAGCCACTATCACAAATATTTTGACACCAAAATATTTCACTGTGAGGTACCTATGACATTCAGAGAAAAGATGAAGATTAAAATGCTTTTAAAGACAAAAAAAAGCATTAAAATGGTGGAACTACCTACTAATGGAGAAATTATTGGCATCAATATTGGGGAGATTTGGTAACATGTAAATAGACATTAATTACTTCATCGTATAGAAGAGGAGACATCCGTGGGATGTGTCATACTCGCCATCTTATTCCAATCCATGGTTAATTAGTTAGGCCTCCAGGAAATCAAATAAAACTAGCCTGGCCTCTTCCACGTGACTGGATTCACTGGTTGGTACAAATGTGTTTGCAACATCTTAATAACAAATCAATGGTACCTGCTTAACGTGTATCTTTCCACATTCACATTTGGACCTATTAGCTATACAACATGGGTTGGAAATGTATAGGCGTTATTTAGGAACGGTCTTGCCATTTCTGCCCCTTCCCACAACTGCCAGGGGCTGAAGTTTAATTTAGTTACCCTTCCTACAGCGTCCTCACTTCCTCCCATTTGTCGCAGATGAAGTACCAAAGGAATCCAAGCGGCTTCTTTTTCCCCCCCATGCTCTCATCAAATTTTCCACTGTGTCTTTCTTATCTACCTGCTCAAGATAACAGACTGATGATTTACCTCTATTTCCTTCCTCTTTTTTTTTTTTAAAGATTTTATTTATTTGACAGAGAGAGATACAATGAGAGAGGGAACACAGCAGGCAGAGTGGGAGAGGGAAAAGCAGGCATCCCGCTGAGCAGGGAGCCCGATGCGGGGCTCGATCCCAGGACCGTGGGATCATGACCTGAGCCAAAGGCAGACACGTAACGACTGAGCCACCCAGGTGCCCCTATTTCCTTCCTCCTTAAGAAGAAAATGTCAGGGACAATATTTGCAAATAGAAAGAAACCATAACGGTTAGGGAAGGCAGAGGGGAAGGGAGGAGCAAAAAGAAGGAATAAAAAGAAAACATAAGTGAAGCACAATTTTGAGGACTTACTGAAAGAAAGGCAGTATAGAGAATTGGGTTGAAGGCGACAAAGGAGAAAGAAACCTTTGGGGAGACAACTGGCATATGAGTGGGTCATCCCAGTGTCCCGAAAAAGCTCCAAAAACTCAAAGTAGCAAAATAAGCCACAACAGTTCACTGTCGGTGAATAATTCTTCTAAATTAAAAATATGAGGACATTTTTTTAAATCCAATGAAGAGATAAAATGATTAAATGGGAAGAACAATAAGAAGTTGCTGAGAAGTTCAAATTGAGGAAATTTCCCAGAACGAAATGTACAAGAGAATGAGTCAGAAAGAATAAAGATTCAGGAATGATAAATACAGGAAATGTAATACCATTCTATTAGGAATTATAGAAAAAAGAGAAGAAAAAGCAAGGGAGAGAAAAAAAACAAGAAAGCACATACCTACAACATCATTTCCCTGAGCTAAAGAAAAGTAACAGCCTTCTGATGGAATAAAACCACCAAGTTTCAAGCAGAAGACATTTTAAAGATCCACATTTATACAGATCCTGGTGAATTTTGAGAATTCAGAGACTCAGAGAAAATGTTAAATCTTTGGAGAGTGAGGGGGTAGGTTCCCCGTGAAGGAAAGAGAATTAAACCGCTATTAGACTTCTCATTAGCAATCTGGGATGCTAGAAAACAATAGAACAAAGACGTCAAAGTATTAAGGAAAAAATTAATTGAAACGTATTTAGGGATTTAGTTTTCAATTTTTTTTTTTTTTTAATCAGAACAGGATGTGAAAGGAAAACTTTTACTTGCTGTTTTCATGTTAGACCAGGGGTCAGCCTGCTGCTTGGTTTCGTATGGTCTGCGAGTTAAGAATGGTTTTAATATCCCTCCTACATTGTTGGTGGGAATCCAACAATAGCCACTCTGGAAAACAGTGTGGAGGTCTCTTAAAAAGTTAAAAATTGAGCTACCCTATGACCCAGCCATTGCACTACGGTGTTTACCCCAAAGATACAGACATAGTGAAGAGAAGGGCCATATGCACCCCAATGTTCATAGCAGCATTGTCCACAATAGCTAAATCGTGGAAGGAGCTGAGATGCCCTTCAACAGATGACTGGATTAAGAAGTTGTGGTCCATATATACAATGGAATATTACTCAGCTATCATAAAGAACAATTTCTCAACATTTGCTGCAACATGGACGGCACTGGAGGAGATAATGCTAAGTGAAATAAGTCAAGCAGAGAAAAACAATTATCATATGATTTCTCTCGTCTATGGAACATAAGAACTAGGAAGATCGGTAGGGGAAGAAAGGGATAAATAAAGGGGGGGTAATCAGAAGGGGGAATGAAGCATGAGAGACTATGGACTCTGAGAAACAAACTGAGGGCTTCAGGGGGAGGGGGTGAGGGATGGGATAGACTGGTGATGGGTAGTAAGGAGGGCAGGTATTGCATGGTGCACTGGGTGTTATACGCAACTAATGAATCATCGAACTTTACATCAGAAACCAGGGATGTACTGTATGGTGACTAACATAATATAATAAAAAATATTAAAATAAAAAAAAGAATGGTTTTAATATTTTAAAATAACGTTTTAAAAATCACTTTCATGACACATGAAGACTACGTGAAACTCCAATTTCAGTCCAGATGCATAAAGTTGAATTGGAACATGGCCTCGCCTCCTTATTTACGTCTCATCTATGGAGACTTTTGTACTTCAATAGCAGAGTTGTAACAGACTGTAGGGCCTCTCAAACGGAAAATATATACTCTCTGCTCCTTTACAACGCCAGTGCCTATTTTAGAGCCTTTGCTTCTCCACCACATTCAGGTTCACCTTTCCTCTCCCTGCCCCCCACCAAAATGTATATAACCCCATGCCCCACTTCCTCGGGGCTGCCTAAAGCTTGCTAGGGCACATGAGTAGCAATGAACACATTAGCAGGAATCAAATAAACAACCTAAAGGTAATAGAATTCTAGCTCAAATGAACTCCACAACCAATGTGAAGTCAAAATAAAGACATTTTTGGACACGCGTGGACTCTTAAATTACCCAGGCTCTCAAGGCAGCGTTCCAAAGCAGCAAAAGAGTCATACAGGAAAAAGAGCGATGTGGTACAAAAGAAACACGGGCAGCAGAGCACGGTCTGGATGAAATAAAGAGAACAGAAGGGAAATTCAAAAGGAATCCACTGGACCTTCGCACAGGAAACATTCCCATCTGAGCAGAGACTGAATGACAGAGTTATATTTTCTTCTCTACCCATTCAGTCACACTACAGAGATCTAGAGTGAATAACATTTATACAACAACAACCTGAAAATATGGCTTTTATTCTGTTTAAGCTATTAGACCTAACCTGTAGACAAAGGAAACATAAGAATTATTTATATTCGTAGGTCAGAATATACATTTGATATAAATTAATAATGAAATAATAATCATACCGTTAACAAAAATCAGAGAGAAAAAGTAAGGTTAGAATGCCCAAATCTTCATTTTTCTGGGAGGTTATTACTGTCTGAAATTGGTCAAGAAATAGAACATGATATAGCTACCAGAAATATTAGTTGTGGTTAACTCTGGAAAATGTGAGAAAAACTTACTCTTTAATTTTAATTTTAAACACTCTTTTGTTTCACTGTATGCAGGGTGTACCCAGAATGACAGATACCCAATCTCGTCTCCCATTCTCCCAGGGCTGCTTAATGTCCTGATGGATAACAAGGATAGCAACAAACACATCTACTCACGTTAGCAGGGATCAAATAAATAAGTTAAAAGGCAATATAATTCCAGCTAAAACGAACCAGTCTCTGTGCATTGCTCGTAGACTGGAGCTGGGAATAGAATTTCACCTCCTGTGACGGCCCAGTGAGAGAAAGGAATATAGTGTTCTGCAGCTCTCCAATGATATCCTGTGAGTATGAACAAATTACTTTGATTCAAGGCTATTCTGGAGTCAAACAATTACCAAAAATGATCAACGGGAAGCATAGTACGCTTGGGCCAAATGAACGTTTCTGGGTTAAGCCTACAGATTAAATGTGGGTCTGATGGCTCGGGTGGGCAAGTAGGTAAATGGATGACCCTTCATTCTGAGGGTGGAAGTGAACCTGGGTCAGTTCTAGGAGTCCAATGCGGATTTTGGCCACTAGATTATGGCCCCTGAACCCCAATTTATTTCAAATATTCTGTGGCCAGGCACAGAGGTCATAAAATAACCCACCTCCTCAAAATGGCCACGGAAGGACTCCGGGTCTCTGGAAGCCAAGTTCTCTCCTGAAGGTTGCACATCAGGCTAAAGTCAAACTAGTTCCCACTGAGCCCAGGGAAATGGCTCCCTCAGCATGAAAAAAGTACAACCCAGCAGGCTTCCTGCCTTCGAGTGTTTTTCTCTGACTAAAGCAACACGAAATGGAAAGAGAATAGCAACCAAAAACAAATAGTTCAACCAAATGTCTCTTGCAGATAAATCACCTGGAGAGCCAGGCTGACTTTCATGGCCACTCTCCTCTCCACTTGGTTATTTCCTGTCTTCGCCCAAATCTGGGCGAACCCTGCAGGGTTCATGCTTTGTTTATTGTCCCCGCTTCTGAACAATTTCATGAGGAGGTCTAAATCCTTCAGGGGATTTTCCCCAGCTTATTTTTATGGACCTTAGCCTTGCAGTATTTTAAAAGTCATTTTTATTTCCAATTATCACTGCCACTGACTTACTGAATCCTACTTCCTCCTGCTTTTTCCCACTTCGTCTCCTTCCCTTGAGCAGTATTTTTGTGCTTGAGGAATAAAGTTCTGACTCTCTCTCTCTCTTTCTCTCACCTCTTCACTCCAGTTAGTTTCCCCCTGCTGGTCCCAACTGCTAATCGGACCATTTCTTCTGCACTAAATTACAGAATTATCCTGAGGCAACGAAACTTCAACATGAATGTTTCTTTGCAGTTCAAAAGTATTTTAGGCACTAGGTGAATGCCTAGTGAGAGTTCATCCCAAAATGTACACAGCAGTATTCTTTGGGGTTTAATTTAAGCTATGAAAGCAAAAAAATAAAGAAGTGTTACTTCACCAGCACGTTTCCCCTCCTTTGCTTAGTGTTTATCAGCGATTCAAGGTCATCCTCTGACACTGGCAGCTTTAGACTCATTCTACGGCTTTCTCTATTAACAAATGGCCCTCGTGACTCCCACTCCATTGCTTTGCAGGATCCCTCTTTAACCTTCTGTGAGTGGAAAAACAGCTATGCAGCCTTGCTCCTTCTTTCGGCAGTCTCTAAGATTTGCTCCTGAATCTGTGCTGAATTCTGTTTGAATAATTCATCCAACTCAATTTTTACTGAGTGACTAATGTGCTAATTAAAAGAGGAGTCATTTTAAGGTTGGATTGGGTGCTCATTACTAAACATCAGTATAAAATATTCATATTATATTTGGGGATTGGGGTGGGGAGGATGTGGAAAGGACAGACATGTGTAGGCATGTTAATACCTTTTCAAAAACCATGATCAAAATCACCCTCTTTCTGATTCTGGGAGGGTTGATGTTATAAATCCTGAGCTCTGCCATTTCTTGCTGGGTAAAAATGCATTTAGGTAATGGATGACACAATTTAAAACAAAAGGATCCAAAAACTGCATCTCTGCCTAAATCGCTCAAGTGTCTAAAGAGCAGTTGGATCCAGTAAACAAGCCTATCTGGATTCCAGGAAGGTCTCTTCGTTTTTCAAGCCATGCCTTGAATATATCAACACATTTCAGCATTTTATTATATCGTATTATTCAAACATATCTAGATACAGCCAATCGTTGAAATAATGTCATTTCTGTCTGACAGCGAAATGAGATTTTAGTGACAATTGTTTAGGATACTATGTGACATTCTGTAAGCGAATGGTCTTTTGACCAGAGAACTTTCCCTAAAAGTCATGGTCTAAAAGCTCTAAAAAGTATATTTGAAATCTTCGGTAAGTGACATTCCAATACAGTGACTTTTCAGATAGTCTTGATTAGGCTTCCTATCTAAAAGTATAGTAAAACCTTGATAAATGAAAATGTTTGAAGAATAGAGTGATCTGACTAATTTAATTCTGTAATGAGGCAGATACCTCTTTCTATTTCAATTCTTATTGAAAATTGTTCCCAAATACATGGTTCCTCTTTCTTTAATACCATAGGAATCAGAAATGCATTTTTCTTTGATGATTGAAAATTTTGGAATTACCACTGTGAACCCCTATTATATATATATATATGTATATGTGTGTATATATATATATAGAGAGAGAGAGAGAGAGAGAGCAAGTTATGGATTATATAGTCTCTATTATATATATACGTATATGTGTATATATATTATATATATGTTGTATATGTATATATATTATATATACATATATGTATATATATTATTATATATACATATATGTATATGTATATTATATATACATATATGTATATATGTATATATATTATATATTATATAGTCTCTATTATATATATGTATATGTGTATATATATGTGTGTGTGTGTGTATATATATATATATATATAGCAAGTTACGGATTATATAGTCTCCATGAATTTATTATTCTGACTTTTCACTCTTTTTCCTTAGAGTATATTTCATATAAATGATTGAGTTGTATTATCCACTTGATCAAGATTTACTGTGTACTATTCTTAGAAATTGGTAACAGACTCGTTCTCTCATAATAAGACAGTCCTTGGAAGTAGGGCGACACTGGGGGAGGCACACAGAATGACTCAAACACTGTAGCTGTTTGGCATTAAATGGAGACACAATCTAAGTGCTTAAAAATTACAGGAATAAAATTAATAAAGTGCAGGTAGAGCCTTCACACACCGGACATAAAATCATTAAATAGTCAAATTTCTCACAGCTCTAGCTGAGAGTGCCAGCTAGAATGTTATTTCATAACACTACAGCATATCATAGAAAATATCAGAACAACTAGGACTTTTTGCAGGGGGCTTCTTTTTGAAGATTAGTCTTAACCTGGAAGCTGCTCTCTTCCTGACAAAAACCCAGAAGACTCTAGAACTCCTCCCACCACAATGGAGTTTAGAGAGATACCCATACCCAGCGTTACACTAAAGCAGACAAATAATGGTCAAATCAAGATGTACAGACACAAAGGAAGGAATTTTACAAGGAAGGTAAACATCCTTGGAAATAAAAAGTAAAAAATAATAATTCTGAACTTGGTATATACTTGGGGAAAATCCAAACAGAGAGACTGAGAATTTTAACATGAATATTATTTTAAAATCCTACCCATTACAAGAAAGCAAGAACTCTAAAAAGTGGAATAGCAAAAAAGTAGAACGTGAGAAGATACAGAGCAAGAAAACATAGCACTGCAAAACCATGAGAGTGAGAATAAAGCTCTGGGTGAGGACAGAGTTATTGCCCTTAGTCACAACCATCTGAGTGGATTCCACCAATTCCTTCTTGAAGATGTTTTGGAAGGTCATGTGGTGGAGTGTGAGGACTAGGGCTTGGGTTCTGCTCTAGGTCCAGACCCTTTCTAATTAGAAGATCTTTCAGCAAGTTATTGGCCTCAGTTTCTCACCAAAATAAAGTTACCTAGTTTTTTATATTGTTTCAAGATGAAGTAAGGCATGTACAATGCAGTCACATAAGAAATGCTCAAAGCCTACTACCTATGGGACAGTTGTTGTGCTATAACTCTGACTACAGGCGTAAACAAAGCACCAAGAGAGCATGGAGGTGAACACAGCTCTCTCTCTGCCCGCCAAAGACAGGAAGATTGCACATAGGAGATAACCTTTGAGCTGGGTCCTGAAGAATGAGTAGGAGCCTACCAGATTGAGAAAAAAATAAAGACATGATTTCAAGGAGTGGGAGAGATGTGGGTGTACATCTAATGGGGGAAAAAAGCAAGCAAGGAACTTTAAAAAGAATGAGGTGCAGTGGTATCATTTTGGAGACTTGCATATCGGGATGTACAAGATATTTTACAAAGAAACTTCACAGAAATTATTTCACCAGATTTTCAGAGCAGTTTTGATGAAGTATGTTAGCAGTTTTTATGAATGGCAGAGCTGGGATTCAGAGAACAATTTTCCCAAGGACAAAATATTTAACAGATAATAATCTGATGCACCCTTTCACGTAGCCGACTCTGCCTACCGTCGAAGTTATGCCCTCGTTCATCTGAGTTGCACACTGAGACCAGATACCACAGACAGCCCTCATGGGTACCAACTCTGGACAGGTTAAAGGTCAGCTCAAGGTTGGGACCTCAAAATGAAGAGTTCAAAGTTAAGTGACCTTTAAATAAAAAACCAAATCAGTGGGAGATAAGGCAAACAGGAGCCCTGGGTATTAACTTCAAATAAAGGCCGGTATCCAGGACTTGGCTTTTATGGGCTGGCACGCATATGGTATATGGAATGGTCATGCTCATTTAGAGTTCCAAGGAGGAGACTAAAAGTACTTAATAGGAGCCTAATGATTGGAATACATAAATAAACCTCCCAGTGAATGACTTAATAGGTTCTGAAGTTTAAGAATCATATAGACCACTTAGAAATAGAAAGAACCTTAACTATCATCCAATTCAACTCCCACATTTTACAAATGAGGAAGCTCATTTGCCAAGAAGTCAAATAATAGGAAACCTGCAATAAAACCCCAGGCCTCCTGTTTCCTAATCCAATGCTCTGTTGTGGCTCAGTCGGAATCACAGATTACGGTATTTTTTGCTGCCTAGATTCTGCCAAGGTGCTCTGCAAATACATGTCTCTCCCTCACCCCATCCCCATATTTCTAAGACCTACAGAAAAGTGAGAGTCAAAATGGAGATGAAGGGACTCTGGCAGAGAGAAAGAACAAGAGACTTGGTTAAAAATTATTTAGGATTGTTCACGGTCTAGAACTTGGTCTCCTATATATTGGCACATGCTATCTACTTTTACCCTATACATTCCTTCCTCAAATGCCCACAAGTTCGGCAACTGAAATTCTATACCTTGGCTTTGCTGGATGCCGTGGCTAAGGACATTGTTAAATAATGCTCTGTTTCAGCCTAACAGATAAAACTATTATGAATCTCTTCTCTAATTAAGAATTAAGGAATTTATTGCATACAGTAAGGCATTTATAAGATGTGGTATTGTCTCCATTTTCTTTCTGGCAGTGCTCCTGCTATTGATATTTTAAGTAGACTAGAGCAGATTTAAAATGTATTTGAAGAATGAGGTGTGCAAATATGAAGTGTAAACATGAATGTCTTTTAACACCTTATATTAAAGTCAATGAAGGAAAAATTGCTATTTGGAATAAAAAGAGAGATAAATCAATTAAATATAGGAAAGATACCAGTAGCATAAGGAGAATATAATAAAGGTAGTAAAGGGGGCTCAAAGAAAACAAGGGCATTTTACAAATACTGCAGTGAGAAAAGAAGTACCAGAGAGAAAATAGGTCCACTAATAAATGAGGAGCATGAAATTAATGATGAGTCTAAAATGGTAGAGATAATGAACTCATTTGTAAAATCGGTCCTTAACAAGAAAAATGAAGTTAGGAAGTTTGAACAATTAAGAAGTAATGAAAACCTTGCAAAAATAGCTGTTGACAAAGAAACAGGAAAGAAAAGGCCAATTCTATTTCGGGCTGGATCGAAAGAATTATCTCATGGCAATGAGGGAAGAGGATTTTTATTATGTCAGTGAGAACACACTTTAAATCCTGCTCTAAGTTTGTGGCCATCTTTCTCAGTTTCATTCTCGTAATCAAGAGTGGGGGTGAAGAGGCTAGAACGTACGGCAGAACCACCCATCAAGTTTGTGCACAAGCAAAAGAAACTAGATACACTGTGGCCACAAAGACAATAAACGTTAGGTTGTCTTTGTGTTATTTTCACCCTCCAAGCAGTATTGTTGGACAGGGTGCACCATAAGTAGCTTAAAATATGTTTTACACATATAAAACACTCACCATTTCTTCTTGAATTAAACAAGGGTAGACTGCCAAAATGTTTATCTACAACCTTAAACAACACAACAGAAATTACGATAGCATGATATGATCAATTACCTTGTCTGCCCCATGAATACCTGCTTCCTACTTGTTGATGGGTAGGTAATGCAGAAGTTACGTGACTACGAAAAAATACAGAAATTCTTCATATCCCTGAATTTTCAAAGCTTCACTTCCTCATAATGTATGGAGTTGCCTAATCCCCATGTTGTATACCTGAAACTAATGTAACAGAGTGTGTCAAGTATATTTCAATTAAAAAAATTCTTGGGGCGCCTGGGTGGCACAGCGGTTAACCGTCTGCCTTCGGCTCAGGGCGTGATCCCAGCATTATGGGATCGAGACCCACATCAGACTCCTCCGCTGGGAGCCTGCTTCTTCCTCTGCCACTCCCCCTGCTTGTGTTCCCTCTCTCGCTGGCTGTCTCTCTCTCTGTGTCGAATAAATAAATAAAAAATCTTTAAAAAAAAATTCTTAAGCTTCACTTCCTCTTCTTGATCTAGCCATGGTTGATTACGTTCTAGTGATGTTTAAAAAAAATTTCTGCCACTTTATGTATCTCTTTACTAAACTTTAATACTGAAGGGGTTCAGAACAAATCTCCCTAAAATGTGCCACTTTGGTATGTGGATTATTTTGAGCTGAAGACAATCAAGACCCAAAAGACTTAGAAACAGCTTTTCCTCCCCTTTAACCGCCTAAAAAAATTGAGATAGAGGGCCTGAGTGAGGAAGAGAACTATCATCAGGGATAAATACAGAGAGTAGGGGCTAGGTGTGGTAAGCCGGGGAAAGCTCAGCAGGGCCTGTTTGCTCAAATTCCTCTCCGTGTCTCATTGTCTCCGCGTGGCATGACAAACATTCATTCACCAAACATTTGTTCTTCCTATGTTCCTGTGAATTGTCTTCCTTCCCTTTGAAGTCCCAGACCCCTACCACCTTTTCCTTAGCTCAGCATGGCATACAAACTTCAACGGGCTGTCTTTGAACCTCTCGTGTCTATGTGAGGCTTCTGTACACAGGAAGTTAAATTTGTTTGTCTCCTGTTAGTCTGTCTTGTGTCAGTTTAAATTAACAGAGCAGCCAAAGAACTTGGAAAGGCAAAATAAAATGTTTTCCTCCCCTGTAATACCATACAGGAGTCTGGGTGTTCCCAGGAAAAGAACAGCAGAGGAAGTTCAGGGTCTGATGGAGCCAGGGGCCAACACATAGAATGCTGCAGACCATCTCAGGGGCCTTTCCGTTCCTCCCACCAGAAACTTCAGACGACTTTTTTTTAGTGGAAACATACATCAGATGGCATCAGTGTCAGCAGAAACACAATGTATGCTGTATAGAAATTAAATTCATTGGCAAATGTTAACCGATCAATTCAATATGTGTGTATTGACTGTATATTACATGCTAGGGAAGACCCGGAAATGGGTGGATGAGATTTGAGCTAAGAAGTAATTAATAAGAAGTCAGCCTTTCTGAGCATGAGGAAAAGAATCTTCCAGGGATAGGAAACAACAAGTAGCAACAGCTAAAGGCCTTAAGGCAAGGGTGAACTTGGTGAGTCTGAGAGATTTTAAGGACAATGTGATTGGCGCATATTAAGTGAGACAGGATGTTCCTACAAGGAGCAGGGGCCGTATCAAGCAGAAACATATAAACCATGACCAAAAATGCAGATGATGTGCCAAGTGAGAGCTACTGGAGTATTTTAAAGCAAATCACAATTACATTATTTACAATTTGGGAAAATTAACTTCATTTTAATAAATAAAGATAAATACCTTCTAATTTGAGGGTAAAAGATGAATAAAATAAATTAAAATTGGAAAACTGGGGTACCTGGGTGGCTCAGTCAGTTGAGCAGCCAAATCTTGATTTGGGCTCAGGTCCTAATCTCTGATTTGTGAGATGGAGCCCCCAGCCAGGCTCCAGCTCAGTGAGGGGTCTGCTTGTCCTTCTCCCTCCCCTTCTGTCCCTCCCCTTTTGCCCCTCCCCCAGCGCGCTCTCTCTCTCTCTCTCTCTCTCTCTCTCCAAAATAAACTCTTAAAAAAGAGAGAGAGAGGATTGGAAAACATACCAAATTAAAGTATAAAAATGCAAAATTAGGAATTACTGCATGTTAAAGAGACCCTGTTTCGAGCAGGTGGTAGTATCCAAGAGCCCAATACAAGCCATTGAAAGGGGTTCTGGGTTTAGGACTAAAACCACCTGCTCAGCTAAAAGTTCAGGCACTTTGCTGGAGTGGTGAATGAGCAATCACTAGTAGATGGAGGACTAGGTGGGTTTCAAGAGAAAAGAACAGAGTTCACGGTACTAAATACAGTATTAATTCTCCCTCTGGAAAGAACTGTTTAAATTCTTTCTGTTTTTGCCATTTCCAACCACCAGAATTCTTCGTCTGTAAAGAAGCCTAGCAAAAAAACCCAAATGCTAGGCCTTTCCAAATAATTCTCAGACAAGGTACTTCTCACCTATTATCTCAGAAGAGCCCGTGTTCTGAGAAAGGAAAAGATTTCTTGTAGCACCAAAGTGACAAAAGAATTTTTAACTTCCCTTGAGGGTAGATTTAAGACCAGACTCACCAGCTGCAAGGCCACCTCTCCAAGACAGTACTACAGGACATCATACAGAGTCACAAGGAACAGAATACTGTAAGACAGAAGAGGTCATAATGTACTAAGATCAAACTGGCTGAGAACAGTGCTTACAGACAAAAATACACATAAAGTGGATAAAAAGAGAATCAGAAAGAGGGGAGGGCCAGGCTATTAAAAAAATCACAGAACTACAGAGACACTAAAGGTGAGAGGCAAGAACAAAATGAGAGGAAGAAAAGAAGGCGAGAACAGAAAAAGAAAGATGTGCACCACTTCAAGGACACACGTCTCCCAGTTCTGTTGCTCTTGAATTCGGCTTTTGGAGAAACACCTTCCAAGTCTAATGGCTGTTTCTGCAGACCAAGTTAAAAGGCTGCTGCCTCATGGATTCGAAAGGGGCTGACCGCGAAACCACAACACACTGAAAAGGAAAGGAGTATTCAGTGCTCACGTAGA
The DNA here is from genome assembly GCF_002007445.2 of Ailuropoda melanoleuca. Taxonomy (NCBI): domain Eukaryota; kingdom Metazoa; phylum Chordata; class Mammalia; order Carnivora; family Ursidae; genus Ailuropoda; species Ailuropoda melanoleuca. The sequence goes on from NC_048237.1 coordinate 4,800,420, forward strand.
TTTGGCTCTTTTAAGAAACAGTAATCAGTCTGTGTATGTAATTTGGAGAGTAATGTAAATTTGGATAGGGCTTGTTTATAATTGGGTACTAATGTGGGAGTATTATGTTAATGAAAGAGTCAAGAGGGAAACAGAGTCTGCTCTATAATGGGTAATTTGTAATAGTAGGTATTGTAAGACGCAGCAAATTTGCTTAACAATTAGGCCATTGGTTGGTTTGGGAAGGCCTGTTACATTTTTCTGTGGCATCTATTTAATCATGGTGTGCAGTGGTGAATTGGCCCAGGTTTTAGTAGGGGGATGGATTCATGGAATAGCTATTTCTTTCTGTGGGTAGGATGTCTCAGGAAACAGGTGCCCTAGGTGGTGCCAAATGTCACGACACAGCACAGTAACAGTAAAGGGTAATTGCCTCTGTAAATGAGAGGCAGTGGGGAGATGGTAACCCTGGGGGCTGCATTACTAAGGCAGCTTCTGTGCACATGGGGGTCACCATTTCTTGCTGTATGCTTTGCCCTTGGCCAGGAGTTTGGAGCCTTGATCTTGAAGAAAATTGAATGAGACAAAAGTTAGAATTCAGTAAAGGTAGGCAGCGCAGTGTAATAGAAAAAAGTACAGAATTAGAGTTATAAATACTGTGTTGAAATTCCAGCTCTGCTACTGACTAGCTGTTACCTGACGTGAATAATTGAAACTCTCCGAGCTTCACAATAAGAATAATATATATCTCCTAGTATTATAAAATTAAATAAATTAATATGTAAAGTGTTCCGTTTCAGGGCCTAGTTCATAGAATTGAGTTATTATTTTTTATTATCACATTTCAGAAGAACATTTTAGATGTTTTCATTTAAGAATCTCAACAAATAGATATAAATCTAAAGAACAGGAAGTTGAACCATTAAAAAAAAAAGCAAGTTGTCAATGACTGTAGAAAGCATGACAGAATGTGTATGGAGATCTAAAAACACAAAAACACTCCTGCATATTAGTGAGGGATTAGAGAAAGCTAATAGAGAATGGTAAATCCCAAATTTAGGACAGTGGTTGCTTCTGCAGGAAGATGAAAAGAAGGGTGGGAGGGAATGCTGGGAATAGCAGTACACAGGATGGGGTAGGGCTCCAACCCTCACCGATTTTTGTTTCTTCAGCTGAGTCATTGGTATATGGGTATCCATTACTACATCTCCTCATAGGTCTGGCAAGTTTTACATTAATTTATTTAATTGTTCACTTCCATTTCTTCCATGTTAGAGGAAACAAAGTCACACAAAACACATAGGAAAACTATCATTGAACATTAATAGTTTACTAAGTTAATAATTTATGGATATTTTTGTGTACATGATCTCAAAGGACCCACAAACATCAACACATCTAAGCAAAGTAGTGTGGTAGAAAAAAATGCAGCTTTAAGTTAGATGTGGCCTCAAAACTTGGCTCTGATGAGTCAAGGCATGTGATCTTAATCAATGTCCTTGGCCTCAGTGATTTCGTTTCTTAATCTATAAAACCAGAATAACAGTGCTTACTTCATTGGGATTTTGTGATGATTAAATATAACAGCACGCAACCTAGCATATAGAAGGCTCTCACAAATACATGTTCACTTAATACCTACCCTACAGAAACGCACAGGGACACTGTGAAACTCCTCAATGTGAATTGTGAATCTGAATTTCAGGTTGTTCAAATACTATTCAATGAAGAAATTTCAGTATGTTTGAAAATCACCAGAGCAGAGGTCCTATGCTAACTACCCAAAAATCTGGGGGAGGAGTTGGCTGTGGGGACTGGGGAAATGACCAGGAAGATTACTATTAACATATAGGAAGAGTTAAGTTGACTGTTTACATGACATCTATGCCCTCTTACCAACACAGTCAGGAATAGAGATGTACTAAATCTAATTAAATATAACAGATAAAACTGTCATATAAAAAGTCACATCAACTCTAATTCTGGAACACAGGATTCATTTTCTTTTCTCTGAGAAATCTTCTTACCTCAACAGGCTGCTAGCGCCGGAGACCCTAACAAAATAGAGACCTAAGCTTTCTTCTCCAGAAGCCAAGATCATCTTTGTCATGTCTTCTTCTCTGTCTCTTCCCCACCTCTTCCCCATCCCCCTCCCAGCTTGTAAGAGTCCACCTGCTTTTAATTCTGCATGAAGAAACACATTGGACAAGGAATCGTTTGAACTTGAAATACTACAACAATTATTAGACAATCTCTATGCTAATCAAAGTATAGCCTATGAAAAAAGCAAGAGAAAAGTAAAGATAAAACCATGAGTCATAAACCAGTTCATTAAAATAGGTGACCTTTAACTATGTCTCATTGGCATTTTCTCCTCACAAAATATGACCACTTATATAAGACACCATGAAATTACATACCTGTTAGTTTTGCTCTTTGCAAATGGAGCTGCTCACACTGGAAATTAGAATAATGTTTTGTATCCAAGTGCATGCTTTTTAAAGGAACCTAAAAGTATATCTGAATTTGGGGTTTGAGGTAGAAAAAGAGAATTTACACACATGTACATACAAACACACACACACACCTTTTTCTCTAAACTTATTTCATGAAGAGTTAAAGAAAAGTGATACATTGACTTGTCCCTTTGATTTTTATACCATTCCATAACTGGAAGCCTGTATCTCCCACACCCCTTCACCCATTTTGTCCATTCCCTACTCCGTCCCCTCTGGCAACCATCAGTTTGTTCTCTATGCAAATCTACCACCATTTTTAAAAAACAAAAATTTTAAGATCAAAATACTTAATATTATAGCAGTATTGATAAGAATATAGAGAAACAGGCATTCTTGAATGCTACTGGTAGGTGCAATCACTTTAGAAAGCAATTTGACGATAATTATATGTATCAAAATTTTAATTGCATATACCCTTTGATATAACATATCCACCTTCTAGGGATGTAGTCTATAAATGTACTCATGCAAAGGGTATTCGTGAAGCAATATTTCAGTAACAAAAGAATGGACACAACCTACATATCAGTTAATAGGGTTCTGGTTAAATACATTAGCACAGCTGTAACATGGAATACATTTCTGCCATTTAAAAGAATGAAATAGACCTCAAATGTACTATGTTGAATGATCACCAAAATACATGTTCAAGCGAGAGATTAACAATTTATATAGAATATGCCCCCACACACACACATTATCATACATAGAATATTTCTTAAAAAACAAAAAACTAGAAATAGTTTTTGCCTCAAGGAAGGCTGATTAGAACTCAAAGGAGGACGTATGCTAACCCTTCATTGTCTAACCTTTCATATTCTTTCATTTTTTATCATATCATGTATTATGTTTTCCAGTTAAAAATACTGGTTGGTATTGGGAAAGGAAATATATAATACTGATTTTAGTTGCCTGCTTGAGTTTGAAACAAATAAGAAGAGGAAGAAGGAGGAGGAGAAGGAAGAGGAGGGGGAGGGGAAGAGGACAAATAGAAAATTTAGCTTTAGGATTATGAACAAACTCTCGCGGTCACTCTACTCCTGCAACAGACAGACTAAACTATTCAACTACAGACTGCAATGAGCAACCATAGGTCTACCTTGCAGGAGCCTGAGAATAGAGAAGGCCTGTACTTCATGAATAGGATGTTTAAAATAGAAAGATCCCAGTAGGGACTGAGCCAAATGTGGTTAGTTCTTTATCCTACATGCTTATCAGAGAAATCACTCTTCCTACCTGCACTAAGTTTTCTCCCAAATGAACTCCTATTAATTGCTGATGGAAATGTAACATGGTATAGACACTTTGGAAGACAGTTTGGCAGTTTCTTACAAAATAAAACATGCACTTATTATGCAATCTGGCAGTCACACTCCTTTATATTCACCCAAATAAATCAAAAACTTGTGTTCACACAAAAAACCTGTGCATGGTTGTTTATGGCAACTTTATTTATGATTGTTCAAACTTGGAAGCAACTAAGATGTCTGTTAATAGATGAGTGGCTAAACAAACTGGTATAACCAGACAATGGAATATTATTCAGCCCTAAAAAGAAATGAGCTATCAAGCCATGAAAAAACATGGAAGAAACTTAAGCACATATTACTAAGTGAAAGAAGCCAATCTCAAAAGCTAATGTGTTACAAGATTCCAACTGTATGACGTTCTAGAAAAGGCAAAACTAGAGGGAAAGTAAAAAGATTAGTGGTTGCCAAGTTTTAGGAGGGAGTGAGGGATGAATAGGCAGAGCACAGAAGATTTTTAGGGAAGGGAAACTATTCTGCATGTTATTATAAAAGTAAATACATATCATTATACATTTGTCAAAACCTATAGACTGTACACCAAGAATGAGCCCTACTGTGAGCTACAGACTTTGTGTGATAATTGTACATCAGTGTAAATTGATCAACTGTTATAAATGTACCACTCTGATGGAGGGTGTTGATGGTGGGAAGGCTGTGCATGTGTGGGGGTGGGGGTATACGGGAATTCTCCATACTTTCTGTTCAGTTTGGTTGTGAACCTCAAACTCGTCTAAAAATAAAGCTTATTAAGAAGCAATGTTTTCTCCATTATTACCTATCTAGCCATAGATACTATTTCACAGATAAAATGATAACAGTAATTCTTTGCCCATTGATATTTATGACTATTTCATTTTTTAAAATCAAATTTCTCAATAACCACTGAATCACTAGCCTAAAAAGAACCATTTAGGGGGACACCTGGGTGGCTCAGTTGATTAAGTGTGTGACTTTGGCTCAGGTCATGATCTCAGTGTCCTGGAATGGAGCCCCACATCAGGCTTTGCACTCAACAGGGAGTCTTCTTCTCTCTTTTCCTCTCCTTCTGCCCCTCTCCCTGCTCATGCTCTGTCTCTCTCAAATAAATAAATAAATTCTTTAAAAAAAAGAATAATTTGGGGGCGCCTGGGTGGCACAGCGGTTAAGCATCTGCCTTCGGCTCAGGGCGTGATCCCGGCGTTGTGGTATCGAGCCCCACATCAGGCTCCTCCGCTGGGAGCCTGCTTCTTTCTCTCCCACTCCACCTGCTTGTGCTCCCTCTCTCGCTGGCTGTCTCTATCTCTGTTAAATAAATAAATAAAATCTTTAAAAAAAAAATAAAAAATAAAAAATAAAAAAAAGAATAATGTATGGTAATTCAGTAAAGAAAGTATAGACAAAGTTAAGAGAATGTGGCAAGAGGACAATATAGTTATGTAGCAAGCACCACTGTACTTTCACATCATTGCTTCAACCTCAGTACTGTCTGGTAATCGACTGAAATCCTTCAGCATTGAAATCATTCTAGATTATTCATTTCTTGCTTCTTTTGAGTCAATAGTAAGGCTTCCTAAATGCCATCAACTTTCCAGTAATAGGAAAAATTTGCAGTCATGAAAGCAAAAATTATTCACCTTGCCTTAAGTTTTGAACAAAATGAACATTTTTTTAAAAAAAATCTCACAATATAACTACAGAAATTCAATTACCTTGGGCTTTGTTTTGGTGAAGAATAGTGTAGGGGAACTACTACCATTTAGATCCTTGCGTGATATTGGTGTAAAATACTCATTGGTGCTTCTTGTGGTCATTGTTTATGTCACGGTTTTCTGGCCATGAAATAGCAGAGAATACTACTGATTTGGAAACATTACTGCTTACAACTCACCACTCTGGGAACCAGAGGATTTACAAGGTTAGGATGACAGGCATGTCATGTATTTGCATCATGTCTGAAATGTTAGTAGCATATCACACACATGGCCGGCATATTCATTTTGCAACATTCATCCCTGTTCGTCTGTCAAGCATGGAAGTACAGGCAATATGCCTCTCAGATAGAGGTGGTAAAGAGCTTTCCTTTACAACCCCTGTGCTCAGTAACTGTGAAGCCATGCCTCCTGAATCCTTGCCTCTAAAACTTTCAGGGATTCAGTGCTCTATCTCAACATACTTTTTGCTTTTCCATTTATTGAAGCCAGTGGCCATGTTCAAGGATGAAAACAAGCATAGGTCCAATCTTTGGTCTCCTATGTGGTAACTTTTGAAAGCTTCATATCTTCAGCTTGTTTACTATTTCCTATTTCTTAAATCTCTTCACCCCTAAACATCAGTTAAGAGGAATATATTATATTTTTATAAGCTAGCATCTAAAATCTTTAGGTTAGCTAATTTGGGAAATATGACTTAAGAGGGATCCAAGAAAACAGGGTATAGGTCAGGTAAATTCTTGATTTGGGGGAAAGGGAACCTTCTGGAACATAAAATACAGTTCCGCAGTCTTAATGACAGCAATAAAAAAAAAAAAGAAGGTGATGTCTTTTCCTTGTCCTAGATTAAGGAAAACAAAGAAATGGTGTTACTCTTCCTCGGTGCTACGTGCAGAGGTGGCAGTCATCTCCTACATGGCATCATGGCTACCCTCAGACCCAAGATTGCTAAAAAGTGGATCAAGAAGTTCATCCAGCACCAGTCAAACCAATACATCAAAGTTAAGCACAACTAGCAGAAACCCAGAGACATAGACAATAGAGTGCATAGAAGATTCAAGGGCCAGATCTTGATGCCCAACTTTGGTTATGGGAGCAACAAGAGAACAAAGCCCATGCTGCCCAGTGCCTTCTGGAAGTTCCTAATGCGCAACATCAAGGAGCTTGAAGTTCCACTGATGAGCAGCAAATACTGTGCAGAGCTTGCTCACAATGTCTCCTCTAAGAACCACAAAGCCTTTGTGAGCAGCGTAGCTGGCCATCAGAATCACAAGTCCCAATGCCAGGCTGTGCAGCAAAGAAAATGGGTAGACAAATAGCTTATATGCCCATCATATTTGTATTAATAAAACCATAAAACTACCATCTGACATTTCAAAGAGAAGAGAAGAGAAGAGAAGAGAAGAGAAGAGAAGAGAAGAGAAGAGAGAGGAAGGAAAGGAAAGGAAAGGAGAGGAGAGGAGAGGAGAGGGAGAGGAGAGGAGAGGAGAGGAGAGAGGAGAGGAGAGGGGAAGGGAGGGGAGGGGAGGAGAGGAGGGAGGGAGGAAGAAAAGGTGGCAGGAAAAAAGAAAAGAAGGAAGGAACTAAGGAAGGAAAGAAGGAAATGGTACTAAAAATGGGTGAAGAAATCATGAAAAAAATTTTTCCTTCTTTTACAATTTTGCTATTTTTTCCAAGGGCCACGTGATACAATGTCATTGCAAGAATTCTTCAGTTTATTGATTTTCTTTTTTTTTTATTTTTTAATTTAAATTCAGTTGATTAACATATAGTGTTTATTAGTTTCAGAGGTAGACTTTAGTGATTCATCAGTTGCATACAACACCCCGTGCTCATCACATCAAGTGCCCTCCTTAGTGCCCATCACCCAGATACTCCAATCTCCCCCTGACTCTCCTCCAGCAGACCTCAGTTTGTTTCTTATAGTTTAGAGTCTCTTAAGGTTTGTCTCCTCTCTGATTTCACCTATTTTATTTTACCCTCCCTTCCACTATGATCTTGTTTCTTAAATTCAACACGTGTGAAATCGTATGATAATTGTCTTTCTTTGATTGGCTCCTTTCGCCAAGCATAATACCGTCTAGTATCATCCATGTCATTGCAAATGGTAAGATTTCTTTTTTTTTTTCTGGCTAAGTAATAGTCCACGATATAGATATACCACTCTTCTTCACCCATTCATCTGTTGGACAGACATCTGGGCTCTTTGCATAGTTTGGCTATTGTGGACATTAATGCCGTAAACATCAGTGTACAGGTGCCCCTTTGATGACTGCATTTGTTTCCTTACTTGGTTAATTGTAGCCATTCTGATGGGTCTGAGGTAGTATCTCATTGTGGTTTGATTTGTATCGATTTTCAAAAGCATTACCCAAGTCCTGAGTTCTTGAAATTCAATGAGAATGAGAAGAGTGTTGTGCTCCCTCAGAGTCATGGTATTCCACGGAAGTTTTTTGGTTTTTTTTTTTTCCTTTTTTTAAGTTTTAGAGAGGGAAAGACAAGTGAGGAGAAAGGAAGAGGGAGAGATCAAATCTACGCTGGGCATCACAACCCTGAGATCATGACCTGAGCCAAAAATCAAGAGTCAGACACTTAACCAACTGAGCCACCCAGGCACCCTTCCGTGAAAGTTCTTAAAAAACAATGAGAAGTTCATTATTTATAAATGCCAATACTTAGCTGTTATTCCCCCTAATGAATAAAAAACTGTCAAGGCTCCTTTTTTTTTTTTTTTTTTTTTTTTTTTTTGATGATAATCAGTCTGAATCGCTCTCTTGGCTTTTGGATACTCTTAATTTGGTCCCAAATTGGTTTTCCAACTGCCTTCAACCCAAATCTTCCCTCCACATATGCCTGTATGGTCATCCCACTGCGCTCAGTGTCCCTGTTTCAGTACACCGTCCTTTTTCTATTTATCTACAATTTTCAGAAAGTACTTCAAGACACATCTCTACAAAGCCTCCCTTACCTATTCATTCAATTTTCTATAAATTCCTCCAGCATTTAATCTGATCAATAATTTAGCTATGTAATCAGTATGGGCTCTATAAATGTGGAAAATACTACAGTTAGTGAATCTAGTTGATGGATATACGGGTGATTACTGGGTTTTTCCTGGTACTTTCCTGTAGGCTTAAAATTTTTTCAAAAGGTTGGGAGAGAAATTTCTTAAGTCAGACAGCTGTTTTCAAATGCTAGTGCCAAAATCAATCAGTATGTGTCTTTGTATATGATCTGTCTGTGACCTGTTTTCCTTTGTAAAATGACAATAAATAATGGTGCCAACCCCATAGGATACTTAAATGGAATAATGGCTATTAAAAGCTGAGATCAATAATTTCAAAATAATTTTATTTAAATTAATAGTCATAATTGTCACTGTGTATAATGCAGTATAGTGTGCTGGTTAAGAATATGTTCTCTGCAATTAGATGTCTGAGCTCATGTCCTACTCTGCCACTCACTAGCTATGTGAGAACACAAATGGTGAACTTTTCTGAAGCTTGGTTCCTCTTTGGCTAATTTTTTTTGTTGTTGAGGATTAAAACAGTAATATACAGAGAGGATTAACACAGTATCTGGCAGATAAACAATCAAAAATTATTTCAATTTATTCTATATACTTCTTGACAGTAATATGTGAACAATTTTTATCATAAAAAATTCTAAATTTCTTGAAGTCAAGGATCCTTTCTTATACTTTTAAATATGCCACATCACCAAGCAAAAGACCGAGTATATAATAGTTATCTGTAAATATTACTTGCCCTGCAACCTGATCAGACTCATTTTTCTTGTCATAGAGAGGAGACCTAAAAAGCATGCAGTCAATAGTCACATGGAAGAAAGACAGAGATAAATAAGGGAGGAAAAACCTGCTCATATTCACAGCATAATGAGTAACTCACTCATAGGTCATGTTCTTAAATATCTATTACAACAGGGGCGCCTGGGTGGCACAGCGGTTAAGCGTCTGCCTTCAGCTCAGGGCGTGATCCTGGCGTTATGGGAGAGCCCCACATCAGGCTCCTCTGCTATGAGCCTGCTTCTTCCTCTCCCACTCCCCCTGCCTGTGTTCCCTCTCTCGCTGGCTGTCTCTATCTCTGTCGAATAAATAAATAAAATCTTAAAAAAATATATTTATTACAACAAATTGAACAATTTTGAAATGAATACGCTTACTAAAATTGGCTTGGGTCATGGACACGGTGTCCTGGAATCAAACCCCACATTGGGCTCCTTGCTCAGCGGGAAGTCTGCTTCTCCCTCTCCCTCTGCTGCTCCCCCTGCTTGTGCTCTCTCTGTCTCTCAAATAAATAAATAAAATCTTAAAAAAAGGAAAGAAAGAAAAGAAAGGTTAGGTTTCCTTCTAGGTTACAAAGCTCAATGAAAAGTAAAATGGGAAGATGGTGTACTGGTCTAGGACTCCATTTTTTTGCTTGTTTCTCTTAGGTGACTTCGTTGGAGTGGTTAGTGTAGAAGGTTCTTTACCTTTTGTGGAAGGCTCATAAATTAGCTTTAAATAAAGTCTTAAAATATCACTAACTCTGGTATACTTCTAGTCCCTCCATAAAATTCATATAGCTTCATAGAGGCTTATTGTTAAAGGAATCATTTTCATCCTTTTTTGGCATTAGCCCAAGCAGGCCAACGAAACAGACATTTCCTGTTCTTGGAACTATTAAGAAAGTAATTCCCATGCTTCCGTCCATCCAGTTTACTTACTCCTGCCCAAGGAAAAGACATTGCTTATCTGACTGGTAAGATTAGGAAAAGAGTCTGCAAACACACGGCCTTGGCTTCAGACTCTTGTATAGGGCAATATCCATTATTAGAATCTCCAACATTGGGGAGCAAAATAGTGGTAGGGATAGTAAGGCCTGTGGTTTTGACTGTGGCTTGGAGAGTTATTTAATTCCGAGAGAAATGAATAAAGAAATCCTATTATGGTCATATTTTCAATCCACTTTTTCTAATTATACTCTATCATCAATAAAGCTTGTAGTCTGATATTTATTCATCTAACTCTTGTGTATTTTTCTCAATTCGTTCTTAAACACCCTGGAAATGGGTGCCATTTATTGGCAGCCAACTCCAATAATTACCAAGATCGCTGTTTCTTCTTCCAGTTATTTCTAGCTTATTGTATGGCTCCTGGCTCCTGATAACAATCATTGTCATCATCATCATCATCCCAACATTGTCAGCGATTTGAAAAGTCATCTCACACGTTCTCAGAGAAATGTATAGGGAACATGGGGAAAAGAAGAGTATTGAATATTTCATTTCTGTGACATCTAGAAGCTTGATTTCCCTGTAGACCTAATTTCTTTCAAACACAGAAAATTAGTGCTAGCAGAGTTGAGGTGACAAGGAGATGTATTCAAGTACAGAAAGCCATGATCCACTCAGAGAACATTCCTGGGCATTTCACCACCTACCTCTTCCTGCATAAACAAACAGAAGAGGATTTGGATGAAGTATATATTTCCAACTTAAATTTTTGTCCCTAGAATGCAACTTGACTTCTGCGCCTATTTCATCAGGACCATCGCCATGGCTGGAATGCAAGAGATAGTAATAAAGCCATAAGGATGAATGAGATGTCTGCTCAAACAGTCCAAGTTGTTTTATGGCTGAAGACAAGCAGTGATTTTTCATTGATAACACTATTAGATGGGGAATCTTGCTGCTCAGATTGATTCCACTTATTCGTTCTTTTTCATATGTGGTAAACATAGATCCAAGCTTGCAAATAGGAGGGTTACCTGACTCACCTTTCTTTAAGGTAATCTTTGGAGGAAAAAAATTCTTCCCACCCTTACTGGGGTAAACCAGCATTTCCATCAACTGAGAACGTCTTTTATATCCTTGCTTTGCTTCTCTTCATTAAGCTGTAAATGATCTCACAGGATCTCACAGGCAGAACAAATGGCACAATCTAAGAGTTTTCAGGTTATGTTGGAAACAAACCAAGTCAGCAAGCATAAATAAATCAGATATTTAAATTCTAATTGATTGCAAAATCCAGAGCCTGTTATTTCAGCTACAATTTCCCTCAAGGTGGTTATTGCATTCCAGTTTGACTTAAAAGAGAAAAGAAGTACCTGCCTGTGTGTGCTGGGGGAGATGTGGATTTCTTCCGCAAGGAAGGTAGTCTCCCTCTCTAGAGCAGGGAAGGAGGGAGGAGAAAAGGCCCCTTTTCTCTGTGAGTAGCCACACCCATTCCATAGATTCTGTTCTAAACAAAACCTGTGCTTCTGCAGCTCTTGCTTTCCCCAGTCCTCCAAAATTTATTTTAAAAATAATTAAACCTAATTAAAACTATCTGCTTTACTGCCATGGTGGTCCTCCAATGCCCTAGAAAGACATGGAGCCTGCTCAGAAAGGGACTGGGAAGCCGAAGGCAACACGGAGCTCTGCAGCTCTTCAGATGTGAGAAAAGAAGCAGGAAGAAAGGCTAATGTTATTGAAAAAAACCCAGAGACATCAGACAGGTGTTAGGACCTGAGGCAAGTTTCGAGACTGTGGGAGATGATGTGCCTGGAATGAGGGTGTACGCTGGTCTCCAAAGATCCAGCCAGCAGTCCTGACCTATTTGCTCCACAGGAGTGACCGTGTTATTACTTGCGGTTTAGTGTGTCAGCCTCCGTGCTTACTGGACCCTGGATGCTGAAGGGTATGGGCTACGTGGCAAACCTGGCTCACTTAGATGGGTGGTTTAATTTTCCTGCTGCTCTCCGGAGAGCCTATTTCTATACTGTAGCATATTCATTATGAATATTAAGTGATAAAGCGAGCTGTATTGGAGAAAAGAGTCACGCCCACTGAAAACTCCATGTTAATTAGCTGCAAATAAAACTCAAACATCTCCAGAAAACCTCATGTTTTATATTCTAATTCTATCAGCTGTTAGGTTTCTGTTTCCCCATCACACCAGAGCCACAGGGTGAAGAAATTTCTCTCTTAATGTACATAGTAATATTTTCAAACAGATTCTTTGTGCCACTACATTCCTCGACCTAAAAACATTGAGGAATGTTCTAGCAATAATGAGGAAATAGGAGACATGTGCACCACGAAATTTTATGGAGGCACCAAATTTTATTTTAACAACAATTTTGTTATTTCCCCTCCCAACAGATGCCTTGACGTTAGCTTAGTGATAAAAAGAAAAACCTTTTCTGATTTCAGCTCAGTTACAGGAGCCCAAATGATTGAAAGGAAAATAGCAAAGGATGTGATGTGTGCATGTGTGCATTTCTGGTGTGGGAGCAGAGAGCATAGAAGAGGCAATGGGAAGGGAGGGATATTGGAAGGAGAGAGAAAGAAATGTACTGGGAATGCACCCAGAAATATTGCCTTTGAGTAATAGTGCCTACTATAAAAAACTGACAAAAGGATTTCACTAACAAGATTTTCCCCTTAAGATCATTCTTCTCTAGAACATAACATCCTTAAATTAGAGAAGGTAAGAGTATTATAAAAGGGAATACCCAATTGGATAGCGAAAACAGGGTAAAAAACAGGAAAAATATGTAAATCAAAACTCTAAAAGAATTCTAATTTACGTGTCAGCCCTTTCAGAAATCCAGAGACGGTTAAAACTTCTTCACTCACAAAAAATTTCAGCGTAAAATGTATAATAAGACTTACTTGAGAACCTCAGCAATCTGGATCTCCCTGGCTATTATGTGCTAAGTTATGAAGGAGTCCATTTTTCAGTTAGTCAATGGCAAGTCTGAAAACTCATTTACTGCACACACTATACTGAGAGAAATTGCTAAAACGACTAGTGCCGGTTGCTACGGTAGTGACAGTCTGACAGGTAAAGGCATAATCAAGTAGTTCTCTTCATATTCTGGGCAGTCAATCTCTTTGGTTGTTTGGCTGATTGGCTGGGTTAGGCTGCTCTCACCTCTTGCTATGCAATAGGAAAATAAACATAATCTGAATGTCTATTAGGCTTCCGCTGTTTATAGATACAAGTGAAATTCCACTCCTAGAAAAACTGAAGTTCCCTTAGTACCCACTACCTGTGGGAACGCCAGAGCCCGGAGAGACTCCCTTTAACATCACTTCCCAATCTCAGAACTCCCTGTGTGTCCCTGCCTGCACCTCTCTTCTCTGTCCTGAGGGGTGTTAGGGAGACCCTTACTTCTGATCCCATCTCTGGCAGCAGGCCAGTTCTCTCCCCCTGCAATAGTGTCCTACAGATCTGGACTTTAAGAGCGCCCTTGGACCCAAGCTGTAATGCCATGCCTTCCTCAAGAGCCATGCTCTTTATTATGACCCTGCCACCCCTGGCCCAACCTATCCCTCCTGTTCCTCCTTCTTCCCATATGCATGAGGGACACTGTAACTTTTCAGAACACGTGAGTGAAGGCCCAGGTATGGGGGGAGGGAAGAGCTTGCGGACATGGATTCACCACAGCTGCTAGAGATGGCTGTTCTAGAGCCCTTTGGCTGTGACAGTTCCTCAAAGGCTGCCTCCTTGCCTCTTCTTGTGAGGGAGGCATGTTTTCTCCCCTAGTGGCTCTTCAAGACGCTAGAGGAGAAAGAGACAAAGTCTCAGAGATGAGACCCAAACAAATCAATCCTAAGGAGATAAAAATATCCCCACTTCTCCTCCAGACTAAGTATTCATTCTTGTCTCATCATCAGGCTTGGTCCTGGGGTGACTGACACCGGAAAATCCCACTCCCGTTAGAACAGGTCCTCACCTTACAGTCAATGAAACCACCTCATCACCACACGCCATCCTGCTTTATCAGTGATGCGCGCACAGAAGGTGGAGAGGGCAGGAGACTGGGGAAGCAGGAGATGCCGTTTCTGTATGACCGCAGCTTCCAAATCATTAAGAATTGGTCGCTCCATTCATGTTTAAAGTTTCGCAAAATCTGGGCTTTCAGTCTTGAATTTACCACATATAAGAGTGTTTTATGGTTCTTTCTCTAAGGTGAAGTGACGGTGATTCCTACGTAGCTTTTCCAAAGTCTCTGGGTGTCCGAGCCGGACCAACTCCAAAAAGCTATTCAACGGAAGATTCGAGATATGTTTCCACAAGAGCAAGCAGCAGTTTGCAGGCATCGAAATCCATACTTAGAAAAGAAACATTTTTTTTTTTTCAGAACAAGCAGCCTACAGAAATGCTATTCTGCCTACCACATAGATGACCTTTTCCATGATCACCCAGAACAGTTTAGTACCTCCTAGCTACAGTTTCTCAAACACCTCCTTTTCTAATTACGACCTGTGATTTAGATTTGCATAACTGAAAGGCCCAGGCAATGATTTTCTTCAAAATACAGAAATAGTCTGCATCAACATTATATTCAAGTCCCAACTTTTAGCAAAAAAGAAAAACTGCTTGCAAATTTAAAATGACCTTTTCTCCACCCCAAGTTCTGTCACTTCCACCAATGTTTCCAATAGCATAGGAATCGCTCTCCACAGACTCAAGCTCAAAGCGCCACGTGTTTTTCAACATTTGCAAGAGCAGCCTCTGCGAGCCCAAGAAAGGGAACTCAGCCCTGAGGTGGTAAGTGGAATCACTCTCATATCTTTTTTCAGGAATTGCTTCTTTTTCTCTACATAGTCACCAAGTGACCTTTCTAGAAAGTACCCAATCTACTGTCAGCCAATTAATAATAATAGCAAACACCTAATAACAATTACTATGCGCCATGTACTGTTCCAAGAGCCCTACATAGTTTGACTGGGTCTTCAAAACAACCCTATCGCATATGTCCTATGCACGCACGCATGCCAGCTCTGCCCATCTTACGGGCCAGAGAGAGGTTAAATGATTTTCCCAGATCCTACAGAGTAAAAGGGGCAGAACAGACATTTGACAATTTGGCTCCAGATTCATTTTCTTTCTTTTTTTATTATTATTATTATTTATTTGACAGAGAGCACAAGTGCACGTGTGCACGAGCAGGGTGGAGGGGCAGAGGGAGCAGGAGACAAGCAGACTCCCTACTGAGCAGGGAGCACGCTTTGGGACTCCATCCCAAGCCCCAGGATCATGACCAGAGCCAAAGACAGACACTTGACTGACTGAGCCGCCCAGGTGCCCCAGATTCATTTTCTTAACCACCCCACTCCACTACCTCCTGGGACTGAATGTCATACTACTTTTCATAAATTCCTAATTTAAAAAGTGACCAAACGGACCTGGAGTATTTCAACCACTCTCACACTGTGTCTGTTTACTGCACACAGCCTCAGAGACATTCTAACACACATTTGCGCCGCGTGCTTGCAGGAGGAGCGCGGATACTGCGCACATCCTCTCCGTTGGCATTCATTACCACCAGTCACCCGCGTAGCACCTACCGCGAGTGGAGCTTTTACTGTGTCCTAGGCACCCAGCTACCTGCGTATGATGACGAGTTTCGTTTAATGTTCACAAGCCCACGGGTGCTATTCTTGTCCTCCGTTTTGCAGAATAAGAAACAAGTCTCTGGGAGGTTAAGTAACTTGCTGAGAGTCACGTGGCCCCTGGGTTTGAGAACCACGACCTGCGTGCTGTACTAACTCCCAGGTATCACTGTTATCCCAGAAAGATGGGGCTTGTTGTGAATCATCTTGGTGTGGTGAGGTCACTCAAATTATTTCTAAAAATGAAAATTCACTTTCTCCCATTCATAAGAGATGGCCTCAGATTTTTCCTTTATGATTTATTTTTATACCATGTAATACATCATGTCTAAAATGGAGAAGCTAGTTTCATAGAGAAGACGACGATACTTTGACTTAACGCTATCTGAAGTATAAGAACTCTGTTACTAGTTTTTACATTTTTCGATTCATCTCATGAAACCTGAGATTGTATTCATTACCTCCTTGGCGCGAGCCCCAATTTACATGCATGCAGGCAGTCTGGTATGAAAACTGTTGTTCTTTGTTGTATAATTACTTTGACCTGGG
The DNA here is from genome assembly GCF_002007445.2 of Ailuropoda melanoleuca. NCBI lineage: Eukaryota > Metazoa > Chordata > Mammalia > Carnivora > Ursidae > Ailuropoda > Ailuropoda melanoleuca. The sequence goes on from NC_048237.1 coordinate 4,816,851, forward strand.
ATTCAATAAATAGAAACATGTTTATAAGATTGTGATGCTAATTTACATGAAACTGGAAAACCACCAGTGTTAAAAAATTAACAAAAGAAGTATGATATCAAGAATCGTTGGAGGAGTCAAAACAGTATCACTATAGCTATTATGTTTATATACCTTTATTTTCTCCAGGTTTTCTTATCTAAAGCATTCAAAAGCCTTTTTTACATTCAAGTACATTCCAGTCTGAGGGACTGTAGCATAAGGTAATAGAGTCGTGTAGGAGAAAGTGCTGCGTGCAGGGAAATAGCCCAGGAGAGTGAGAAGAGCACTGGCTTCAGAGGCAAGACATTTGGGTGACATTTACAGAAAGCAAGCATATCAAATTCTTACAGTTATTTTTGTCACAACAGGATTGCAGTGCTTGGTTTTGCTTGCCTAAATTGGCTGCAAGAAGGCAGTGAGAACAAACCAACAGTTTCAAAGAACCACTTCTTTCAAATGGTTTCTTTGACACACACATTTTCCACATCTGATGCTGCCTCCCTGGATCCATAAGGTCAGCACAATTACTCATTAGGACATTTTTTAGTCACCTACTGACTGGGATGAGTGTGAAACTAGGCCTACGTTCTTCCCTCTTCCTATCTAGCTTGGTGCCCAATGTAGGAGTTTTAAGGTTGGGAAATACATACGTATACATATAGATGTACATACATGCATGTATGCATAAAACAGCTGGACTGGATCTTTAAAAAGAACTCATGTTAGGCTCATACGTGACTAGCAAGAATGTAAGTTGTGTGTGTGTGTGTGTGTGTTGCACCTGGGAATGTAAACGGACATAACCAGCGTGGGAATCCGTTTAGCCATGTTGGCTAAGGCTGATGTTTGTATACTCTACGTCCAGCAGTTCCATTCCTAGGAATATGCCCCCCAAAATGTGTACGTATTTCCACATTACACATTAATAACTTCAGAGCACTATATTTAATAGGCAAACACTAAAACCATTCCAGTAAACTTCAATAGTTGAATGAATAAATAAACGGAACGCTATACAACAGTAAGAATGAACACATTGCCACTACACAGGAACGTAGATGAGCCATAAAAACACAGAGTTGGATAAAAGAAGGCAGACACGGGGGTGGCTCCATCTGTTAAACATCCCACTCAAGGAGTGGGGAGTCTGCTTGAGAGATTCTCTCCCTCTTCCCCTCCCCCCATCTCTCTCACCTACTCTCTAAAAAGAAAGAAAAAAAAAAGGTAGGCACAAAAAGTGCATGTTCTATGATATGCTTTCTACAAAATTTAAAAACAGGGAAATCTAATCTGTGGTGCCAGACTCCGTAAGAGTGGTTACCTATAATGAGAAGAGGTGCCTGGACCAGAACATGAGAGGGCTACTTCTGGGATATTAGAGAAGCTCTATTCCCTGAGCTGGCTACTTTGTCACACAGATGTGTTAACTTTGTGAAGTTAGTAAGATTTAGACTTAAGACTTTTGCACTCCTCTGCTCATGGACTATACTTCAATATAAGTATATATTAAAATAATTCTATATATGTGAATTTAGACTCCTAAAATTCTATGTTTTCTTTTTAAAAAAAAGATTTTATTTATTTATTTGACAGGGAGAGAGACAGCACAAACAAGGGGAGTGGTAGGCACAAGGAGGGGGAGAAGCAGGCTCCCTGCTGAGCAAGGAGCCTGACATGCAGCCTGATCCCAGGATCCCAGCATCACGACCAGAGCCAAAGGCAAACGTTTAACAGACTGAGCCACCCAGGCGCCCCATAAAATTCTCTATATGCTTAATCACATTCCCTTATAGTAGGGTTTCCTCAGTTTGAGCACTATTGAAGTTTTGGGGCATGATAATGCTTTGTTGCGGAAGGCTGTCCTGTACGCTGCGCGATGTGTGCCCTTGCTACCACCTGCTAGATGCCAGTAGCACACTCCCTCCGCCAAAATCATAATAACCAAAAATGTTTCTAGACATTGCCAAATGTCCCTTGGGAGGTCAAGTTGTCTCCAGTTGAGAACCATTGCCTTAAAGTAACTTAAATACAAGGTCACATTTTACCAAGTGTACTGATGGATTATGCCACTTACATTATTTTCCTGACCGTTAGTTAAATGCCAAGAAGAATTTTAGTCACTGTCACATGGGATCAGCCTGGAAACTAAAAGACAGAGTCATTTACACCCACAAACAGAATTATTCATGTTACATGTTGTGCAGATGAGATTGGAACAAAAGAAGATTCTAAAAACTACCTCAAAATTCCTCTCTGAGAAAACTACAGGACAATCAGAAAATAACAGACCGTATCTTGACCTAACTCAAACTCTGGACCTTTCCATAATTTGGAAAGATGAATATCAGAGGGGATGCTGGACAGTAGAGTAGGTGAGGAACGCTCCCCTTGGGATCTCTTTAGTTGCTACCAAGTGAGAGGAGGCACAGAGGTCCAAGGGACCTCGTTAAGCAAGACGTTATGACAGGGTCTCTCCCTAACACTGTAGATCACCCCTTCCGTGACAAAAGGCCAGAAATCAAAACTGCTCCCTGTCACTCCAGCCTTAAGAAGCAATAATGCAAGGACATGGTTTCCCTGCCAGAGTTGCCCTTGGCCCCAGCAACTCACCTTCTCGGTAAACTGCTCTATCACTGATGAGCTCTTTAACTTAAGATGCCAGAGAACAGTCTAGAACAGCATTCTCCAGGAGAAAGAGACTACAAATCACATATGATTTTCTATATTCTAGTTGCCACATTAAAAAAAAGTAAAAAATAATAGGTGAAATTAATTTTGAGAATGTGTTTTATTTAAACCAACAAATCCAAGTAATCATCAATATATAATAGAAAAATTACTAATGAGGTATTTTTTTTCATGCTAGGTCTTTAATGTATGACAAGTATGATAGCTCAATTCAAACTAGACACAATTTCACACAATTTCAAGCGCTCACGAGTCACATTTGGCTACCATATCGAACGGTGCAGGTTTAGAACCAACAGCAAGAAAGTGGACAGTGAGAATATCTGGAGAGAATCTATCCATTTTTTAGGAGACATATGGTAGCCATAAATACTTTAACATAAGAAAATCAAAAAAACAGAAAACAAGGTTGATATGCATTCGTCTCATAGTTTTCTGTTGTAACACTTGTGATTTCCATTATAATTTCTTCTTTGATCCATGAATTATTTAGACGAGAATTTAGAATTTCTACACTTATTTGGAAAGGGACAGGGAGAGGGTATTCTTGTTTTCTTATTGATTTTTAATTGTATTTAATGGTGCTTTATATTATACAAATTTTCACTCATTTTTGAGTCTTCCATCTTGGCCCTGGATGTGGGTTGTTACTATAACTATTCCAAGCTATTGCATCCATGCTTTCAGTCCATGAAAGAGTAACTGTAACTATTAACTATATTGTTCAGCTCTGCAGTGCATGTTTGGTAAATTTTGCTTGATATAAAGAGGTTTATTAAAAACCTTCTACTATAGGGGCGCCTGGGTGGCACGGCGGTTAAGCGTCTGCCTTCGGCTTAGGGCGTGATCCCGGCATTGTGGGATCGAGCCCCACGGCAGGCTCCTCCACTATGAATCTGCTTCTTCCTCTCCCACTCCCCCTGCCTGTGTTCCCTCTCTCTCTGGCTGGCTCTCTCTCTGTCAAATAAATAAATAAAATCTTTTAAAAAAAATAAAAAAATAAAAAATCTTCTACTATAATCACAGATTTATCCAATTTTAGTAATTTTGTTAGTATTTACTTCATATATCAGCTGAGTTATATGAAATTGCCAATAGGGGATCATTTTTTTAACCTAAAAGTAATTTTACATAGTTCAATCTAATTACTTGAGTTACTGCATCCACCAAAATTTAGAATACTTTGAGTCTTTCCTTTTATAATAATATGTCGACCCATTTTATAACAACATTTTTTGCATGAAAATCCTTTTGTTTGATAATAGTGTGGCTATTAACTTCTTTGAGTAGCACTTATTGAGATATGATTTGGATTTCTAATAAATATATAGCTAAATGATTTTAATCTGAAAATTTGCATTTTAACTGTAAGACCTCTTAAAATTACAGTTGGTGTGATTAATGATATCTTTGGATTTATTTTTGCAATATTCTGTTGTGCTTTCCTAGTCATTATGGGTTTGTTTTTCTCTTTTAAGATTGCTTTTTTCTTTTCTTGCCTTCTGTAGGACTAGTCTTTTCTGCATTTACTTCATACTACCAACTGAAAAATTGTATTTATTTCCGTATGTGTGGTGATTATTCTTAAACTGCTGTCATTTGATTTCAGATGTAAAGTTAATTAACAATGATGGCTTCCTTTGTGGAATAAACATCCCCCAGACACTTTGCCTCTAATTACAACCCTCCTATCTTATTTCTATTATTTTATTGTTTACCTAGTATTTCTTATAACTCCCAAATTCACTATCATTATCATGGAGGTGGCTGTTTTACACATTAAATGCTTTGCTGGTTTACTGATTTAAACGATTTACTCATTTTTGTTCGTCAGAGCTTATTGCACTCTTACTTCTTCCACTGAAATTAGTTTTCTTGTTTTTTTAAGATCTGTCTTTGATAGTTCTTTCTGTGAAATATCACAGTCTTCAATACCTTTATTTCACCTTTTATTGTTATTTCTGTATTCATATATGTAATTCTACATTGACTGTTATCTTTTGTTAACACTTTGAAGACAAAATTTCTGTCATTTTTTTGCCCTCTATTGTAGACTCTTGTCAGTTTCATTCTGGTCCTTTTGTAAGAGATCTGCCTTTTCTCTCTAGTTGCTTTAAATGTTTTTCTCTCTGGCTTTAGGGTTCTGCAATTTCACAACCATGGGCCTGGGTATTGATTTGTCTTTATTAATGCTGCCTATTTTTAAAATACCAATTCTGGGAAATTTATAACACTATTCTCTTGGAATTCTATCTTGCAATGCATCCATATATTCTCTTATGATGAAATTCCTCTAAATATATGTTTAGATTCATTTTATCCCCCATGTTTGCTTAACCTCTCTTCCCGTCTTCTTACTCTCTTGCTGGGTAATTTAATCAATCATTAAGTTTATACATTCATTATTTAGTTGCGACTAATATTTGTCTAATATATTAGTTTGGTTTTTAATCTCAATTATGAAATTTTTCACTTTCTAAATCCGTTCTTTGTTTCATTATTCTCATTGGATTTTAATTCTTAATGTCTTAATCATCATTAATATAATTTTATTTTTAAAAAATATTTATTTGTTTATTTTAGAGAAAGAGCAGGAGGGGCAGAGGGAGAGGGAAAGAGAAACCATACTGAGCATAGAGCCCAATGTGGGGTTCGATCTCACAACCCTGAGATCACAGCCTGAGACTAAGCCAAGAGTCAAATGCTTAACCGACTGCACCACCCAGGTTCCCCAGTAATTTTATTTTTATCATCATTTATGTCAACTTTTTTGGCTATAATCATTATATTACCTATTCACTAGCATAAAATTGATCATTTAAAAAATGTTTTTCACTTATATTATGACATTATCTTTATACAATTTCAATTTTTCATTGGAAATCCATGCAGCTTGTGTGGTAGGAGTGTCCATTCAGAATAGTTATATTTGCTTCTACCAAGTGCCTCACTAGCATTACCAGCCAGGGACCAAGTTTTATATTAATATTTTGGTTTCTTATTCATGGTCTATGTGGATAAAATTAATTCCGTGGGATTTGCAAACCCCCTCCAACCCTTGTCTTTTCCCTATCCCACTGGCTAGAAGTTATCTAATCTGAACATGAAGCCATTCATGGGCCCCAACTTTATGACGGGATCTCTCACTATCTGATACCCAGCTCAAAAACAAAACAAAACAAAACAAAAAAACCAATGCTTTACCTAAATCCCTCAAGTGAGGTCAAACTGAAGCTACTTTTTCTCTGATGACAATCCGTTCAAAGGCCCCAATTCCACTCAGGGATTTCACTTTCCTTAGCTTGAAAGGGGCTAAGGCGTGAGCTCTGTCCCTCTAGTGAAATGAAAGCTCAGCTCACTAGCCTGCAGCTGACAGCTCCCACTTGACCTCTTGCTCCAGCAATGCCACAGATTCAACATGTGCATATAGTTCTGCTTTTCAGCTTCACCTGTGTTCCTAAGCACCTGGAGATTTCTCTTTCTTTTTGAAAGCTCAGCTATGCATTAAAGAAATGCTGTTTTTACATTTTATCCAATGATTCTAGTTGCCAGGTTATCTTAGCGTGCCATCTTATTAGAATCCTAAAGGCTCTTTGAACCCTTTCCCTACCTCAGCTTTCATGACACTGGAACATGCTCCTATCTATCATAGTTGCAGATTATGCAATGAATTGTGTTAATATAGGGAATATACATTTGCAAAGACTCCTACGATAATACCTCTCAATCTTTAATAGGCTCATAATTCATCTGCGGAGTCTCATTCAAATGCAGACTCTGATTCATTAGGCGAATCATGTGATGTCCAGGCTGCTGGAGGCTCTATTTTGAGGAGCAATGCCCAAAGGAGATTCTGATATACACTCTCGAAGGAGGTATTCCCACCAACTGCCTGCCTCTTCCAAGTCACTGTTTATAGCAAACTATTTGCAGGTACATTTAGTGTTGATGTCCTGATCAGACCACCAAATACTATATATCTCTTCAAATTTTCTATGTTCTTTTCCTATTATTTTATATTTTAAAATTCTCACTTCTAACTTAGCAACATTAGCTATTTCACTTATCTACTGTGGGCCTCAGTTTCTCAAAATTTGGGGGTTTAAAGAAATTCTTTAATTTTAGAGACAATATCTACACTTTTTGCATCCCCAATATTGCCTACATAGAGGGGACCACATAGAAGACACTCAATGCATGATCGCCAGTTACCAAAAATGAGATAATGCACATTACCCAGCTATGGACTCACTGTCCTTGGCTTTGTTCTACAATTTTATGAAAAGAGAACTGCTTACCACCAGAAGACTGTTGCCTGTCCATTACCTATGCTGAGCACTTTTAAAATGAGGCACAGTCTGGAAAGGAGAGACTGTGGGGAGTAGTCTACTGTCCTCAAGGATTGTCTGTCTTAAATTCCTCAAGGTGAACATCATTGCCTAGAGGGGAACATAATAAATTGCTTCCCTAGCTGTGATGTTGCTTAAGGACACAGTTTCTGAGTCTACTGGCTTCATTACTCTCTAACCTGGGGTGAAAAGAGACCTCAAAAGGGATTTTAATGGAACTCTCTTTGCCCTCTTCTGTACCCCAATGTACATTACCTACTATTCCTACCAGAAGATAGGTTTGGTATACACAGCTGAATGTGAGTCCCTAAGAATCCTTTCGGTGTTTATTCCCAAGGTAGTATTTGAATAGTTTCTCTTACCCTTGTATCATTTCATCACTGAGCTCGTCTTATAGGATGGAATATTTTTTAAAAGTGTGTGTGTGTACTCCTTATATATACAGAACACACACACAGAGGGTTTTAAAGAGATTAAGTTGCTTGGCCCTCATTCCCTTCCCTCATTCATTTTAATTCTGGCTGATTTATACACATGACAAAGTGCCTTAGATCATGCACACACACAAAATCCCCCAAAACTCCCTAGAAAAGCCCAACCAATTTAGAATCACATGCTACAGCCAGAACCTGGGATAGAGTATAACTAACCAAGTGAGCAGCCGCCGAAAAGCTGAAACTGGGTTCTCACATTCTCAGTGGGCCATAGTTGGAGCTCAGCCATCATACTTTACACCCAGTGCTTCCCCATACTGTGTTTCTCTAGTCCAATCTAACTCAATGATATCTTAAAACAACTGCAGCAAGGATAGGCCCGCTTATCCCTATAGGTCTTACTGCCCCAGGGTAGCAGTCTAAGAGGATTTCACTCACCACAGAGGGGCTCTGAGCTATACCGAGCACGCATTTCAGCCGTACAGAATACACTCAAAGATGTCCACTCTTTAACCCATCCGGGAGTGTGTTCTCATGTATCATTACTGTCTCTTACTCCAGGCAGCACTGCAACTCTTTTTCTTACTGTTTCCTCCCCACCGATGGTATATAACTGACTTCTCAAAAAAGAGACAGAAAAGCAAGAGAGATTTCCATCGGCGCGCCATTTTTCAAGTAGAGAAGTACCTTGGCTAAAATTAACAAAAAATATTGGTTCCTTTAACCTATGACTTAATTTGTTGACCTTTATGGCTTAATTTCACAGACAGCCAATTCCCTGTACCTGGAGACAAGAAGAAAATGGTGCATTGGCATAGAGATAATTCCCAAATCTGACCTTAGTCAAAAATTCCTACCAAAGCCTTTAACAGAAGAAAGCCAAAGTGACTGGGGGAATGTACTCTCTTCTCGTGTCTGACCATATGGTGGAAAATCTTGGGAGAGTAGAACTTCCGAGAGGTAGGCAGCCCCAAGAATAAGAGATCTGAATCTACAGAAAGAATAAATGACTGCCATGTTATCAAGAACAGAAACAACTTTGTATGTTGTTAAGTTTGATGTCCTGGGAGCATTCAGCCTACAAGGGAACCATGAGGAAAAATCCCTTGTGACCGTGCACTCCAGAGGGCAGGGATGTGTCTGTTTTTGTTTTACTTCGGCTACCTAATGCATTGTCTGACACATGCTAGGTACTCCATGTACACTCAACGCAGTTTTACAGAAGAAAGGGGAGGATGGAGAGAAAAAGAAACGGGACATATTTATCTGGTTTTACATTAGATTTTGTTGCTTCTTATTGATGGAGCAGCATGGTGACCTCTATTTTTAATTTCACAAAGCTTCTGGCATTTATTGAGCATTACAGTGTACTCTTGACTGATCCTTTATCACCATATGCCCCAGTCACCCATTGAGGTCTGAATTGGCAGTTACTCAGTGTGCCTCAAGTATAACTTTGTGACCACGGGAGCGTGTTTTCTGTAATTATGCTCCTGGGCTGTGAAATCTGTTCCCTGTTGAGATTAAGAGAGGAACGTCTGTTGTAGAAATTAGGTTAAACTAAAAGAGGTACATGTATTTGCTGATCTCTTTAATCTTTACTATTGTTTTAATTTGATTTTCATTTGATTTTCTTTATTCTCTGCATCACCCCTTGATAAAGTGGTAGTAATCATAACGACAACCAATCATATTTTACCAAGTTCCAGATGTTATTTAATCCTCAAATAAGCTTTATTGGAGGAAGTACCAAAACTGGCTTTATTTCACAGAGAAGGAAAAAAAAAAAAAAAAACCTGAAGGACAGAGAGGTTAAGCAACGTAAGCAGCAGAGCAAGGGTTCAATCCAAACAGTTTATCTCTAACACTATGATAGACATATTTTAACTCCATATAGATATGTGTCACGCATATGTATAAATGCATATGAATGTATAGTGCATGCATGTTAAAGTAGATAACGCTGTAAGTTTGAACAATGAATATTTTTGGAAATTGTGTATTTTAGCAACGTATGAGTAATTACACAGCAACCACCACCTCCACGTTCCAGCCAGCATGCTATCTGCTTTATACATTGTATCTTAATACACACAAGTGAGATCCTATTTGGCAGAGTAGATCGTTGGTTTGTATGCTACCCTCCTCCCAAGGCATGTTTTAGTAAATGGCATTATCACACACTAAACCCAAGCTACATCCAAAGCCACAGTCTTAAAGAACACTGCTATGGTCATATAATATGTAAAATTTAAGACCAATTCATTAGGACTATGAGTTGAATGTTTACAGTTGGGATATGTTTTGGCAAATGTATTATAAACTTGGGGTCTACTTTCAGATCCCTTTGTCTACTTTGCCATCTCTACAGAGTCTATGATCATCTCCGTATATGTGGTCGAAATACTGCACGCACGTACGCGCGCGCGCGCACACACACACACACACACACACACACACACACACTTACAGAATCAAGTAAAATGAACCCCAGAGACTTATAGGATTGAAACTCCTAAAAGGAATAGGGGAAGAGAAGCTTAGGAAAAGAGCCTTGGGCCGGTCATCTCAACCAATGAGGTCTATTGGATATCGCCATTTATCTTTTCTTTTTTCAAAAATATATCTTGTCTAAAGAAGGAGTCCTTGATGGGATAAAGCAAGGGGCTCAGAGTGCCACACACCCTGGCCAGATTTTGTTCAGGACACCCAAGGCTTTGCTAATGTTGAGTTTGGTTCAGTAAAAAGGAAAGTCTTCCATTTATAAATATTATTTTAAATATAGATCCAGGGGATGTTAGTTCAAGTTCCATGATTATCTAGAACTATGTACAAAGGGTAGTGGTCAGAGATAACTGCACTTTGCATTATCAGGCCTGAGAAAGAGTACACTGGTTTCACTAGCACCTGGGTATCCTCAGTAAGACCTCTAGAAGGCAAAAGAAGGTATGCAGAGATATATAGCATCTGTGCCAGCTCCAGGCCCCTCTCACTGCCAACTTCATATCCTTAAATTAAATTCTGGAATTACTATTAAGTCAACATTCCAGAGGAAGTGTGTGGGTGTGTGTGTGTGGGTGTGTGTACCTGTGTATTTCTATCAGACTAAAGAAACAAAAAGTTTAAGGGCTCTGAGGAGTGGGAATATTTCCTTAGTTTGAGAAATACAAGGTTTTATGACTGGGGTAAGATGAACNCGATGGTATATAACTGACTTCTCAAAAAAGAGACAGAAAAGCAAGAGAGATTTCCATCGGCGCGCCATTTTTCAAGTAGAGAAGTACCTTGGCTAAAATTAACAAAAAATATTGGTTCCTTTAACCTATGACTTAATTTGTTGACCTTTATGGCTTAATTTCACAGACAGCCAATTCCCTGTACCTGGAGACAAGAAGAAAATGGTGCATTGGCATAGAGATAATTCCCAAATCTGACCTTAGTCAAAAATTCCTACCAAAGCCTTTAACAGAAGAAAGCCAAAGTGACTGGGGGAATGTACTCTCTTCTCGTGTCTGACCATATGGTGGAAAATCTTGGGAGAGTAGAACTTCCGAGAGGTAGGCAGCCCCAAGAATAAGAGATCTGAATCTACAGAAAGAATAAATGACTGCCATGTTATCAAGAACAGAAACAACTTTGTATGTTGTTAAGTTTGATGTCCTGGGAGCATTCAGCCTACAAGGGAACCATGAGGAAAAATCCCTTGTGACCGTGCACTCCAGAGGGCAGGGATGTGTCTGTTTTTGTTTTACTTCGGCTACCTAATGCATTGTCTGACACATGCTAGGTACTCCATGTACACTCAACGCAGTTTTACAGAAGAAAGGGGAGGATGGAGAGAAAAAGAAACAGGACATATTTATCTGGTTTTACATTAGATTTTGTTGCTTCTTATTGATGGAGCAGCATGGTGACCTCTATTTTTAATTTCACAAAGCTTCTGGCATTTATTGAGCATTACAGTGTACTCTTGACTGATCCTTTATCACCATATGCCCCAGTCACCCATTGAGGTCTGAATTGGCAGTTACTCAGTGTGCCTCAAGTATAACTTTGTGACCACGGGAGCCAGTGTTTTCTGTAATTATGCTCCTGGGCTGTGAAATCTGTTCCCTGTTGAGATTAAGAGAGGAACGTCTGTTGTAGAAATTAGGTTAAACTAAAAGAGGTACATGTATTTGCTGATCTCTTTAATCTTTACTATTGTTTTAATTTGATTTTCATTTGATTTTCTTTATTCTCTGCATCACCCCTTGATAAAGTGGTAGTAATCATAACGACAACCAATCATATTTTACCAAGTTCCAGATGTTATTTAATCCTCAAATAAGCTTTATTGGAGGAAGTACCAAAACTGGCTTTATTTCACAGAGAAGGAAAAAAAAAAAAAAAAACCTGAAGGACAGAGAGGTTAAGCAACGTAAGCAGCAGAGCAAGGGTTCAATCCAAACAGTTTATCTCTAACACTATGATAGACATATTTTAACTCCATATAGATATGTGTCACGCATATGTATAAATGCATATGAATGTATAGTGCATGCATGTTAAAGTAGATAACGCTGTAAGTTTGAACAATGAATATTTTTGGAAATTGTGTATTTTAGCAACGTATGAGTAATTACACAGCAACCACCACCTCCACGTTCCAGCCAGCATGCTATCTGCTTTATACATTGTATCTTAATACACACAAGTGAGATCCTATTTGGCAGAGTAGATCGTTGGTTTGTATGCTACCCTCCTCCCAAGGCATGTTTTAGTAAATGGCATTATCACACACTAAACCCAAGCTACATCCAAAGCCACAGTCTTAAAGAACACTGCTATGGTCATATAATATGTAAAATTTAAGACCAATTCATTAGGACTATGAGTTGAATGTTTACAGTTGGGATATGTTTTGGCAAATGTATTATAAACTTGGGGTCTACTTTCAGATCCCTTTGTCTACTTTGCCATCTCTACAGAGTCTATGATCATCTCCGTATATGTGGTCGAAATACTGCACGCACGTACGCGCGCGCGCGCACACACACACACACACACACACACACACACACACTNCCTTTGCCATCTCTACAGAGTCTATGATCATCTCCATATATGTGGTCGAAATACTGCACACACACACACACACACACACACACACACACACACACTTACAGAATCAAGTAAAATGAACCCCAGAGACTTATAGGATCGAAACTCCTAAAAGGAATAGGGGATGAGAAGCTTAGGAAAAGAGCATTGGGCCGGTCATCTCAACCAATGAGGTCTATTGGATATTGCCATTTATCTTTTCTTTTTTCAAAAATATATCTTGTCTAAAGAAGGAGTCCTTGATGGGATAAAGCAAGGGGCTCAGAGTGCCACACACCCTGGCCAGATTTTGTTCAGGACACCCAAGGCTTTGCTAATGTTGAGTTTGGTTCAGTAAAAAGGAAAGTCTTCCATTTATAAATATTATTTTAAATATAGATCCAGGGGATGTTAGTTCAAGTTCCATGATTATCTAGAACTATGTACAAAGGGTAGTGGTCAGAGATAACTGCACTTTGCATTATCAGGCCTGAGAAAGAGTACACTGGTTTCACTAGCACCTGGGTATCCTCAGTAAGACCTCTAGAAGGCAAAAGAAGGTATGCAGAGATATATAGCATCTGTGCCAGCTCCAGGCCCCTCTCACTGCCAACTTCATATCCTTAAATTAAATTCTGGAATTACTATTAAGTCAACATTCCAGAGGAAGTGTGTGGGTGTGTGTGTGTGGGTGTGTGTACCTGTGTATTTCTATCAGACTAAAGAAACAAAAAGTTTAAGGGCTCTGAGGAGTGGGAATATTTCCTTAGTTTGAGAAATACAAGGTTTTATGACTGGGGTAAGATGAACAAGGAGGAGGAGGGGGTTGGTAAGACAGGTTAAGACTAAGTAAGAAGGCCCCAAAGATATGCCAGCACTGCTTGGCTTGTGGAGACTAATCTAACTTTCTACCTTTCTGAGAAAATGGAAATTGGCTCTATGGTGCCCCCTCCCCATAGAGAGGAATCCCAGGTACCCAGGCCTCACCATGAACTAGGAGCTGTGTAAAGGAATACCGGTCTTATCAGTGTATATCTTCCCTGCTTCTAGCCAGAAAAACAGCAAAAAAAAAAAAAAAAAAAAAAAAAAANAAAAAAAAAAAAAAAACCAAAAAAACAACAACAACAAAAAAAAACCCACTAGCTGGCTTTTTCACCTGTGCTATCAGAAAGGCAGGCAACATGTCAGTGGAGATGGGGAAACAGCAGTGGAAAGGGATCCTGAAGGAATACCAGCATGAGTCTAAGATGGTTCTTGCTTTCCAAGAGGTTCCAGATTCGGAGGAGAGACTGACAGGGGCCCAGAGGCCCAATTCCCAGGGAAGACAAAGATTAGAGAAGAGTCAGAGGAGGGAGCCTGAGAGCCTTTCCTGGGTGGGGCAGGTCTTCCAGGTACAGGTGATATCTGAGCTGTAGCTCTGTTTTTGGGTTTTTTTTGGCGGGGGTTGTTTTTTGGGTTTTTTTTTTTTTTTAAGATTTATTTATTTGACAGAGAGAGAGAGACAGCCAGTGAGAGAGAGAAAACAAGCAGGGGGAGTGGGAGGGGAAGAAGCAGGCTCCCAGCGGAGGAGCCTGATGTGGGGCTTGATCCCATAACGCCGGGATCACGCTCTGAGCTGAAGGCAGACGCTTAACGACCAAGCCACCCAGGCGCCCCTGTTTTTGTTTTTTAATCTGTGTAGCATCTGCTATGACCAGGGCATGGTGACTGGATCAGAGAGGAGTGGTCTAGACCTAAAGCCTATAAAATTTAGAGGGATTAATTGCTTATTGAGGTACGATTGAGAAAGGATAAACAGACCAGGTTTAAAGTGTACAGCGTGAAACATCCAACATGTGTTCACTGATAAAACTTCATCACAATCAAGATGACAGACATATTTATCACCTAGAAAAATCTCATATGCTCTTTGATAATCCCCTCCCCTCTCTCTTATCCTTCCCATCGTCCCATCCCCCATTGCTGGTAAACTGCCAGTCAGCTTTCTGTCACTATAGATTAGCTGGCATTTTCTAGAAATATTGCGTGTAAGATAAATTCCAGTGACTCAACATGCCATGGAAACCTTCATCTGGTTCCCATCTCCATCCACAATGTCATTTCCAAAGACTCTCCCAACTGCCCCCAAGTTCCGGCCACATTTTAAATCACTTAAGAGTTCCCTGTTCTTTCACAATTCTTGAGATTTTTTTTTTTTTTAACATGCTGAACCCTCTACCAGAAGTCCTTCCTTCCATCATCAATTTTGTGAGGTCTTAATGACTCTTCAAGACCCAGCTCAAACGTATGAAACCCTCAAGCAGCTTGGATGGCTCCATGCATTGTGCTACGGATTTATCTGGTATACGTTTATATTAATGACTTATATTCTTCATATTCATTTGCCTGCTTCCCGTGCTTAACCATGAGTTCCTTGAAGGCAGATACTGTGGCTTATTAATCAGTGGTTCCCGAGCACATGGCATCTATTTGGTAGTCATGAATGTTTGTTGAATAAATGAATGAATCAGTGAGTGAACCAGGGAATCAATGTGACTTTCTTCCTCTTCCCTTACCTAAATGTACTCAGCATCCCATGAAATCTTTATGTAAATAGCAGAAGTTTCATACGCAGTGAAATACATTGTCCTTCCAAATATCTTTCTACAGGTTTGCTCCTATACAATGATAACTTAACCTTTTCTGCTTCTTCGTTTTTCTTTTCCTTCCAGCTCCTACTGGCCTTTACAATTCATATATAAGTTAATAGACCAAGGAAATAGTTAACAGGCAAATTAGTAAGAATGAGGTCAAGAAGAGAAAAACTCTTCTTGCTAATGCCAGCTACATCACTGCAAATCTTAAATACCACCACACTTGTAAAATCAGTAAAGCAGACAAAAATGCATTTTCCAAATGCATTTCATCATCCAAGGATAACCACAATTTTCCCCTTCATACAGTTTCCTCTGGTCTATACATGTATGCACACTGATTTATTTTTACAAACTGTGGATCATACTACGCATAAAGTTCTATATCCTGCAATTTTATTTACCATTTTATTGTGACCATTTCCTCCTATCTTTCCAAACATGAATTTTAATGAATACATAATTTTCCTTTGTGGAGTTGATATAATCAACTCTTGATTTTCTAAGCTAATGGAAGCAAATTATACTGGAAATGAGATGCCTATCTAATACCTACCAGGATAACCAGAGTTTGTCAAATTCTTCCTGCAATACAGAGAAGTTGAAGGGAGAGAGAAATGTGGAGTCTAAACAGATCATTGTTGAGCTTTTTTTCCCCTCCACAGGAAAAAAAAAAATATTGGTTAGCATTTCTTTGATATTAAATAGTGAAGAAGATTTTAGCAAGTTACCCAAAGGTCTTAAATTAAGGATTGATTGATTAATATTCTATATAACTTTTCCCATTTCATTTCATCAATATGGCACTTTAGGCCTTTTCTCTCTTGCATCATTATGCACTGACCTTTCCATTGTTAATGCTTCTATTCTATGCCTGAGTAGAGAATTTTTTCCCTCTTTTCAGAGATTAGCTGCAAAGAAAATTTATGTGACATTCAAAAGAATTATTTCCAACCTACCCTTTCAAATGCCTTTCTGACATCTAATGATGTAATTGAGCTACATTAATTTTAGGGAGCATCTATATTTGCATAATAAAAAATTTGATTTTAACGTACTTCAAAATATGCATTGCTTCAAAATTAATGCAGTATTTTTTGCAAAAGACACAAGCCACATTTAGTTTTGTTACTCTATTACAGCATGCTTTGCATTTCATCGTTGTTATAAAACGAGTCAATTTCAATATTGTAAGGTTTATTCACTCTCTCCTGTTACCAATATGCAAATTTTCTAAGAACCATTTGTTGATGTCCAGAGCACCGCACAATAGCAGCGATATTTTTGATACAGATTATATACACAATAACATTGTCTAAGCCCAACCTTCTCCGCATCTGTTCTGTGTAACTCTGCCTCTTTAGAACGATAGAGGAACTCATGTAAAGTAGTGCTTTTTGACTACATAACTTAGGATAAAACTAGATTTAACAAATTCCATGTTTCTTTACTAATAGTACTTCTTGGGGCCATTAAAGGAATAGCAGAATAAGAACAAAGAAGAATAAAACAAGATTTACTCTAAATCTCAAAAAGGACGCAATACTTCCTCACCTCCAGCCAATTACCATGGAACTCTTATCCTTGCATCAGAGGGCTGATTATTCTGGAATATACTGATTAAGTACATCTTCGCTATTTCAAGGAACATTTCCATTTTTCCGGTTTTCTGTTTTGAGTTTGGGGGTTCCGACCGATGTGGTAAGAATAGTGTGAGTTGTAGGAGAGAGAAACGGACTGAGGAGCATTCAGAGGGATGGTTGAAATGTGTACCAGGGAGGAGCTCTCGGACAAGAGTGCACACAACGTCCATGTCTCCGTGCCTCTGTCCCACGGTTCATTCAGCAGGTTTCTGTCCAGGCCTAGTTCCAGACATTTCCCAGTTTAAAGCAGCTTAAGGTTTGTTTTTCTCCTCTTTGAAGGGTTTACCTTCAAAATATATCCCGAATCTGAGCATATCTTGCTACCTTCATCACTATAGTTCTAGGTCAAGCTACCACTATTCCTTGAAGCACGCAGCGGTCTTGCCATTGGTTTCTGGATTCCCATCCTTGTTCCCTACCATCTCTTCTTGACACGGTAGCCAGAGTTAATCCTTTAAGATGTAAGTCATATTAATGACACCGCAGTGAAACTAAAATAGCTTTGTATTAAAGCCAAAACATCCACCAAGGCCTACAAATACATTAGGACGCAGCCCTTGCCCTCCCCTCCAACCGATCTCCACCAATGTGCCTTTCCAGGCTTGCCTCCTTACTTTTCTGCAAGTACACCAAGCATGCTCCCATTTCTGTCTTTGCACTTGCAGACCTCCCCCTGTGATGCTCTCCCCCTGGANATTATATACACAATAACATTGTCTAAGCCCAACCTTCTCCGCATCTGTTCTGTGTAACTCTGCCTCTTTAGAACGATAGAGGAACTCATGTAAAGTAGTGCTTTTTGACTACATAACTTAGGATAAAACTAGATTTAACAAATTCCATGTTTCTTTACTAATAGTACTTCTTGGGGCCATTAAAGGAATAGCAGAATAAGAACAAAGAAGAATAAAACAAGATTTACTCTAAATCTCAAAAAGGACGCAATACTTCCTCACCTCCAGCCAATTACCATGGAACTCTTATCCTTGCATCAGAGGGCTGATTATTCTGGAATATACTGATTAAGTACATCTTCGCTATTTCAAGGAACATTTCCATTTTTCTGGTTTTCTGTTTTGAGTTTGGGGGCTCTGACCGATGTGGTAAGAATAGTGTGAGTTGTAGGAGAGAGAAACGGACTGAGGAGCATTCAGAGGGATGGTTGAAATGTGTACCAGGGAGGAGCTCTCGGACAAGAGTGCACACAACGACCATGTCTCCGTGCCTCTGTCCCACGGTTCATTCAGCAGGTTTCTGTCCAGGCCTAGTTCCAGACATTTCCCAGTTTAAAGCAGCTTAAGGTTTGTTTTTCTCCTCTTTGAAGGGTTTACCTTCAAAATATATCCCGAATCTGAGCATATCTTGCTACCTTCATCACTATAGTTCTAGGTCAAGCTACCACTATTCCTTGAAGCACGCAGCGGTCTTGCCATTGGTTTCTGGATTCCCATCCTTGTTCCCTACCATCTCTTCTTGACACAGTAGCCAGTTAATCCTTTTAGATGTAAGTCATATTAATGACACCGCAGTGAAACTAAAATAGCTTTGTATTAAAGCCAAAACATCCACCAAGGCCTACAAATACATTAGGACGCAGCCCTTGCCCTCCCCTCCAACCGATCTCCACCAATGTGCCTTTCCAGGCTTGCCTCCTTACTTTTCTGCAAGTACACCAAGCATGCTCCCATTTCTGTCTTTGCACTTGCAGACCTCCCCCTGTGATGCTCTCCCCCTGGGATATCTGCATTGTTTGTTAACTCCCTTCTTTCAGAGAGTAAATGAATGAATGAAGAACTTTAAAAATTTATACAATTATTATTTTCCACAAGGGAAGCTGACCTATGTGATAGACTAGACAGCACCACCTTGCTTGGCCTTAATTCTGTAGGATGGTATACATTTAATTTTTTTTTTTTAAAGAAGACGCTAATGCGAATATGAAAAATATTTAGGGAAACACAATTGGAGAGAAAAAAATCCTGAATTTCCTATTCTATATATTCTTTTTTTTTTAAGATATTACTTATTTATTTGACAGAGATAGACAGCAGCAAGAGAGGGAACACAAGCAGGGGGAGTGGAAGAGGAAGAAGCAGGCTCATAGCGGAGGAGCCTGATGTGGGGCTCGATCCCATAACGCCGGGATCACGCCCTGAGCCGAAGGCAGATGCTTAACCGCTGTGCCACCCAGGAGCCCCTCCCAATCTATTTAGGATTAGACAGATCACAATAGCCTGAGAGACAAATGCAGATGTCCTTCTGTTTTTCTATTTCTAGAATCAGAGCTGGAAATGATTCTGGACCTCTTCCCCATTTTCAAAGTAAAGTGAGACAGATGATGAAGTGATTTTCCCCCCAATTCCATAGCTGCTTTTAGAAGAATTATGAGTAGAATGTACATTCTCTGCCTCTCCAGCCCCTGTGCTTCCACGACCCCAGACTTTTTATACTTTGTGCTGTACAGTAAGTTATCAGAGGCACATGCATTGGCCATGGGACCATAATTATATCTTCAGGGTAGAAACGAAAGAAGAATTTGGCTGCCTTTCTTTGTTTAGGGCTGAGAAGAAAAATCTGTTAAGCTGGGTATTTTCCCTTCTTACAACTTAAGGAAAAATTTCCAAAATGGCTTCCAGCTTTGCCTCACTGTCTGCAAAAAAAAAAAAAAATTTAAGCTCAAGTAGAAATGCATATGAAACTGCTGAAGAGGCTTACGGTTGTACCCTTTCCCATATCAATATTCTTTATAAAAGTTAAACAGTTTTAGTAAAAAGTCTATACATCCCTCTGGCAGAGAATACCTAAACCTTGAAGCCACCTTTTATGAATTACTTCTGAACATAAAGCAGAATATTTTCACATGTGATATACTCCTTAAAGCAACAGACAGTTTTAAAGATCAGAAAGAAAAACATTTTGTTTCTGTGCAAATATGTGGTTGTTTCTGTGCTCCTCCTCCCTATTTCCATCAACTTTTGGGGATTTGATACTGTAGCTTTTAGAAAACATTCTGGCGCATATTTATAAATGTTGCTTGATTTTTTTAAAGAAGGCAGAGAGTACCCAATCATACAGAATATAAACCAGCCGTGAGTTCCCTTTCTTTTCTCAGAATGCTTTTACGTGCCATTGTCAAGTGCGCGGGCCACCTCACACCCTCCCGCTCTCCCGCTAATACAGGACAGAACAATATCAGAAATGTGGACTTGAATAACTCTTGTCAGAGGCATTTATAAATAAAAACAAACTTGAGGGCATACTATATTCTTATGAAAGAAATGGTGGTGAATTCTAAGATGAGTCTAAGAATAATTCTGTTTCTTTTATGGGAGAATATTCCTGGTCTTCCTTTCCATGGTGTCACTTGCTTTCCACTCCCTCTCTTTCGATTTACTCTGCAGGATTACAATAAGAAGGAATAAATTTTAAAGTAATTTCAGAAGAGGGGACATGCTGTATATACACCTCTCTGTACTGAAGAACTTGCACATAAGCAGGCTAATTTCTATTTTCAGAGGGCTTTATTAATATTGGTTTTTCTATAAAACTTTTATGAGCATGGGAAGTCATTCGGCATTATCAGCATTTCCATCCACACACCAAGTGAGCTAGCTTAGCTGCTTAGATAGAAAATCAGTTGCAGTTTGAACGGGGTCTGTACCCATATCTTTCATTGCCAGGTTGAGCTATTCCCTTCCTTACTATTTCTGAACTCCTTACACCTGCTGGACATCTTGCAACTTCTTTTGCTCTCTGAAGCAGATCTGTGATATTGCTATTCTTTTCCATCATGTTCGTAAAATCCACTTAGCTCCATGACAACGCCATTGCTTTTTAAAATATTTATTTGTAATAAATGGAATAACTGCTTTGCACCCAGTAAACACCCAAAATTATTACCAGGGAGCCAAATAAATCACGATGATTGTCTGCCTAGTTCTACCTAATTCTACCACACGCACACACCCCACACATACAAACACCAAGATGTGTATTATGACCTGGTCAAATCCATGGGAAGTTTCAAAGACAGTAGGGGTGATAACATCCTTCCTAGAAGCCAGAAACCTGGAATGAGGCATGTACCACCCACTGGGAGTGATTTTGTTTGTGATCAACTACAAATTCTATAGATTTCTGTATTCACAATCTCAGCTGGGAAGCTAGCATAAAATGGGAGATTGAGACAGAGGCCAAATCCTTTAATTTTCTTTCCCAATAATAATTTTGGCAAAAGATACACTTAGTATTAAAATTTAAAAAATAAAAGAAAGAGGATCCGAATCTGGGGAAGAGTCCTAAGAGGCAGAGTGAAACCTTTAGGGGTGTTACACGAGGAGCGCACAAAATAAAAATTTGAGTATCAACATGGTCTTTGTGGTATCTGTTCCCGTTTTCTCTCATCTCTCTTCTTCCCCATTTTCTCTGTCTGTTAATGAGAGTTTCCCACTTCTCTTGAATAAGAAAAAATGTGCTTGTGTCCCATTTTTCATTTCCAATTTAACCAGAAAGGTCACAGAGACATTTTAAAATAGTACTTCTTGGCAATATTTTAAGGCTGTTAAAATCTCTTAATTCTCAGAGATTCTACCAGAATCACCACACGTTTTACTTGATGACTACCCCCAAGAAGAAATGCCAAATGCCATTTTCTTTTTTTTTTCCCTGCTTTGTATGCAAGGTGAGAAAAGCATCAGAGAGAAGAAATGGGTTCTAAATGGTCTAGGTCAGCATTTCAGCCAAGACCATACACACTGACACGTGATAACATGTGAGAACCCGTTTCCATTATCAGATCAAATTCAGAAAAGGGTTACACAGTTCAAAATAGCCCTTAAGGGGCGCCTGGGTGGCTCAGTCGTTAAGCGTCTGCCTTCGGCTCAGCGCGTGATCCCAGCGTTCTGGGATCGAGCCCTACATCAGGCTCCTCCGCTAGGAGCCTGTTTCTTCCTCTCCCACTCCCCCTGCTTGTGTTCCCTCTCTGCTGGCTATCCCTGTCAAATAAATAAAATCTTTAAAAAAAAAATAGCCCTTAAAATTAAATCAGAAGGTTGTCCCCATTTCGACCCATTCTGAGAATTATATTGTATCCCAGACGCACGTTGATCGGTCCTATCTGTTCAAGCTGCTTGCTTTTCTCTCCAGAGTCTCTTCCCCTCTGGGGACATGGCTGAAGAGGCTAGGTGTTTCTCTCTCACCCTTGCAATCCATTCTCTGGCTTCTGATCTGTGGCCGGGCATACTTAATAGGGTAAGGTTAATTGGAGAGAGGCTTTTCAACATCTTCCCCAAAGATCTTTAAATCCTCAAACTATAGTACAAATAGGTGATTAATTTCTGCTTTCGCGAGCTCACCATCTGGATGGTTTACAACTTTGGGCTCCACTGTGAGTTTAAAAAGGAAAGTATCCAGGTGTCATCTTTGTTTCCGTTTGGTTTTGGTTTTTGCCTGTTCCCTCTATAAAAATTTGTAATCACCTTCACTTCATGCTATCGTCCTCCACTCTATCCATTTCTAGTGACGCAAATGCTGAAAAGTCTTGACTGCATGAGGTGAGGAGGACCACAGCTGCACCACTTCCAGCATCACTGGACTGACGCTGGAGACGGCCAGCATACACCAGTCAGCTGCATCCAGCCCCTCTGGGGGCAGAGGCAGTGGAGGCAAAGGGAAAGGGGAGGACTGTCTGTTAAGTTTCTGCTGTGCTGGGCATTTTGATCCTTGTTTTGTACCCAGGATAGTATTAGGTCATTTTACAAGCGTTTTAAGTTGGATTCTCCTCATATTATAGGTGATGGAACTGAAGATCAGACAGGTCTGTGTGATACCTGTAGCAAACAGCAATTATTTCAGTCTCAGAAAGAGGATTTTATGGCCTGAATATTTATCCCCCACTCCCCAAATTTATTCTTTGAAGACCTAACCCCCAGTGTGATGGTATTTGGAGATGGTGAGTAGGGAAAGGGTTAAGGTATAGGCAGGGAGAGACAGGAGGCCCCTGACTAGGCTCTGGAACTATTCTTGGTAGGCAGAGACGCTGAGACAGAGTGGAACAAGAGATAAAGGAACAAACCAGACCACCCTGCCCTGGATGTTTGGGGGTATTTTTTTTTTTTAATGGCAGTTACACTGTCACCACAGAAAATGACCAGACCTCAAAGGAGAAGTAAACCATGAAGGATGTTATCTACAGTCCTTGCTCAAACCAAGATGGCAGGAGAATTTCAAGGCCACCAGCTTTTTAGTCAGTTCTCAATAAAAGACTGCCAATGAAAGCCCCCCAGTGGCAACTCATTCGGAACTCCTCTCACTCCAGAAAGCTTTTTTTCTTCTTTCTGTTCCCACCTTCACTTAATAAACTATCATCTCACCTCTCTGTGTCCACGAGATTCATTCTTCGACTTCTCAAGACAAGAACCCTGTAACAATGGGGTCTTTGGGGGGCAATTAGGGTTAGATGAAACCATTGGTCTGAGGCCCTCATGATGGGATAATGCCGTTATAGAAGAGACACCAAAAGTTTGCGCTCTGTCCATTCTCTCTCTCTCTCTCACTCCTCCCACTTCTTGCCTTCCATGTTCCTACAAGGAGATCCTATGAGCATATAATGAGAAGGCACCATATGCAACTCAAAGGGAGAGGTTCAACAGAAGCCAACCATGTCCGTATCTTGATCTCAGACTTCCAGCCTCCAGATCTGTGAGAAAATCGTTTTCTGTTATTCAGCCATCCACCCTATGGTATTTTGTTATGGCAGCCTGAAACAGGAGATTTCCTTGGCATTTTATTTAGAAAGAGTTGGAAATAATCTCTGAGACTGGAATTCTATTCCCAAAAATATGGAAGGTGGTAGAGAGTAGCTAGAAAATGTGGGAGAAAAAAATTTTACATATAAAATGTTTTGAAATGCATTGATTTGATGCCAGAAAGTTAGGAGAAATGCTTAGATACCAGAAATCTGAGAGGGAGAATCCACAGAGGAGTGAAAACACCGAAGCAGGCTTTTGCCCTCAGGCATCTACAGATTCTTGAGAGCCTAGAGAATTGTAACTGACTGAAAAAAGTGAGGTGTAGACCAGGGTCCATCCAGAAGGAAGATCAGATCAGAGACTCAAAAATAAACCCAAGGCCCTGGAAAGGAAACAGCTACAGAAGCTAAACTTAATACACACACATACACATACATGTACACACAAACACGAATGGAAACTGTGGGGATAAATACATGTCTTTCCCTTGGCTCTAGACAAAATGGGGGGAAAAATGGGAAAAAGTTAGTCTCTTCTGAGATTTCCTAACCACTGTTGTTCAGGTGGAGGCTGGACATCACATGACCTGTGTATTCTTCACTTCCTCCCACTCAGTGAAACATACACTGGAAATTGACCTTCTAGGGAGTCTGACTCAAGCTTTATTTAACTTGTTTAGCTACCATGGTTCAGCATATCAGCCCTGGGCAAGCTGACATAAGGGCAAAGAAACACGCTGGGCACCTGAGAGAACAAGGGGGAAGAAAAGGTGGAATGGAAGTAAAAATTAATGGTCTCAATCATGTACCAGATGCCCTATGCTCACTATTCTATTTGACTCTCACAGCCTGTGAGGTAGGCATTGCTCTTTCCATTTACAGATTAGGTCCCAGACATTCAGAGAGGAATGATCACTTGTGAAGGTACACACAGCAAGGGCCTGGTAGAGCCAGAGTAGTAGCCCAGTTCTCTGGCCACCGAAGTCCTTTCTTTACTTACAGTCAAAGCCATGTCCCATGATCACAGCTATAATGCACAAACTGAAATGTGATGAATGAAGAGCGCAGACTTCACATGGACGTCATTAAGATCTAAGTGGGCTTACGTTTGTTTGTTTTACTGCCATATCGTCCTCAGGCAACACTGGAAAAATCTTTTAAAATCCCAGGTCCTCAGGAGGTCATTTTAGTGGTCCTGGAAATTGTAAAACAAATTGTTGTGAACAGGCTTTTTAAATTGTTTCTTGGCAGGAATGGAATAATCAAGTGCAACGATTTTAATTGATTACAGAAGAGTGTTCCGTTGAGCTGATGCAGCAAGTCTTTTTGGTTTGTTCGTGGCTTAAAATGTGAATTGACACAATGACTACCCATGTTAGATTTTGCTATTGGAAAAGTCTTCAGTGGGAAAAATTAGAACTGCTTAAAGTAATGTGACATTTCTTAAAGGATACCTTCCAAGCATCCTTTAAGAAGCAAAAGTGATTGCTTCTCTCTAGCCTCCCTGCTTAAATCTTACTTTGATTATTCTTTTTTCTCAGTCTCAGAATTTGAGTCTCTGAGTAGAGACACGATGAAGACCATAGAAGTGTAGGATTCACAGCACTGTCACTAACGAGCCGGGTGGGTTTGGCCAAATCATGAAACCCTCTGGCCTCTGTGCTCTCCTTTCCAAAATGAAGCAAACAGTGATAGCTACCACCTCATGCCTGTAATGTGATCATGGTTAAAGAAGTTAGTATCTTAGTTTGTTACCTGAGACAAGACAGGTGGTTAATGAATGCTAGCCGATAGTCGTAGTAGTAAAAGTACTAGAAAATTAACTTTCACCATCTCTGGGTGTGAGAATAACATCTGACATTACTGAAAGGTTGTGGGTCTAATCCTTGGACTGACAGTGGATCATTCTTTGAGATTTATAGAGAATGAGAGAAAGTATAAAAATGGAAGATAATGAAAAAGAGAGACACAGAAAACTACATTCTAGCAAGCTGATGTGTGTCTGTAGAAAATGCCTATAGCAGTGACTAGGTCTTATAAGCCATTTGTCTGTTCCATGATCCAGCCCAGCCAGGCTAAGGCCTGGCTGCCTATGTCAGTTTGCTGTATGCAACTACAATAATTTACCACAAACTGAGTGGCTTAAACAAGAGAAGCTTCTTGCCTCACAGTCCTGAAGGCTTCAAGCGTGAAATCAAGGTATTGGAAGGGTTGGTTCCTTCCTAGCGCTGTGAGGAAAGGACCTGTTCTAGACCTCTCTCCTTGGCTTGTAGATATCTGTCTTCATGTGCACATGGTGTTCTCTCTGTGTCTTCACATTATCTGCCCCTGCGCATGTCTGTGCCCAAATATTTCCTTTTTATAAGGACACTGCCATGTTGGCATAAGGCCAACCCTAATGACCTTATTATTTTAGCTTGATTACTTCTGTAATGACTCTTATCTCCAAATAAGGTCATGTTCAGAAGTCCTGAAGGTTAGGACTTTAACATAGTGATTTGAAGTGGACACGGTTCAACTCATAACCCTACCCTTGGCCCTCCATGTCCTTCTCACATCAAACAATAATCACCCCACCCCAACATCCCTTAAAATCTTAGCACATTCCAGCAGCAACTCTAAGTCACAAATCTCACTTGCTATCATCTAAATTAGGTAAGGGTAAGATCCAAGGTACTCATTCAGAGGCAAAATTCCTCTCTAACTGTGAACCTGTAAGGCAGATACCAAGTTATATGGTGAGCGGTCAGGCAGTATGTGTACAGCAATTCATAGGTGCCAGCATTGGCTCATAAAGAAGTCATGTGGTCTGCTTTCTAGCTTCGGTTTGGGAGACTAGCATGAATATCTTACTTTTTGTCCCTCAAGGCATTTATTAGGAAAACTGGAGATAGGAGGAAACGAGAGATACAGGAGACTATACACACACTGGAAAGTCTGATGTATAGTTCTAGAAAAATTTTCCTGCTGTGGAATGTGGGATCTTAAAGAGAAGCGACTTTCCAATCAAAGGCTGGGTGACAAAATTATTCAGGGTTGCAAATGCAGGGTATATATTTGCCTTGAATAGAGGTAGTGATCATATAATTGTAAAGTATCTAAAACCTCAAAACCTAACTCACAGCCCTTCTTTTTAAACAACACAATTTCTTATAAAAAGCACCAAAACTACCTAATATACAATTTTGCCCACATAATCACCCTGAAAGCATTTATGTAATCAAAAGCAACCTCTGGGAATGGAAACTGGAATCTGGAAGTGAAACTCAAGAAAGATTTCATCATTGCACAAACAATTTCAAATTAAGCACTAATCAGAGGGGAAAATTAGGTTTATTCACAGGGGCCACTCAAAATAACCCTCTTAATAATGTAGAAATTGGCTCTAGCTAAAGTCCCACAAGTCTAGACACAAATACATTTAAAATACAGCAAAGCCAGTCAATATAAAATGTAGCAAATACAAGAAGTCAATGTAAAATAGATTTCCCAGATATGTGAAACATGGTTCCAGGATTGTAAGCAAACTGCTCAAGAAAAAAAATCTGTGATTTAGCAGAATTTTAGGCTTACAAGAAATGCCTTTCTTTTATTAGTGTCTTGGTCTTAAAATGTCATTTCTTATTTCCCTTTTGCTAATCAGGACAGATACTGACAAAAACCAAAAGGGTCACTAGGCACTGAGGTCATATTTGTCAAACTAAAAAAAGAAAAAAAACGTGATCTGAAATAAAGGGATAAAGAGAAGAAAAAGAGGGACAGAAGATAGTAGCCAGTCTACGTTGGGTGCTATTTTAAACCCACTTGGGGTTGAATTCAGAGAGACTCTAAGAGTGTATACAGAATTAACTGACTGCCCCCCTACCCTACCTAGTTGCCCCCAAGCCTGTGCCCCAAGCATCTGTAGCTGATTTAAGCACAGGTTTTCTGGTAGGAGGGCCTGGCTTCCTGGGAGGGGACGACCAGAGGCAGAGTTGTAACTAAGATTGCTGTGAGTAACAGTCCCACTCTTAACATGTGTCCTTTAATTGTTATCTTCCTTCCTCTTCCCCGCTATGTCTTTTTGTCTTTTTTTTTTTTCTCAACCCCTTCACCCTCTCTTATGCCTCCCCGGCTCAAGAACCTTGCACCAACATTGTTTCTTCCTGCAGATGGCCGAAGAGGTTGCTGACCACTGCCTTCACTCGTGACATTTTCAGACATACCTGCTCCCACGCCTTGCAAATGAGCCCCCATCTGAACCTGCAATCACACCAGGGCGCCCCACATCCCTAGCTGGAGAATATATGGTCTCCAGGCAATCAGGGAGGAGCGTTGTGTCTTCAAAAAGATACTAAGTGGGGGGACGCAGCACTTCCTTTCTGCACTCGGGGCAGTGGCAGCAGGCGCATTTGGGACGCTGGCAAATTCAGGGACCTGTATGTGCCACGGAAATGCTCCGTCAGCAACCGCATCCTCTGTGCCAAGGACACTCGTCCATCCAGCTGAATGTGGCAGAGGATGACAAGGTGACGGGCAGGTTCAACCGCCCGTTTAAAACCTACGTTATCTGTGGGGCCATTCACAGGATAGGTGAGTCCAATGACTTCGTACTCTGACTGCCAAGGCCTATGGTATCGTTCCAAAGAATTTCTGACTGGAAAGTATCATGGATGTGGGATATTTGTCATAAATAAATAGTGAACCTCCCACCCCCCTCCAAAAAAAAACAAAACAAAAAACAAACAAACAAAAAAAGATACTAAGTGCTCTCTTGTCCTGAAAGCCCTCTAAAGTTGAGGGGAAGAGTTTGGAAGAGATTTGAACCAAATGTTACAAGCTGGACCAACTTTCCCAGGGATGAGTGATTTTACAAAAAGAGAGGAGCCAAAGAGGTTTTCAACTCTCGTCATCAACATGAATGATACAAATATCAGACATAAACAGTTGGTCTAACTGTTTATGCACTAACCAACCTGATGACCATTAGCCACAAATGGCTATTCAAACTTAAATTAGTTTAAATTAATTAAAGTTCTGCTCCTCAGTCACAACAGCTACATTTCAAGTTCTCAGGAGCCACAGGTAGCTGGCGGGTACTGCACTGGACCGTGTAAATACGGAACGTTTCCAGCACCACAGAAAGCTCTGTTGGGGCACTGGAAAGTCTGAGAAAGCAAGACAGAGAAAGAGACAGACAACAAGGGAAAAAAAAAAAGAAACAAGAAGATAAAGAAAGACAAAAAGAAAAGAAAAATAATAATTAAAAGAGAGCTAAACTGCAGGTCTGAGATTGAGACTTTTTCCTACAGGCTCCCCACGGAATGTCATGTGAGTATTAAGTTAAGAGCAACACCCTTTCCTCGGCACTTGATTTTAGGAGACTGTCTTGGGTCTGAGCCAAATGAGCATAGAGACTCCCCCCCAGAGGTTAAATTTCTTGACGCCAGTTAGTTGCTTTGACCTGAATCTACTCATTTTCATTTAGATGTTTTTTTCGTTTGTTGGTTTGGTTTTTCAGGCGGCCAGCAAGCATCCTGCAGCACTCCCCCACCTGCTCCTCCCTCTAAATCTGGGAATGACTAAGGCAATGAGACTGGAACAGCATACGTATTAGAAGTGAAGAGCATCACAGAATTTAGAGACTGTGTCTGGTTTGGAAGAACCCAAGGGAACTTCAAGAAAAGTAATCAGAGTGAGTAGGAAAGGATACATAATGCGAAGTGTTCCCTCCAGGAACTTTACTTCAACAAGAACAAGAGCATTTCCCTGAAGGACATGAGTAATGTCAAATGTAACTGTTCACCATGCTTCTCCAAGGCACCAAATGGGCTTTTAAGCTACACATTCCTGCGGGTTTAACAATAGATTCAAAATAGGAACTGTAAATTTGTTCTCTGCCTTTCTAAATTTGCAACCAGCAGCAGACAGTTCTGGGGTTGCTGTGTGGTCTGACTGGGCTATCCGCTTATAATTCAGTAAGAGGGCTAGAAAAAAAACGGATCGGGGACACCTCAGACGTTTCAGTGTTTTTTACTCTCTGTTTTATGTGGTAAAACCGCAGGACTGACCCAGAGCAAAGCTCGGGCAGCCTCTGAAAGTATTTGCAAAAGACATTTGCAGAATGTAAGCTTACGTTGTGAATAAACAACAACAATAAAGATACAATGTTTACTTATAATCCCTTAGAAAGAATGAGCCTACATCTTAGCCGTTTCCTTGGAGGGGAGAACAGGTCAAAGTATGAACACTCTTTGAGGACAAAGAAAACCACCGCTGTCATCCCCAGACACTGCTGTAAGGAGACTAACGGGAAAACTCTTCCTTCCACCCTTCACCTCTGCGCTCATACTTCCAAAACACTGTTTTGCATCAATCTGTCCCTTCCCTGCGGCTAAGGAGGAGTCCTGTGACTCCCAATTGCCAGCCGAAACATCTTGCTACAGACCTTACTAGTATTTCTAATCAACTCCCAGTTGCCAGCAGAAACACCTTGCTACAGACAATCCTAGTATTTCTAATCAAAAGGATTTGTCCTCTTCTTCACCACTATTTCCCAATTCTAATCGCTAAATGTCTTACAGGAAGATTGCCCCAATGCTGAACGTCCAGGCCAGGGTAGTGAGGGTCGTTAGGATAGGGACTTGGCAGCCACAACTTTCTGGGTAAGAATTCTTTGCTCTGCCTTTTCATGTGTATGACCTTGAGTAAATGACTTAATCTCTCTGAACTTCAGTTTCCTTCTCACGTATGTAAATATACAGGTAGAGATAGACAGGTGGATAATTGGGGAGTATAATCAAGGTTTGGCATTTATCCTTCATTCATTCATCACCTACACGAAAGGCACTAAGGATACAGAGATCGCTAAAACGTAATCCACGCACTTACGCAACTCAAAAGTTCAATGGGAACTGGGCACTTATAACACATTGTAATGGCTGTGATAGAGTCTGATACTAATTGCTTTAGGAAGACAGAGGAAAAAGTAATTAATTCTCCCCGAGGGTTTAGGGAGAGATTCATGGGCGAACCTGTTCTGCCTGCAATTTCAATACATATCCAGAAGCTGCTGAGAGTGAAGTCAAGGGCAAGGTGAGTGAGGACCAGTTCCTACAAGCCTGCAGACAACCTCTCTTCTAGTATCGTCCCCCTCCCCTCTGGACAAGGTTATCTAGACACACGTATCTTCCCCAGCTGTGCCAACGCTTTGCCTTGCTTTTGCCATCAACACTTGAAGAGTTACAGCTCCTCTCCAGGACTACTGCTTTCAAAGCACCTTTCATTTCTCTGTTGAGCTGTGAGCAGTCAGTCATTAGAGCCACAAGGAGCCAACCACTGAGGTATAGACACACACATCCATAAATGTATGTATGCATGTGTGTATGCATGCATATATATGTATTAAGTAACTAATACACATATATATATTAAGTAATTATACATGTGTACATATTAAGCCCCTGAGTTCATAGCTCTTTGTTAGGGCTCAAAGAATAAAAATACTCTGAGATCCTTGCCCATAAAGAGTTTTAAATACAGTAAAAGCTATGCCTATGCCATACCATAGGCACTGCTTGCACAGAGGGGAAAAGAGTATTTGTAATACTGTCTTTAGCTCACACTACTACCAAGAAAGCTGGGAAATATACTATAAGCTACCCCAATATTCTCTACTTGCAAGCACTGTTTCCACAAAGTAGCAAATAAAAAGGCAAATGGAAAAAGGAACAATAATTAGACACTTTCTGCTCCTCTTTTTCCCCAGCCAAAGTACCCTCATTTTATTGCATAGCCCAAGAAATCAAACCACAGATCCTGTTGGGAATTCAGGGAGTCATTTTGGACTTCTAAATGTTGGCCAGTTCAAAATCTCTTCATGGTTTTTTGTTGTTTTTTTTTTCAAATGTATTTTGCCCATGAGAGGGACACGAATTTGGGGGGTCCAGAGGACAGAGTGTTACTGACTGAATGATGTCCCTCCCAAATTCATATGTTGAAGTCCCAGACCCCAGTACTTCAGAAAGTAACCATTTGGAGATAAGGTCTTTGAAGGGGCAATGAAGGCAAAATGAGGGCCACTAATCCAATATGACTGGTTGTCCCCATGAGAAGAGGGAAAAAAACCATAAAATGCCCACGCACAGAGAAAAGGCCATATGTGGGAACAGTGAAAAGGTGGCCATTTGCAAGCCAAACAGAGGGGCTTCAGGATAAATGAAACCTGTAGACATCTTGATCTTGGACTTCCAGCCTCCAGGACCATAAGAAAATTTCTATCATTTAAGCCACCCAGCCTGTGGTATTTTGTAATGCCAGCACTAGCAAACTGAAATAGTAGGAACTCGAAGAATAAAAATGAATGAATATCTTCTGAATCACAGATTCTTTAAACATCACACATCTGTCTGTCTACAAAGTTCACAAATTACCAAGAAACCCAAGAGGTAGGAATTCCCAAATAAATGATTTTGGAACGTAGAGCAGTCCATCCATATACCACGTGTATTTGAAACTATTTTCTTGTCTTTATAGAAGCAGATACCACATCATAAATTCTAACAATCACTTCTGGGGGGCCAAAATATCTGAGTAAGCAGGACTACATAGACATCTCCCAAAGATATGAACTTTTCTAGGTGTATGAACTGGTGACTGTGTAAGTAACTTTGAACAGAAGAAAAATACTATATCAGGAGATGACCTGATTCAGTGTGCTCTGAAATCTCCCAAGAAAAGCTGTCCTTCACAAGTACAGCTCCACTCCCCCCACCCTTTCTGGCAAACTTTGTCTTACCCAGGTTTTATTCAGACCATCTGAGTTAAAGCACAGTTGTGACTTGATTGACACTTCTTTTGCATTGGTCAGTGTCTTCCAGCTGCCTAAAAACCCACAATGAATTCACAATGCATGAGGGATCACATCAGGGGGTTATTTATGGGGGAAGTGCATGGTTCTCTCCACCTCTCTTGTGCTATCTATTTGCCAAAAGGATCAGAGACTCATTACAGAGAACTTCCTGGGCGTTATTCCCACCCAGAGTGAATGGCAGTTTCCGATTAGTCTTAAATTCGCTTATTTGCAATTTATTTTTTACATAGGAAGTATTCATTTGCTTTCTCATAACTAAGAGTCTATACTTATCCATTACCCATGTCTCGTCATAAATCTTGAACAGAACTGTCCGTGGGCCTGAGCTATAGTTTTGTCACCAGCATTAACAGGTCACCTAACCTGCTTATCACTGCGGTGTGAACTCCATCAGGCTCTTATCTGGTTCTACCACTAAAATAAATAAGAAAGCAAATTGTTTAAAAAAAATAATAAATGGAGCCACATCTTATTCAAAATGTTATCTGCATCTGCTGAGAAAGAATCCAAGGGAATCAGCTCTTACGGAGTTGTTCTGCGGTGTTAAAAATTGTAGGGCACAATGCCTGAGGACACAGAGCAAGACGGAAGCAAGACCTCCAGTATCTGATTGGAATTTCCACAACGTGAAGTAAATGGTGAACTTTTGATTCTTAGCTAGGCAACAGGTTTAGGTTTTATCATGGGCGTGGTGAGTTTTAATGAACGGAAATTGATGGGCGAAATCGAAAAAGGGAAAAACATGAAGCCGAGTTCCTCTCTTTTCTGAAAGGAGTTATTCTATTTCCCCCAATCAGAGAAATGCAGCTTGGTCGAGGAGTGCTCCTGAGTAATCAATAATCAAAGGCAGAAATGCTTTCAATGCCCACAACTTCTAAAATAAGCGCAAGACAAGAGGATGGATAGGAGAAAACAAATGGAGAAACAGAGAGGCCAACTTTACTTGTAAATGGTTCTTAAATGCAGCCTTACCTAATGGGCCTGACTGCTACACCAAAAAACAAACGAACAAAAAAACGGAAGAAAGGTAACAATAGCAACAAAACATACCAAAAAAAGTTGCTTTTGATTACATTTTCTAAAACATATTTTCCAGCTACCCCCTCTTTGAAATAGCTATGGTAGAGCGTGTTCGAGTGTACACGTGCAATCCAGTGCCTGCATTTTAGTTATTCTGTGTCTTTTATTTCTGTTGGACTTGGGGCTGCACAGATATCCCTCTAGGTTAATATCTCATTGTCAAGGATGGTGCCCCATAGGGAAGTTCAGTAGCCTCCTTCAGAAGTTCTTTCAGTTCCTACCCCTCACTGTCAAAAATTCTGGCATCTTCTATTGGTTTTTTATTCCCTTTTATGTATCTTCTTTTTATTATTTTTTTCCCCTTCCTCTCTCTGTTTTCCCTCTATCTCCTCCGGCTGTTCTTATTATCTCTAGTCCCACAGGTTGTCAGCTGTGGGTTTTCTTTGTTTTCTATGTTTGACTGGTAGCTTCTTTGACTCCATCTCAATAACTCTAGGATTCTCTTTCAGCATTTGCTTTCCCTCTAATCAATGCCTTTCTTGTTTCAAACTACCGCGGTCTTTGGTTTGTCCTGTGGGCTATTTGCCTCATTGTGACAAGAAGGATGAATTGTCTTCTGCTTTTCCAGCAGACCTAAAGTGCTGCCATCCATCAACCTGGAGATGATTTCATATATTGAGGAAGTCAGGGGCCAGGATGATACTAAATAAACAGTACTCGACTGAAAATTATCCTGTGGAGCCCCGATCCCTGGCTAGCAGCATCTGCCAGTAGAGAAATCAGGTATTGATCAACTTTATTGTCATCAATTAAACTCTCCAGTAGTCATGGAGAATGTGGATCTGCCAATGTGTTTCAGAGGATCAACAGGAAAAAAAACATGTATTTACTTTTTTCTAAACTAGTTGAACTATAATTTGTGTATGTGTGTAATTGGTGGGAATGAGAATTCTCTACACAGACGCACATGACATGAACTAACTTATTCTCAAAACTATACAATACCGTTATGACCCTTGAACATCCAAATTGCTAACATCCGATATTTTATTCATTTGATCAATTCCCAAGTAAATACTAGCCCAGGTTGTTAAAAAAATTCAACTGAATAAATTTGAAGATCTAATTGGCTTCCTTTAATGATTTGTGAATTGGGCAGCACCCAGTCCAGCAAGTAAAAAGGAGCTCCAAGGAGCTATGCAAAACAGAAGACTCTTACAGGCAGAAACAGGGCGAAACAAGGAAATTATTAGCAAAAGAAAGGATTGTTTCAGGCAAGGTCACCTTCTTTTAGGGGAAGAGTGAGGGGTCTACCATGCAGATTACTTCACTAAGGTTGATCAGGAAATTCCAGACCCACTGGTTTAAAATTCTGTTCCTGGAATTAGGTTAGGTATTCAGGCCTGGTTTGCTGTCATGGGGCTTAGCACAAGTGACTACATTTTGGGCCTGTTGTTTCTTTTTTGAACAATGTTAATAAGCCTCTGTTTGTTTTTCTTCTGAACTGAGAAGGGTGGAAGGAAACTTATTTTTTCTCTCCTATGTTGCCATCCCCTATTGACCTCTAAGGATAATAAACTGTTGTCCTTCTTGGCTTGGTCGGGGCCTAATGACCCTGCCATGCTGATTTAGCCTTTCCCATTGTCTTGTGGCCTCCGCAAACCCCTCCAAGTTTCCTTTGTGTCATCTATCTGGCACAAGGCCTAGCCCATCTACCACACAGGCTCTGCCACAGAATCACTTCACTTTTCCACACACACTCATCATGTTGGCCCAGAATAGGTCTCCTGGTTCTTATCTTAAAGTCCACACCACCTAGAAGCCATGTTTGACACAAGTATGTAAAATTGACTGTTTTCCATCTTAGCTCTGTACTCCTCTCTCCTTACTACACTGGGATGTGTGGGGTTGCCACACACAGCAGTCATATGCCCAAGTCCCAAACAAGGAGCAGAGCAAGAGACTCTTTCCTCTTCCCAGACCTGGAAAGGGAAAATCAGAATATACTTATGACTATGTCCTTTCTTTCTTCTATATCTCTATCTCTATCTAGTCACCTAATCTTTGGACTAGAAAAGGTGGTCTGCCTCCTTTCTTTTTCCTTTCCCTGTAAGGTGGGAATATTCCCTTGATCTCCTACTACTTACTGAGATGGCATCTGCCTCTCCCTCACCCCTGAGAGTATAATGGTAGCCAGGGAGTGTAGAGAGAATTTGGCTTACCGAATAACAACAAACAACCAGGCATTTCAAATATACTCAAAATAAAGACTGCATTTTTTTTAAAAGATTTTATTTATTTATTTCACAGAGATAGAGACAGCCAGCGAGAGAGGGAACACAAGCAGGGGGAGTGGGAGAGAAAGAAAGGCTCATAGCAGAGGAGCCTGATGTGGGGGCTCGATCCCATAACGCCGGGATCACGCCCTGAGCCGAAGGCAGACGCTTAACCGCTGTGCCACCCAGGTGCCCCAAGACTGCATTTTTAAAAGCAAATTTCATTAATTCACATCATCCAAGTTCAAAGAAAATTAGTCCATAATGTGGGATTCTCAGATGAACTTCAAGTTTATTAGAGGATGAACTTGTTTTTTACTGAGGAGATATAACAAAAGGTCTAAAGGACAGTGTGTAAGGGCTAGAGGACAGTGTGTGAGGTCTTAGAGCAAGTAGAGCTCTTAGCGGGGCCCGGGCAGGGTGGGTATAATCGGGGTGCTTCTTATGCAGTCACACAAAGCCCAGCACTCGAAAAGGTTTGGTTTACTACTCTACGGTAGCTATCCTGAAGTTCTTAATAATTTTTTTAATCAGATGTCCAGCATTTTCATTTTGCACTGACCTTCTGAGCACTGGGCATATGTTCTTGGAGTCTGGAGTACCTGAACATAAAGAATAGTGCTCAAAGGCTGGAGACTCACTCATATATTCCAAGGAGGCAGGACATGTGGAAGCCCTGAAGTTCTGTGCCTCCAAAAAAAAGAATGGAGGAAGGTGCCTACTCCAGTTACCTCTTGGCCCTCAGAACTTATAGGAGAGGTCAGTAAAGAAGAAAAGTCACATGTCTGACTTACGGAGTTTTCTTGTAAGATGTACACACAATGGGGCACCTGGGGCTCGGTCTTGATTGACTCAGGTCATGATCTTGGGGTCCTGGGATTGAGCCCCATGTCAGGCTCTGGGTTCAGTGGGGAGTCTGCTTCTCTCCCTCTGCTCTTCCTGCTGCTCGTGCTCTCTCTCTAAAATAAATAAATAAATTTTAGAAAATACAAAGAAGATGTACACACAATGATGGGAATAGGGCATGGTTCACCTCTGAGAAGTAATGGTCATGAAATGAAACCAGACCAAGACTGAGATGCCTCCCCATCACTAATGAGCTGTTAGGCAGGCAAGTTGAATATCCCCTCCTTGCTGCCCTTTCTTCTGGGGAGATGGGATCAAGTAAGACCACTGAGGGTTTTAGTGTCAGATAGCAACAAGAGGGGAAATTTAGAAAGAGATAGTGACATGGGCTGTTATCACTGACTGGTAGGTGATTATAATTTAATTTGACTGAATACTTACTGACAAAAACTGAGACGCTGACCACATTAAAAAAAAGAAAGAACAGGCCCCAAATGCAGTCACTTGTGCTAAGCCCCACAATAGCAAAACAGGACTTAATAACTAACCGAATTGTAGTTTCAGGCTTTCCCAGGAGTGGAATTTTTAATCAATCTATAATTTCTAGATCAACATTAGTGAGATAATCTGCATGATAGACCCCTGCCCCTTCCCTTAAAGAAAGGTGTTCTTGCCTACAACAATCCTTTCTTTTCCTTTGGTAATAACTTTCTTATCTCACCCTGTTTTTGCCTATAAAAGTCTTTCATTTTGTACAGCTCCTTGGATCTCCTTTCTACTTGCAAGATGGGATGCTGCCTGATTCATGAACCACTGAATAAAAAGCTAATTTTCAAAATTACTCGGTTGAATTTTGTTTTTTAACAACCTGTATACCTCATACATACATGAGGTGGCCTCCACCACTAGTTTAAATACCATCTGCAGCTAAAGACAGAAAGCTAAAACAAAGTTGTAGGGAGGCCAGTTGTGGGGAAGGGCCCAGAAAAAGTACTATAACCAAGAGTAAGTTTTGTTGTGCATATTTAAGTCTGTGCTTCCTCCATTGGTAAGATTCTCTTGTGATTTAGAGTCACCCTTTCCTTCCCCCTTCCCGGTACTGAAAGGGACACACCCTTGTAAATGGAGCTTTACTGAAAGGGACACACCCTTGTAAATGGAGCTTTCCTTATAAATGGTATCCCTTACAAGGGGGTAACTTCTGTTCTCAGAGCTTCTCCAGTGTCTGATGTTTCTCAAAACAACCAGCTCAAAATAATCCCTCTGCCAAAAAGCCATATTTTAGGGTGACATATTCTGCTGTCCTTCACAACAGTGCCCATATACTGGATAAGTTTGCTCCTTTCTGTGGGCACAGCCAGTACTGTATCCCAGGACCAGTATCAGGTCGGAGGATCAACTTCTGCTCCTTTTACAGCAAAGTCAGAGTCCTCTTCCTCATGAGCTCAGATGCTGTTTTTGCAAACAGAAGGAAATCAATATGTGAGACCCTCACTGTGCATTTTGCGTAAAGAGCCTGAGTTACCCAAAGGACATATGCTGGAGTAGCCCTGATAGGCAGTTAAACATTAAATAAGTTAAGTACTGAAATGAACAGACACTTGTTTAGGAGATGCTGCTAATTAGCCTCAGTGACAAGGTACCTTTTGCGAAGAGAACTAAGCAAGTTGAGGGACTGACATGAGAATATATATGGGAGGGGTATTCCAAGAAGAGAAAAGAGCAAACACAAAGGCCCTGGGGTGGGAGCAGTGACTGCCATGGTCAAGAAATAGCAAGAAGGTCAGAATGAGCAAAGTGGGCTAAGGGGTAGGGGTAAATAATAAGATAAGGTCATAGAAATAATGGGGGAATCAGATGTTGAAAAGTCTCTGGAGCCCTTATAAGTCCATTGGCTTTTATTCTGAATGTAAAAAAAGAATATTAGATGGTTGGCCCATAGGAGTGATATGATCCGACTTCTATTTTAAGAGGATCACTTTGGACTATGGTAGCTAAGAGAAGACACAAACAGATTGCTTAGGAAGATACCATGATAATCCAAATGAGAGATGGTAGTGGCTCGAACCAGGATAGTTATGATGGAGAGTGACTTTAATTTGGGGCATTCTGAGCTGAGGTACTGATAATGCATTCATGCAGTGATAGAAATCTGGTGAAATCTGTATCAGGCAATCGGATTTGGAAACCTTCAGCGTCTAGGTGGCATTTGAAGCTATACAACTGGATGAGATCATCAAGGGGCGGGATGTAAAGAGAGAAAATAAGATGAATCAAAATATTAAGCCCTGAAACAATTCCCTATTTAGAGTTTGGGGAGATGAAGAGGAACACAGGAAAGTGGAAAGAAAGCCAGCTAAGTGTTAGGGACTTGGAAACCAAGTAAAGAAACACTTTCAAGCAGGAAAAAGATAATCTGACGTCATATGATACTGACAGGTAATGAAGACTGGGAATTGACAGGATTTGACTAGATAGAAGCCATTCATGAGTTTTCCAAGATTAATTTTGAAACAGTGATGGGGATGCCTGATCAGAAGGAATTCAAGAGGAAATGGAGGAGAAGAATCAGAAATGACACGTATACATCAAAGTCTTTTGTTTGTTTGCTGAGAAGGGTAGAGAAATAAAGTAATAGCTAGTTAGATATGTGGAGTCGAGAAGTGGTTTTATCTTCAAGATCAGAGAAATTATAGCATATCGTATGTTGGTGAGAATGATCGAGTCGAGAGGGAAGATTTTATGACTCAGAAGAGTGGAGGAAGGATGGCTGGACAGTCTAAGAGGACATGGCGTCTATTGTACACGCAGAGGCGTTAGCCATACAAAGATGCCCACTTTGTCTGTGTAAAAGAGGGGAAGGCAAGTCCTGACATGCTCATGATTTCCATTATCTCATGAGGTATAACACGGATTGTAAATACGGTCATTTTAGTTACAAAGCTGAAGAAACTGACACATAGTGATTTTCAAAGGCCAAGAAGGCAACGTACCATAGGAGCTTAGGGCATCGACTCAGTCAAAGGGATGAGTCCAGCTCCGCCGTTCTAAACTCAAGTTTCTTACTCTTCAAAAACTGATTGTGAGAATTAAGCGAGATCTTAGGGGAGCTAATCACCGTGCAGTAGAGCCGAGCTGCAGCTGCTCAATGCTGTCCACGTCCTCTGTCCTTGCGCTTTCCCGCACTTCCTAGCTGTGGTTACAGGTAAGTGGGACGCTGTGACTGAGTTCTGTCCATATAAATGTGAACAGGGTGGCGACCATCAGTTTCAGGCCCAACCCACTCTCACTTCTATCACATTCTTCCTCTCTTCTCTTTCCCTCATCTTTCTGTCGGCAAAGGATGCACTGGAGAACTCTGAGGCCAAAGAAGGTGGCAGAGGCACTAATTGGAATGAGGACAGGCCCCCTTCTGATTTGACTTGAGCAAGAAATAACCCTGCATTACATCAAACCACTAAGATTCTTAGCTTGCTTATTAGAGATGCAAGAATTAATTAATGAATACAGTGAGTCGTTAATAAATGTTAAATATCGATATTACCGTGGTCAGCCCCAGACCGCAACATTGATTGATGATAGACCTTAGCAAACATCTGGGTTTCTTCACTCTTTGTCTAATGTCCTTCTTCACTATCTACTAGGTGCTCTATTTTTTGTCCACTGTGCGGAGGAAGCCATTATCCCTTTCGGAGCGTAAACCCTACTTGCTAGAAAAGGAAGAGCAAAACTAGATCTTGTCAGAACCTCAATCTATAAGCCATCTTATAATTACCTCGAGCAGTAAAACTCTGTTCCTTTGGCTCCCTAAGTTGAAATGTAACCAAAAATAAATAATTGAGGTTATATATCACTGAATAAATCAGATTATAGGCATCTGATTTACTGATGCAGAAAATCTGATACTCTAAGGTTTATATCACAACTGGGTCACAGATGAAAACATTTCCAGCTACCATCTCTAAACTTGGTGTGGACAGACAGCAGTTGACATTTTTCAATTAGCGATATGATAATTGCTATCCCAGAATTTGCTTAATTTCTCCAATTCAAAAAGAATCCAATTTTCTTTCTTATACCTTCCCTTTTGTTTAATTGGAACATAACATTAGGAAAAACTATTTAATATTCAAGAAGTATATCTCAAATAGCATCATGTCATGAATATTCCCCACTGTAAAGTCAGACTTCCGCTTTGACCTTGTTGTCATTGTTTTGTTACATAATTTATTCAGCCTGGTATGTCTTACAGATTAAATACTCTAGAAACAAATTAAAAAGCATCCCAGTGGCTTAGAAATGTCAAGTAAGACTTCTTTTCTCCGAATTCCTCTTGTAAAATGGGATAGTGAAAAATAACCCCACAAAATTGGCCAGATGATTTGTTTAGAGATCACATTTCTGAGTGAAATAAGCATCTCTCTGGAAAAAAAAAAAATCTTGTAACTCACTTCTCATTGTTGGATTCAGACAGGCACATACAACTTGCCCATTTGACATGTAAAGGAGAGAAAGCAATCCTCTTTCTCCTGCCCAATACCACAGGCTTTTTATAATCAAAACGTACAGGTTTTAAAGAAACCACATTTTCCCCAGAAGGCGGCCTGTTCACCCTTCCTTGTCCCATTGAAGAGAGTTGCCAGGAAGACAAGAGAGCTCCCAAGCAGGGCTTTCCAGCAATAGAATGGTCTGCTATGCTATGAGCCCTGGCCCCTGGAAGTTTGCACCCAGAAGCCAGATGACCAATCATGGCAGAAGGGGTAAAAGTCTCCTTAATTGAATAGAAAACTCATGGATTCATTACTTAAAAACAAAACAAAACCCTATTGAGAATAGGCACTGAGAATACCAGTATGAAAAGACTAACATCCCTTGAGAAGCTATTAACACTCCCTCTGTACCAGGAGCCGTTCTAAGCAAGCCTTAACCTTACAGGTATGAATCCATCTAATTCTCACAACAGCCCTATGAAGTTGGTCTTATTCTCATACTTATTTTATAGAAAACAAACTGGGGCTCAGGGAGATCAAGAAACTTGTCCAAGTCACATAGACAGCAAATGAGAAAGGGCTTGAACGTCAGGCTCCCTGACTTTGGAGTTCATGTCCCATCCCTGCCTCCACCTCTTTGGCTGTGAGGCCTCAAAGTCTATGGGGTGACTAACTGAGAAACAATTACAGCTTGATAAGGGCAAGAGTGAAGCCACGTATAAAGTACAGAGATATACCATATATGTCAAGCAGGAATTTCCAGGTTAGTTTTAAATCTTGATGTCTGATTTTAAGGTCAAACTGACTATAATAGGGAGAGCACAAATAGAGTGGATTTTTTACTTAGGCCATTCGTCCCAGATGCATAAGACAGTATTAGAGTAGGGCCTCACACGTATGAAGAAGGGTGTCTAGCCTTCCCACTTCAAAACATCACTCCCATACTTCGCAAAAGCACGAAAACAGGCTAGGTTGCGAACATCTGTTATGAACGCTCTTGCTATGTCAGCCAGGTCTCTTTCCCCCAAGACCAGGAGAAACAGGCTCTTTAGGCCATAACCTTAGGTTTAAAAAAAAAAAAAAGTAAAAATAGTTAATTTAAGTTCTGGGAGTCATTTTCACATAAAAATGAATTCACTTGAAGACGATTATGATCAGTTATATAGAAAATGACCTATTAGATGCTAAGAAACAGATTCCCCTAAAATACAATTGATTATGGGGTTATTTATAACCTCAGCCCAACTTCCAAAGGCAGAAATTGTAAAGCCCATCTAATAAATGCGTCTTCCGTAAATATTCCTAATATATTCACATTCCATCTTTCTCTTTTGTAAGCCCCCTCACAGGCCCTGATAAAGATTGATCTGCATTACTCAATTCTTCCAAAAGTTCACTCCTCCTTAAA
The DNA here is from genome assembly GCF_002007445.2 of Ailuropoda melanoleuca. Lineage (NCBI taxonomy): Eukaryota > Metazoa > Chordata > Mammalia > Carnivora > Ursidae > Ailuropoda > Ailuropoda melanoleuca. Next base: position 4,859,340 of record NC_048237.1, read on the forward strand.
GATAGCTATGGGGAGTACTGATTAGAGATACAGNCAACAGGGGCGCCTGGGTGGCACAGCGGTTAAGCGTCTGCCTTTGGCTCAGGGCGTGATCCCGGCGTTATGNGGCTATGGGGAGTACTGATTAGAGATACAGGCAGCAGGGGCGCCTGGGTGGCACAGCGGTTAAGCGTCTGCCTTTGGCTCAGGGCGTGATCCCGGCGTTCTGGGATCGAGTCCCACATCAGGCTTCTCCCCTGGGAGCCTGCTTCTTCCTCTCCCACTCCCCCTGCTTGTGTTCCCTCTCTCGCTGGCTATAAATAAATAAAATCTTAAAAAAAAAAAAGATACAGGCAACAAGTTTGTTGGTCTTTTTGCTTCACAAATAAACCTCTCCATTTAAGAATAATAATTACCATGGTAACCCTAACAACTTAGGAATCGTTCAAGCATGCAGTTTCCAGGGAGAAAAAAAATCTCAGCATTTCTGAAGCTTGTTTAACCCTTCAAGATTCAGTGTNTAACCCTAACAACTTAGGAATCGTTCAAGCATGCAGTTTCCAGGGAGAAAAAAAATCTCAGCATTTCTGAAGCTTGTTTAACCCTTCAAGATTCAGTGTCCCTTTTTCTATGGCAGAGTCAATTTGGTTTAACCTTTTTGTCCAAATAGATAAGAAACATTTTCACTGGAGGCATCAAGAAGAGATGGGAACAAACGGAATGAGAAATAATATATTTAATAGCAATCTAATCCCATTTAAAGAAGTACAAGCCAAATATGGCATTTGAAATAGCAATTGGCTCGGATGCAGCCACGCTCTTACACATCTCAGCGCTGAGATGATGGTATAAGTCATGAATAGTGCAGTCAGTGGGGAGGTGGTACCTCGAGCCATTCTGTCTCCATCCTTTCCTGGGTGTAGCATGAAATTCAGACCACGTAGGAAATGTACAACCCCAATGCCATAATTGGGTTGTAACTGCCCCTCATCAACAGAAGTCAGAGGTTGGACCAGGTCTCATGGCTTCTGTCTGCCTTTTCCTCTTACCTCACTCTGCCTGATGG